>NW_028270173.1:38223035-38526321 GCF_037043375.1 Chiloscyllium plagiosum
CCCACACACACACATACACACAGACACACAAACAGACACACACAGAGACAGACAGACACACACAGACAGAGACAGACAGATACACACACACTCAGGCACACACACAGAGACAGACACACACACACAGAGACAGACAGATACACACACACTCAGGCACACACAGACAGAGACAGACACACACACACACACAGACACACACACACACCCACACACACACATACACACAAACAGACACACACACAGACAGACAGACACACACAGACAGATATACACACACACTCAGACACGCACAGAGACAGACACACACACACACACAGAGCGGAGAGAGTGTTGTGACCGGGCTGCCTTCCAGATCAATGAGCCAGACTGCAGGCAACTGGGTCAACCATGAAAGGATGGGAGGGGGTGCCAGGAGTCAGCTGAGAAATGCTGCATTTTCCTAAAAGCGAGAGAGAGAGAGAGAGAGAGATAAACAGTTTGTGAATGTCGGCAGGATGTAGCGGGATCGCGAAGGAATCCCGCTGGATTCCGGGTCAGCCAGCCATTCTGGGAATGGACAATCGAGCCTTTCTCTTCAGTGTGAAGCCAGCTTTAAATGGCCTTTCACACCGTATGGGACATGCCACCCACTCTGGGGAGGGAGGGGGGGGGGGGAGTGAATATAGGTGAGGGTTTAACCCACCTTAACGCTGAGCCTTCGAAATCTAACCGAGTCGTTTTTTTTTAATTTTAATGTAGATCTAAATTAAGATTTCTCGCCGCCCCCCTTCCTTTCACCCCCCCCCCACCCCGTCCGTGTGGCGGAGCGCCAGCCATCCAGGAGGGAGAGATACTGAACTGGACGTTTCCAGGCGCTCGAACTGACTGACCCCTGTTTTGAGATTTGCCTGTTTGTTTTCACACAGCGCTGGCTGCCACGTTAGCCAGGCAGGGCGCGCTTTCGGGCTATTTACAAGCCGAAATATACAGAGCTGTAATTCACCCCGGTCAATGCACTGGGGGTTTCTTATTTTTTTTTGGGGGGGGGGGGGGGGAGGGGGAAAGGTGATCAGCCTCTTCCAAACAATTTTAATGCTCAGCGATCATACAAGCTGCTGACGGGCTTACAGCTGGAAGGGATCCGAGGCATCCCACCGTTTGAAAACCTCGAATCTCTCTTGTGTCCTCACAGGAGTTCACTCAATAGTTGAGTCTCCTTCGATCCACATCACCAGCAACCACACCCCCCCCCCCCCCCCCCCCCTCCGCTCCCACCCTCCAACTCCCAGCACCTATTTGTGAGATTTGAAATGACAGACCGAACGCACAAACTTCACACATGAGTGCTGGGGATCAGAAATCGATGGAGAATCTCAGCAGGTCTGGTCTCAGACAGAAACAGTGCCTACGTTTTGGGTCCAGAGTTTCTCCAGCAATTTCCTGACGATGATACCGGGAGAAAGGGAGAGAATGGGGAGTTGTGATGACACGGGGTGGGGGGGGGGGGGGGAAGAGGGGAACAGATCAGAAAGTACTCTGTCTTTAGCTACCTCGTCCACCCGATGCCAATCGGTTATCGAGTTGGCACAGCTTCAGCTATCCAGAGAGATGGCTGGATGAGTCAGACTGAACAGAAGTGGTCCTTTTTCTGGGCACAAAGGCTCCACTTCAGTCGCTGTGCCCAGACTGCGCTCACTAACGCTGGCGCGATATACTGGCAGCCCGCAGTCTGAGGTCAGGGGCTCTCGTGGCTGGGACTCGCTGGAACTTTGTTCCGATCACCACCTTCTCACGATTTTCTCATCCCCTCACTGTTCTCCCCCGCCAACCCAAGCACCCTACCTCGGTTTCCGACCCTTTTGCCTGTTAAGTCAGGCAGTGTGGGCTTAACCTGGGAGGGAGGGAGAGTTGGAAATGATGGTGAGTAAAGGATGGCAGTGCTGAAGTCTCTACTTACTTCTCTTTCTGTTTCTCCCACAATCAATCCCCTCCACCCTCTTCCCGCACACCACCTCCCCTCGCAATCGCCCCTCATCCCAACACACACAATCAGAATGGGACCAGATTCCGTCCGGAACCGCACTCCCTTTTCACCCCCCCCCCCCCCCCCCCCCCCAACTGGAGAAAAGGTGACCGTGCGAGAATCTTTCCTTCTCTGTCATTTCAAAACAAGTGCGCCCCTTCAGGGGGAGAGAGAGAGAGAGAGAGAAAGTTTCTGACAGACAGTTCCAGTCTGATTGACAACTGAGCCGCCGACCGTTCTGAACTCCTAGCGGCATTCACCTGAGAGCTAAAACAAAAGTTAGAATGAACTCAGACTCAGAAACAACAAAAAAAAAGGTAACGAGGGATGGTGAATTACTGCAATGTTCGCAATAGAATGAGAAGTTTGCAATAAAATAATTTTGCAACTAGCGTCCAAGTAGCTGGCCTCACCATTTGTAGCCACACAGAGGAGGTTTATTAAAGACACTATTTCAAAATTCGCTTGCCATATCTTTTTTTTGCACCGCCTTTGCCTTCTCACATTGCTACCTTCATTTCGTCCTTATGCCGTTTTCCCAACATCTTTTTCGGGGGGGAAAAAAAAAGAACAGGCGAGAGAGAGAGAGAGAAAAGCGCAGGTTCGAAACTTCCATTGACCGAAGTCAGGCGAAGCGCGTCTCACTTACCTGCCCGGATCCCCGACGATTGCCACAGGACTAGTGTCAAAATGAAAACAGCTAAACTCGAGTTCCATATCGAGCTCTTCCTCGTCGGAGGGGACCTCGGCAAATCCATGGTCCCCGGGCTCCCAGCTGCAACACCGGGTCACTTTTTACTGGAGGGCGACAGGTCGGCTTTGGGGAAGGGGGAGGGGGGTGGGAAGTTGGTCAGCAGATGAGGAGGGGAGGAGGGAGGGGGATACTGGTGGTCGGGGGGGGGGGGGGGAGGAGGAATGCCAGTGGAAAGGGAAAGGGGTGGGCAGTGGCGGATGTGAATGGGAAGAGAGGGAGAGAGGTGAGGAGAGGGATGAAAGAAAGCGGAGAGTGGCTTATATTTCGGGAGAGCCCGTCTTGCGTCCGGTCTATAGCTCCATGTATTGGGTTTTTTTTTTCTCTGTTTGCAGGGAGGCTGCACTTATCCTGGAGACTGTTGCCACTGCGATGGGAAGAGGGGCTGGCTTTTTTCTCTCTTTATTTGGCCTTTTAAAACCTCTGGTGTGTTCCCGGGGCTTGGAAAGTTTTTTTTTGTTGGTTGGGAGGGGGGGGGGGGGGGACCCACTTGCCTGTGGCTCAGACGTGGGAGTGATAATGTGCTGGTGAATTAAACCATGCCCCCTTTTCTGCTCCGCAAGGCTCCGCCACTGCCTCGCCTTGCCTCCAATGGACACCGACCGGCGATGCTTCGCCCCCTTGCCTCAGCCCAGCTCCTGTGCGCCCCCCTCCGGCCAAAGGCGCCGCCCGATTTTCTCGCCAATCGCCGCCTGTTCTCTCCCCCACCAAGCTCTGTTCATCCGAACGCGGTGGGGGGACGACCGCCGTCTTCCCATTGGCTGAGGGTGGCGATTGGGGGCGGGGCGTGGTCACTCAATTACCCAACCCCCTCGCGGCCGTGGGGAATCCGTGACGTCACAGAGGCGTCCCCGACCAATCAGGAGTGGGCCCGGCAACTTCAAACGGACAGAGGAGCCAAAGGAGAGAGAGCCGGATCACGGGTTGTCGAGCAGAGAGGCTGAGCAATGCAGTGCGCACATGTACACCCACCCACAATGTGTATTCCTGGAGAGGGATGTACTCGCAGAGAAGGAACGCAGGGTGCACGGAGACAGAGAGAGACCCAGAGGCAAAAACAATGACTGCAGATGCTGGAAACCAGATTCTGGATTAGTGGTGCTGGAAGAGCACAGCAGTTCAGGCAGCTTCCGAGGAGCAGCGAAATCGACGATTCGGGCAAAAGCCCTTCATCAGGAATCAGGCCCAGACCCAGAGACATACATATAGGCATGGGTCAGAGCAAGAAGTACACACGTACACAACTGTACACACAAAGATAAGAGGGTGCTCACAGAGAGTGAGAGAAAGCCGGTCTCAACAAGGAGTTCATTAAACCTGGATCAACTGCAAGGAGTGTATCTGTCGCACACACTCGTATACACACACACACAAACACACATATAGACGTGTATACTTAGAAGGATGTTCAATAGAGAGGAATGCATATACAGAGACAGGCAAAGAGGGCGTATGCAGAAAGGCAGAAACTCCTAAACATGGATCAGAGCAAAGTATATTCACACACATGCAAAGAGGTGAACACAAAGACAAGAATGCGTAAAACAGAGACTGATACAGAGAAGGATCAATCCAACAGGATATTTCTAGACATGGATCACAGCAAAGTGTATGCATTCTCATACACATATACAGAGATCTATACAGATAGAGACAAATTCAGGTGCATAACACAGACAGATACAGGGATTGGGCACGCAGCTGATTTTTTTTTCCTTTTTATTCTTTCATGGGCTGTGGATATCATTGCCCAAGGTTAGTACCTGTTGCCCATCGCTATTTATCCTTGAACTGTGTAGCTTCAAATAGCAGTTACTATAAGAGCAAATGAAATTGGATACGATCTGCAATCACAAAAAGGGCAGAGCAGGGAAGGATGGTAGATTTCCTTCTCTTAATGAAGGGATGTTTACAGCTATTATTTCTGGTTTCACGGTCACAATTCCTGCATTCATTAGTTGTATTTAAACTCCAACTCTGCCACAGTGGGATTTGAATCCATGACCCTCAGAGCACTAATTCACTAGTCCAGTGACATTAAAATGACGGGAACCTTTCTCTGAAAACACATGGAGAGAGCCAGTTACAGATACTGTACACACAGTTGCAGGAATGTGCATCAATGGTTAAAATGTAGGGGGCAGTGGGTGAAAATACCCAAATATCATGGAAAATTCTCACAGAGGTGACCAATCAGAGAAAGGTCAGCTCATAGACAAAATGGAAGAGAAAGGAAAGGAGTTGCGTCTCCATTCGTGGGCTGGTTTTCTCACGGGCTTGTTGCCGATACACTCTTTAATGAACCTATCAACAACAAATATGGGAGAGAAGCACCCTGTGAATAGAGAAGCAGTGAGCAGTTTGGAAAGACACAAATAATAAGTGTAGAGGTTGCTTAGTTAATGAACCCCCTGCAAATGAATGTGGAATCTCTAGGTTAAGGTTGTGTAAATTCTGGACTTAATATCCCTGGAAAAAATTCAGTTGATTTGACTGGAAAGAATACTAGGAAAACGTTTAATATTTAATCAGAAATTGATATCTGAAGTGTAGTTAACAAAAACAATAATAACTACTTGAGCAAAATGTTCCAGCTGTGTGCGTATGCAATGGGAATGCATTAGCTGAGACCTCACCAGTCAGTGTTTTTAGGTGATGTATGTAGAAGTTATGTCAGTCATTTAAAAATAAATCTTTTCTTGCTAACTTATGCCTGTTCTTTCATACCAGTTTAAATACTCTTCTGTGTAGGAATGTAATGTTTTCATTGTGTGTTATGACTAAGTTTATCACAATATTGATTTTTACTGCAGATACTGATAAATTCTTCTAATTCTGTTTTTGTGTGAATCCCAACACCTTATGCATTAACACCAATTACAATATAGCTAAACATACAATTTGATGGGGAAGATCAATTTCAATATTTCAAAATTTACTGATGACACCAACATGGGAGAAGACATTTTTTTTGTGAGAGGGTTGCAAGGTGGAGCAGATGTCTCTACCAGTGGGAGAGACTAGGACCCAAGGGCACAGCCTCAGAGTGAAAGCATAGCCCTTTAGAACTGAGATGAGAAGGAATTTCTTCAGACAGAGGGTGGTGAATCTGTGGAACTCTTTGCTATGGCGGGCTGTGGAAGCCAACTCATTCATGATTGGTAAGGGGATCAGGGCTGTGGGGATAAGGCAGGAGAATAGGGTTAAGAAACAGATGAGCCATGATTGAGTGCAGACTTAATGGCTTAATTCTGCTCCTATGTCTTATGGCCTTGTGCTCTAACTCTCTTAAAGCCCAGGTAAATGATAGGGGATTCAGAGCAGCAGAAAGCCTGGCAATTAGAGCTACTTAAAGAAAACTGTGGTGACCCTACGGTCCTTTGTCTGAAACACACTAGGCTCTAACTATATGTACACACTCTATATCCTTCCATCTGTCTCTAAGTGTATTCCTGTATCTGGTTTTCTCTGTATGCAACTACATATCAGTATGTATAAACCACGGGAAAGCCATATACAAGACGTAGAGACACATACAGAGTGTGTAAGCATAGAGACCACATACTGAGAGTGGAGAGAGGTTTATCCAAAGGGTATACAAATACAGAAAACCAGAATTAGGGGTTCACACCTACAAACCTGAAACACTCGCCCTCTGACACCTTTGAAATCCATGACCCCCACTACCAAAGGGCAGCAGACACACAGGAACACCACCCCTTGCAAGTACCCTGCCCAGCGACTCACCATCCTGACTTGGAAATATATCGCCATTCCTTCAGAGTCACTGGGTCAAAATCCTGGACCCCCCCCCCCCCAGGGCAGCTGGGGATGGACAACAAACAGCGTCCCCGGCAGCATTGCCCATGTCCCACAAATAAGGAACAATGCAAGACCTTTCAGGTGTAAAGATTTCAAACAAGCAAAAGGCGGACCAGGATGATAAGGAGAGCAAGACATCTGGGATGGGGTACGTGCAGGAATGATACAATGACAAAAGGGAGTGGGGAAGGAAACTAGCAAAGAGAAAGATAAATGTGCCTAAAAGAGGTGTGAATGGCAATGTGTGTACTATTTGATTTGATTTGATTTATTATTATCACATGTACCCAAGTACAGGGAAATGTTTTGCTTTCCATGCATTACAGGCAGATCATACCATACAAAATGCCTGGGGGTAATAGAACAAGGAATTCAATGTCGCGGCTGCAGAGAACGTGCAGATCAACATTAAATTTAAAATTTGAGAGGTCCATTCAGAAGTCCAATTAAAGCAGGGAGGAAGCTGTTCTTGAATCTGTTGCTACATGTGTTTAAGCTTTCGTGTCTTATGCCTGGTGGAAGAGGTTGGAAGAGATTATAACCGGGATGGGAGGGGTCTTTGATAATGCTTGGCTGCCTTTCCAAGGCAGTGAGGAGTGTAAATGGAGTCAGTGGATGGAAGGTTGGGTCAATGGGTTGGGCTGTGTTCACAACTCCCTGTAGTGTCTAATGATCCTAGGCAGGACAGTTGCCGTACCAAGCATGTACTATGGCACGGTGGCTCAGTAGTTGGCACTGCTGCCTCACAGCACCAGGGTCCCAGGTTCGATTCCAGCCTCGGGTGACTGTCTGTGTGGAGTTTGCACATTCTCCCTGTGTTTGCGTGGGTTTCCTCCGGGTGCTTCGGTTTCCTCTCACAGTCCAAAGATGTGCAGGTCAGGGTGAATTGCCCATAGTGTTAGGTGCATTAGTCAGAGGGAAATGGGTCTGGGTGGGTTATTCTTTGGAGGGTTGATGTGGACTTGTTGGACCAAAAGGCCTGTTTCCACACTGTAGGGAATCTAATCTAATCAAGCCGTGATGTATCCAGATAGAATGTTTTCTATGGTGCATCTATAAAACTTGATAAGAGTATTAGCAACCATCTAAATGTGAAAGTAAAGACAGATAAATATAAACACAATGAAACAGGGAAGATGGGGACCATTGGTTGAAGCCAATGTCAGTGCCTTGAAGTCTGAAAAGTGACAGATTATCCCTTTAAGGTTGTGTTGAGCTTACCTGGAACTCTGCAGCTGGCTTAGGACAGAGACGTCAGAGCAGGAGCCAGGAGGGAGCGTTAAAATAACAGTCAACTAGATGTCGGGTTTAGGTGTGTTGACCGACTGGAGATGGTCTGCAAGAGAATCAAACAGTCTGTGTCTAAGACCATATGACCATAAGAAGTAGGAGCAGAAATTAGGCCATTCAGCCCATTGAGTCTGCTCTGCCATTCAATCAGGGCTGATAAATTTCTCAATGCCATTCTCTCGCTTTCTCCCCATAACCCTTGATCCCCTTTATAATTGAGAACCTATCGAACTCAGTCTTAAATATACTCAGTGGCCTCGCTTCCACAGCCTTCTGTGGCAGTGAATTCCATAGAGTCCCCACTCTCTGCCTGATGAAGTTTCTCCTTTTCTCCAATCAAACAGGTCTTCCCTTTACTCGAAGGCTGTGCCCTCAGGTCCTAGTCTCTCTGACCAATGGAAACATCTTCCCAACATCCACTCTGTCCAGACCATTCAGTATTCTGTATGTTTCAGTTAGATCCTACCTAATCCTTCTAAATTCCATCGAGTATAAATCCAGAGTGCTCAAACATTCCCCATATGTTAAGCTTTTCATTTCAGTGAACCTCCACTGAACACCCTCCAGGGTCAGTACATCCTTCCTGAGATATGGGGCCCAAACTGTGCACAATACTCCAAATGTGGTCTGACCAAAGCCTTATAGAGCTTTTGGAGTACTGCTTTTATTTTCAAACCCTCTTGAAATAAATGCCATCATTTCATTTGTTATCCTAACTACTGACTCAACCTGCAAGTTTACCTTGAGAGAATCCTGGACTAGATCTCTCAAGTCTCTTTGTACTTCAGACTTCTGAATGTTCTCCCTGTTTAGAAAATAGTCCATGCCTCTAATCTTCCTACCAAAGTGCATGACTTCACCTTTTCCCACATTGTATTCAATCTGCAACCTCTTTGCCCACTCTCCTAACCTGTCCATATTCTTCTGCAGCCTCTCCACCTCCTCAATGTTACCTGTATGTCTACCTATCTTTGTGTCATCTGCAAACTTAACCAGAATGCCCTCAGTTCCTTCATCTAGAGCATTAATGTATAAAGTGAAAAGATGTGGTCTCAACACTGACACTTGTGGAACACCACTCGTCACTGGCTGCCATCCTGGGAAGGACCCTTTTATCCGCACTCTATGCTTTCTGCCAGACAGCCAAGCTTCTATTCCTGTTAGTACCTTGCCTCTAATACCACGGGCCCTTACCTTATTCAGTAGCCTCCTATGTAGCACCTTGTCAAAGGCCTTCTTGAAGTCCAGGCAGATAACATCCATTGGTTCTCCTTAGTCTAACCTGCTTGTTAGTCAGAGTCATAGAGATGTACAGCATGGCAACAGACCCTTCAGTCCAACCCGTCCATGCCGACCAGATATCCCAACCCACTCTAGTCCCACCTGCCAGCACCTGGCCCATATCTCTCCAAACCCTTCCTATTCAAGGAGCTATGAACCTGCACTCCAAGGTCTCTTTGTTCAGCAACACTCCCTAGGGCCTTACCATTAAGTGTATAAGTCCTGCTAAGATTTGCTTTCCCAAAATGCAGCACCTCACATTTATCTGAATTAAACTCCATCTGCCACTTCTCAGCCCATTGGCCCATCTGGTCAAGATCCTGTTGTAATCTGAGGTAACCCTCTTCGCTGTCCACTTCACCTCCAATTTTGGTGTCATCTGCAAACTTACTAACTGTACCTCTTATGCTCGCATCCAAATCATTTATGTAAATGACAAAAAGTAGAGGGCCCAGCATCGATCCTTGTGGCACTCCACTGGTCACAGGCCTCCAGTCTGAAAAACAACCCTCCACCACCACCCTCTGTCTTCTACCTTTGAGCCAGTTCTGTAGCCAAATGGCTAGTTCTCCCTGTATTCCATGAGATCTAACCTTGCTAATCAGTCTCCCATGGGGAACCTTGTCAAATGCCTCTGGTGCATTCTCCATAGCAACGTCGCTCTAATCACAGTCCACCCATCAGCCAATCTTCTCACACAGTGTGAATTGTCGCTCACAGTGAGATTTGGGATTCTTGCAATTGTATCCTGATGAGGGCAAGACAACAAGTTTGGACTCCCCAACCCCAGGGAAAAGACTTTGTCTATTTATCCTATCCATGCCCCTCATAATTTTGTAAACCTCTATAAGGTCACCCCTCAGCCTCTGATGCTCCAGGGAAAACAGCCCCAGTCTGTTCAACCTCTCCCTGTAGCTCAGGTCCTCCAATCCTGTAAATCTTTTCTGAACCCTTTCAAGTTTCACAACATCTTGTTGTGAAACTTGAATGAGCTGCCAGAGGAAGTGGTGGAGGCTGGTACAATTGCAGCATTTAAGAGGCATTTGGTTGGGTATATGAATTGGAAGGGTTTGGAGGGATATGGGCCGTGTACTGGCAGGTGGGACAAGATTGGGTTGGGATATCTGTTCAGCATGGACGGTATGGACCAAAGGGTCTGTTTCCTTGCTGTACTCTATGACTACACATAGCGCCTTCTTCAACTTGAACCGGATCTTGGGGGGGAAAGCCATTCCCTGACCCATTCCATGACCAATCAGGGTCTACTTGCCCGATTTGAACCTGAAACACAAACCTGATGGATGTGGTGCATTCTCCATAGCAACGTCGCTCCAATCACAGTCCACCCGTCAGCCAATCTTCTCACACAGTGTGAATTGTCGCTCCCAGTAAGGTTTGGGATTCTTGCAATCGTGTCCTGATGAGGGCAAGACAACAAGTTTCAGTCTCTCAGCCATACTCAAGTTTCTCACTATCAAGCACGGAAACATTTCGAACCTTTTCACACAGAGGGTGCTACGTGTATGGAATGAGCTGCCAGAGGATGTGGTGGAGGCTGGTACAATTACAACATTTAAAAAGCATTTGGATGGGTATATGAATAGGAAGGGTTTGGAGGAATACGGGCCGGGTGCTGGCAGGTGGGACTAGATTGGGTTGGGATATCTGGTCGGCATGGACGGGTTGGACCGAAGGGTCGGTTTCTATGCTGTACATCTCTATGACTCTATGGGGATGTCGGTGTTGGACTGGGGTGTACTAAGTTAAAAATCACACAACACCAGGTTATAGTCCAACAGGTTTAATTGGAAGCACTAGCTTTCGGAGCGTGGCTCCTTCATCAAGTGATTGTGGAGTGCACAATTGTAAGATACAGAACTTACAGCAATAAATTTACTGTAAATTATGTGTACTCCACAATCACCTGATGAAGGAGCAGCGCTCAGAAAGCTAGTGCTTCCAAATAAACCTGTTGGACTATAACCTGGTGTTGTGTGATTTTTAATTTCGATTTCAAATTGCATGGTCAGGCGAGTGGCCAGCTTTGGTACTTCTGCGGTTGTGCAAGGGGATAGACAAATGCAGGGGGGCTCACAGAGGGAAGGAGAGTGGACTCGGCATGGGGGGGGGGGGGGGGGTGCGGTTTAGCAGGGACGTTCTCTCCAGATAAGGGAGGGGGGCATTTGCCAACAGCGGGTGCAGGCAGATGTGTGAAGGTGTGAGTATTACAGCCACGGACTGTGCAGCTGGGTTGCAAGCGAAAGGAATCGTGTGTGGCTGGTGGATGAAATATTGTACAGACGGAGGGCTGATCAATCAGACTGGAAGCTGACAGCTACAGCGGCTCTTGCGAAGAATTCAGTCCAGATGGTCGGAGGAAGCAGTCTCGATCAATGCGTTGAGCCATGGTTTTAGGAGGGGGTTCAGTCTGATGGCCATGAAGTGAGCACCGTGGACAGGGTGACAGTGAGGGAGAAAGGGCAGTGAGGGAGATGGGGGTAGGGAGAAATGCATTAGGGAGGTGACCGTGCGCCAGAAAAGTAGCCCGAAACTGTGCAAGATGGTGATCTTACAATAGCATTTCCGGCAGCTATAAACTGAGCTTAAATAAACACAGTGAGATGACGGAGCAGCCTGAGAAGGGAAAATCTGTATTCGGTTGGAAATGATCATGTGCAGCTGGCAATAAACCCATTGCCAAACTCACAGGAGAGGCAAGGCGAGGGGAATTAAGGAGTCGGAGAGAATTTGGCATTCATTCACACTAATTGCTCACACAGGTAGAGTTGGACCGAGGTGGGACTGCACTTGACAGCGAGCAGTAGTGCCAAGGGTGGTGGGGGGGCGGGAAACTGGGGCTTTTGAAACCAGACCAAGCAACACAGACAACTGAGCATTTCCACCAGCTGCAAAAGTCATCTCGACAAATCCCGTTCTGGGAGAGCAGTCTGCCTGAGGGAAGATAACCAAAGGCAGGCACTTAGTCAGGATGAGGCTTTCTAGAGAGCAGGGCTCCTCAAGCCACCCGAAGAGACAGCAAACGGGCGAAGGTGATCCTATGCACTGCTTTGGCTCTGATTGTACATCGGCCCCCGGGTTTTGCCTCCCTGGTGCTCAGGGTTCCCCCAGGCCGTCCTTTAAAAGCCAATCTCCCGGACCCTCGGTTGAGGGCAGGCTGTGGTGAAGCCTGGCTTCGACCTTCGGTCAGGCAGAAGGAAGCTGCCAGCTGTGGAGACTGGCTCAGTCCAGGGAACGGCCTTGGGCGGTCAGCATTGTCTCCAAATGGGAAACATTATTCCCACCTCCCGCCTTCCTTCAAATGCCCCTTTGCTGCCCCTCAGGCAGACCCTGTGTCCCCGTCAATGCCATCTCACTATCCCAACCACCTCCATGGTTCCACCTAGTCAACCGATGCCCCTCTAGCCACTGCCCATGCTCCCCCCAGTTGCACCCATGCCAACCTGTGCTCCTGTCCACTCCCATGACCCCTCACAGCCAATGCACATCCTTTTCCATCCAACCCCATTGCTCTCCCTGTCATGCCAACATAGATCCATCCATTGGGGTAAAAACAATGACTGCAGATGCTGGAAACCAGGTTCTGGATTAGTGGTGCTGGAAGAGCACAACAGATAAGGCAGCATCCAAGGAGCAGCGAAATTGACGTTTCAGGCAAAAGCCCGTCATCAGGAATAAAGGCAGTGAGCCTGAAGGGTGGAGAGATAAGCTAGAGGAGGGTGGGGGTGGGGAGAAAGTAGCATAGAGTACAATGGGTGAGTGGGGGAGGGGATGAAGGTGATAGGTCAGGGAGGAGAGGATGGCGTGGATAGGTGGAAAAGGAGATAGGCAGGTAGGACAAGTCCGGACAAGTCATGGGGACAGTGCTGAGCTGGAAGTTTGGAACTGAGGTAAGGTGGGGGAAGGGGAAATGAGGAAACTGTTGATGTCCACATTGATGCCCTGAGGTTGAAGTGTTCCGAGGCGGAAGATGAGGCGTTCTTAGGGAACATCTCCGGGACACCCGCACCAATCAACCACACCGCCCCGTGGCCCAACATTTCAACTCCCCCTCCCACTTTGCCGAGGACATGGAGGTCCTGGGCATCCTTCACCGCCGCTCCCTCACCACCAGACGCCTGGAGGAAGAACGTCTCATCTTCCGCCTCGGAACACTTCAACCTTAGGGCATCAATATAGACTTGAACAGTTTCCTCGTTTCCCTTTCCCCCACCTCACCCTAGTTCCAAACTTCCAGCTCAGCACTGTCCCCATGACTTGTCCGGACGTGTCCTACCTGTCTATCTCCTTTTCCACCTATCCACTCCACCCTCTCCTCCCTGACCTATCACCTTCATCCCCTCCCCCACTCACCCATTGTACTCTATGCTACTTTCTCCCCACCCCCACCCTCCTCTAGCTTATCTCTCCACCCTTCAGGCTCACTGCCTTTATTCCTGATGAAGGGCTTTTGCCCGAAACGTCGATTTCGCTGCTCCTTGGATGCTGCCTGAACTGTTGTGCTCTTCCAGCACCACTAATCCAGAATTCTAGATCCATCCATTCATCATCCATGTCAAGAAATACCCCTTCACCATCCTGTCATTGTTCTGTCGAGCACTTACGCAGCTTGTGTGAAAATATGACCCCAACCTATCATACAGAGGACTGGAAAATAGCTAATGTAACACCCCTGTTGAAGAAGGGAGAGGGGCAGAAGACATGAAACTATAGGCTGATTCATCTGACCTCAGTCATTGGTAAGATTTTAGAGTCCGATATTCAGGATAAGATTGCGGAGTGCTTAGAAGTGTATGGTAAAGTAGGGCTGAGTCAGCACGGCTTCATCAAGGGCAGGTCATGCCTGACAGATCGGTGAGAATTCTTTGAGGAGGTAATAGACAAAGGAGAGCCAGTGGACATGCTGTTTTGTGGATTTGCAGAAGGTAATCGACAAGGTGCCGCACATGAGGCTGCTAAAGAAGAGCCAAGGGGCAAGGTACTGTCACAGATCGAGGATTGGCTGACTGGCAGAAGGCAGAGAGTGGGGATAAAGGATGGCAGATAGTGACTCAGGTGGTTTTACAGCGGGCAGTGTGGAGCCCACAAGTAGTCATGTGATGCATTAATGATCTGGACAAAGGAACTAAGGACATTTTTTGCAATGTTTGCAGATGACACAAAGAGAGATGGAGGGACAGGTCGTGTTGAGGAAGTGGTGGGGGGGGGGGGGGGCGGCTTGGACAGGCTAGGAGTGTGGGCAAAGAAGCGATAAATGCTCCCTTCGATGTGTTCTGATGGTAACTCTCAACAGCTCCTTTCAACACTTCTGATGGGCCTTTTGGACAGATGCACCTGATAGTTTTACACTTTTTAGACATATTTATGCTTATGTTTAAACAATTCCAAAGGGCAGTTTACACCAAAGGGCACCTTACCCATACTAAAACGATCCAGGGACAAGATCCAGAGGAGTACCTTTCCTTTCCCAAGAGGTAACTTAGATATCCAAATGAATTAACAAAGATTAGGATGGTCCTTTGCAGGTCTAACCTTTAAATATCACTCACACAGGCTCCTGAAATCCCACTGCATTTCAAAAGGCCAGATGACTTTGGACAATGTGCATGTGTATGCTATAAGGAGAGGTTAGTAAAACTCGGGTTGTTTTCTCTGGAGCAGCGGAGGCTGAGGGGAGACTTGATAGAATTGTATAAAATTATGAGATGCATAGGCAGGACTGATGGTCAGAATCTTTAGATTAGATTACTTACAGTGTGGAAACAGGCCCTTTGGCCCAACAAGTCCACACCGCCCCGCCGAAGCGCAACCCACCCATACCCCTACATCTATCCCTTACCTAACACTACAGGTAATTTAGCATGGCCAATTCACCTGACCTGCACATCTTTAGGACTGTGGGAGGAAACCGGAGCACCCGGAGGAAACCCACGCAGACACGGGGAGAATGTGCAGTCAGTCGCCTGAGGTGGGAATTGAACCCGGGTCTCTGGCGCTGTGAGGCAGCAGTGCTAACCACTGTGCCACCGTGCCACCCACAAAGTTTCTCCCAGAGTTAAAATGTCTATTACTAGGGAGAACACATTTAAAGGTGAGATGGGGAAAGGTCAAAGGAGATGTGAGGGGAGTCTGGAACACACTACCAGGGGTGGTGGAGGCAGATTGAACAGGGGCGTTTAAAGGACTTTTAGATAAGCACATGGAATGGAGGGGTATGGACCGAGGGCAGGCAGAAGGGATTGGCATCATGTTCGACGCAACATCATGGGCCGAAGGGCCTGTTCCTGTGCTGTAGTGATTGCTTTATGTAAAATGCATCCTGCCTCCATTCTTGCCCATGCAATTTGGGAGTCGCCATTTCCCAGGGGAGAGGCTTATCACTCTTGGACACCTCTGCCATTTTTCCCAGTACAGGAAGCCCCTCCCACCATGGCAAAAATCCGAGCCATTGGGTTCAACTAAACGCAACCCTTGAAGCATTTGACTGATACCATGTAGGCACCCTCAGGCTGCACAAAGCTTCTTCATGAGGTGGCCCTGCAGAATTAGAGAGAAGCGTGCTACTAATGAATCTTTAGAGTCCAGTTTAGGATGATGGGCTTTTAAATATATCGGCTTGGATGGACATGAAGAAGACTGTATCCAAATAAATTCAAAGTCCATTCAGAAACTGTTGTCCCTAAGCTGGCTAAACACACTAGATCTTCGCCGAAAGACAATGCTGTGTCGTGTGAGACAGACAATTTGCTCAAGTTGATTTGTCTGTCGAACTGACCCTCCACTAACACTGGTTTTGATGACTGGAAGTGAGTGATTTATTGATTGAAACATATATCTTGTTACAAAGATACATGGAAAAATGTCGCATAGTGTGACTGCTCTTAAAACACGGGAAAATGACCCAAAACGTAAGATATAAAGGCAGAGAAATGAAGAAACAAGGAAAGAGTGCCCAACTTTAAACTCCTCCTTGTTAATTGCCCCACCATGGGCCTGGTTGGCAGTGCCAAGTCCTCTTCACTGTGCTGCAGCCTCTGGAATGCAAGTTGCCTCTCTTCGATGCCATCTCATCTCCACCGACACCCTCGCCACAGAGTCCTCGCTGGACCTCACCAATCCAGATGCCACCGATGCCACCCAGTACTACACTGGCCCAAACCCAACTCCACCAGCTCCATGAGTCCACTTTGGGCCTACCTCGCCGATGCAGCTGCTGCTGCTGCCCCAGGCTCTCATACTGGGCCAAATCTGCCTCTGTCGCCTCCTCCATGAATCTGCATTGGACACATACACATAAGGAACCCAAGCTCACTTCTGCAGCAGCAGCCCTGAGACAGCACTAGGGTCACCTCAAACCACCCAAAACCATCTTTGACATAGAACAATCCAGCGCAGAACAGGCCCTTTGGTTCTTGATGTTGCGCCAACCCATGTTCATCCCCCTACACTATCCCATCATCATCCATGTGCTTATCTAAGGATTGTTTAAATCTCCCTAATGTGGCTGAGTTAACTACATTGGCATGCAGGGCATTCCACGCCCTTACCACTCTCTGAGTAAAGAACCTGCCTCTGACATCTGTCTTAAATCTATCACCCTTCGATTTGTAGTTATGCCCCCTCGTACAAGCTGACGTCATCATCCTTGGAAAAAGACTTTCACTGTCTACCTTATCTAATCCTCTGATCATCTCGAATATCTCTATCAAATCCCCTCTTAGCCACCTTCTTGCCAATGAGAACAGGTTCAAGTCTCTCAGCCTTTCCTCATAAGACCTTCCCTCCAGACCAGGCAACATTGTGGTAAATCTCCTCTGCACCTTTTCCAATGCTTCCACATCCTTCCCGAAATATGGAGACCAGAACTGCACATAATATTCCAAGTGTGGCCCACCAGTGTTTTGTATAGTTGCAACATGATAATGCAGCTCCGGAACTCAATCCCTCTACCAATGAAACCTAACACACTGTATACCTTCTTAACAACACTATCCACCTGGGAGGCAACTTTCAGGCATCTATGTACATGGACTCCAAGATCCCTCTGCACATCCACACTACCAAGAATTGTACCATTGACCCAGTACTCTGCCTTCCTGTTATGCTTCTCAAAGTGCGTCACCTCACATTTAGCTGCATTGAACTCCATTTGCCATCTCTCAGCCTAATTCTGCAGTTTATCCAAGTCCCCCTGCAACCTGTAACATTCTTCCACTGTCCACCACTTCACCAACTTTAGTGTCATCTGCAAATTTACTAGTCCATCCACCTATGCCTGCGTCTAAGTCATTTATAAAAATGACAAACAGCAGTGGTCCCAAAAACAGATCCTTGTGGCACACCACTGCACATTGCTGACACAAATCCACATAGCTGGGCCTACCCAATTCCGTGCTGATGGACATACCCAAATCCATGCTGCTAGGTCTACTCAGGTCTGTCCTGCTGGGTTTACTCGTGTCCACGCTGTTGGGCCTACTCGAGTCCGTGCTGCTGGGCCTGCTCAAGTCTGTGCTGCTGGCCTACTCAATACTATGCTACTAGGCCTACTGGAGTCTGTGCTGCTGGGCATACTGGAGTCTGTGCTGCTAGACCTATCAGAGTCCTCACTGCTGGGCCTATCTGAGTCCTCACTGCTCAGCCTACTTGAGTCTGTGCTGCTGGCCTACTGGAGTCTGTGCTGCTGGGCCTACTCAAGTTCACACTGCTGGGCCTATCTGAGTCCTCACTGCTGGGCCTACTCGGGTTTGTGCTGCTTGGCTTACTCTAGTCTACACAGTTGGGCCTACTCGGGTCTGTGCTGCTTGGCCTACTCTAGTCTACATAGTTGGGCCTACTCGAGTCCGTGCTGCTTGGCCTACTCTAGTCTACACAGCTGGGCCTACTCGAGTCTGTGCTGCTTGACCTACTCTAGTCTACACAGTTGGGCCTACTCGGGTCTGTGCTGCTTGGCCTACTCTAGTCTACACAGTTGGGCCTACTCGTGTCCATGCTGCTTGGTCTACTCTAGTCTACATAGTTGGGCCTACTCGAGTCCGTGCTGCTTGGCCTACTCTAGTCTACACAGCTGGGCCGACTCGAGTCTGTGCTGCTTGACCTACTCTAGTCTACACAGTTGGGCCTACTCGGGTCTGTGCTGCTTGGCCTACTCTAGTCTACACAGTTGGGCCTACTCGAGTCCATGCTGCTTGGCCTACTCTAGTCTACACAGTTGGGCCTACTCGGGTCTGTGCTGCTTGGCCTACTTTAGTCTACACATCGGGTCGGTGCTGCTTGGCCTTCCCTAGTCTACACAGCTGGGCCTACTCGGGTCTGTGCTGCTTGGCCTACTCTAGTCTACACAGTTGGGCCTACTCGGGTCTGTGCTGCTTGGCCTACTCTAGTCTACACAGTTGGGCCTACTCGGGTCCATGCTGCTTGGCCTACTCTAGTCTACACAGTTGGGCCTACTCGGGTCTGTGCTGCTTGGCCTACTCTAGTCTACACAGCTGGGCCTACTCGGGTCTGTGCTGCTTGGCCTACTCTAGTCTACACAGCTGGGCCTACTCGGGTCTGTGCTGCTTGGCCTACTCTAGTCTACACAGCTGGGCCTACTCGGGTCTGTGCTGCTTGGCCTACTCTAGTCTACACAGCTGGGCCTACTCGGGTCTGTGCTGCTTGGCCTACTCTAGTCTACACAGCTGGGCCTACTCGGGTCTGTGCTGCTTGGCCTACTCTAGTCTACACAGTTGGGCCTACTCGGGTCTGTGCTGCTGGGCCAACTCTCGTCTACACATCGGGTCGGTGCTGCTTGGCCTTCCCTAGTCTACACAGCTGGGCCTACTCGAGTCTGTGCTGCTTGGCCTACTCTAGTCTACACAGCTGGGCCTACTTGGGTCGGTGCTGCTGGGCCTACCCTAGTCTACACAGTTGGGCCTACTTGAGTCCATACTGCTTTGCCTACTCTAGTCTACACAGTTGGGCCTATGTGAGTCTGCTGTGCTGGGCCCACTTGCTGCTGCTAATGTCGTCACTGCAACTGAGCTCTTCACCAAGCGGTAAGTAAAATAAACTGAATGAGTAAAGGAAAGAGAGAAGAGAGAGAAGAAGAGTAAAAGGAACGAGAAAAAAAGCATTCGGATTTGACAAGTCTTGGCCTCAGAAGCTGTACTCCAGCACCATCATAGATTGTGAAGCTGAGAACATTAAAAGAGTTATTAGAAGGATTTTAGCTGCTGAAACACTGACTTTTGTGGAGACTGTGAGATTAGATTACCTACAATGTGGAAACAGGCCCTTTGGCCCAACAAGTCCATACTGACCCTCGGAAGAGTAACCCACCCACCTTAAACTATGGGCAACTTAGCACGGCTAATTCACCTGACCTGCACACCTTTGGACTGTGGGAGGAAACCGGAGCACCCGGAGGAAACCCACGCAGGCACGGGAAGAATGTGCAAACTCCACACAGCCAGTCGCCCAAGGCTGGGGTTGAACCTGGGTCCCTGGCACTGTGAGGCAGCAGTGCTAACTGCTGAGCCACTGTGCCACCCCTGGAAGCTGGTTTATTCGCTGAGGGATTAAGTAAGGGTTTGTACATTTGGATAACTGAGGAAGGTACACCCCATTGAAGACCATGTAGAAACATATTCATCGCAGTCTCTCTGCTGTCTGCAGTCAAAACTGATCTCAAACCTGAAGTAAATTAACTCATCTTCCCTGCTTGCAGTTGTTGTAGGCTGTGACTTTCTTTTTTAACTGATATGACAGGGATCTCTGATCAGAGAACCATCCCCCTTGTGTCTCTTGAGAAACCGTGGAAGTAGCCAGAGAAAACCAACCGGGAACCAACATTTGGACAGAAGCAACATGAGGATCACCTCAGCAACCTGTGATTCAGAACCATTGAATCACCTTCCTTTGCTCATGAACTATTTTCATGGTCTGTTTGTCTGTCTGTTCATGTAATAGTTTGTGTAAGGGTAAGTTGAAAAGCAGAATAGAGTTTCAATTTGTGGTGTTACATGCCACCAGTTTATAACTGTTTACCTGTAGCTAGTCCATTTACTTGTAATAAATAACATTTCTTAGAATCCCTCCAGGGTGGAAACAGCCCCTTCGGCCCAACAAGTTCACCCCGATCCTTCGAAGAGTATCCCACCCAGACTCATTCCCCTACTGTATAATTCCCCTGACTAATGCACTCAATCTACGCATCCCTGAACACTATGGGACCATTTAGCATGGCCACTCTATCCTAACCTGCACATCTTTGGACAGTGGGAGGAAACCGGAGCACCCAGAGGAAACCCACGCAGACAACGGGGAGAATGTGCAAACTCCGCACAGTCACCTAAGCGGGGGGGGGGGGGGGGGGGGGGGGGGGGGTATCGAGCCCATGTCCCTGGCATTGTGAGGCAGCAGGATATCCAGGGGCTCAGGGCAATAGCCATGGGGATAAATGTTCAAATCCCTCCATAGTAATTTAAATTCAGTTAAGTATTCTGCTCGAATTGAAAGCTGGTCTCAGTAATGACTAGATTAGATTCCCTACAGTGTGGAAACAGGCCCTTCAGCCCAACAAGTCCACACTGACCATCTGAAGAATAACTTACTGCCCTCTGACTAATGCACCTTACAACATTGGACAATTTCGCACGGCCAATCCACCCTGACCTGCACATCTTTGGACTGTGGGAGGAAACCGGAGCACCCGGAGGAAACCCACGCAGACACGGGGAGAACGCACAAACTCCACACAGAGAGTTGCTCAAGAGTTGATTTGAATCTGGGACCCTAGTGCTGTGAGGCAACAGTGCTAACCACTGAGCCACCATGCCACCCCCAGATGAATAAATGAACGATGATCATGAAACAACCATTGATTGGGGTAAAAGCCCTTCTGCTTCACTCAGCCCATAAGACATAGGAACCAAAGTGGGTCATTGAGTCTGTCAAACCTACTCTGCCATCCAATCAGAATAGTGAATCATGAGGATCGTGTTGAGGAGGGTCATTGACAATTTCGCCAAATGGGGAGACAAATTCAGGAGAATTTCAAAACAGAGAAATGTGAGGTAATGCCCCCCTGGAGAAACAATACAGGCTCAGTTTGAGGGGAGTGCAGGATGAGACGGACTGCAGGGTTTACGTCTATGATTCTCTGAAAGTGGCCAGTCTCTCAAAAAATGTATTCCCCGTGAGAGGCCTTTATATCACCTGCAAAGTAAACCTATACCCCGCGTAAACTAATTTTATTGCTGCTCCTTCAACTGTAATCCATCAGCAGAGCTATTAGCTAACTGCAAACACTCATTGGACATTGAACTAGTGGACTCAAATTCAATGCCATTGTTTAGAGAGTGTAAAAGCTAGGAAGTGATGCTACATCTCTCCAAATCATTGGTCAGATCACAGTTGGAGTGTTGTGTTCAGTTCTGGGCACGTTATTTAAAGAAGGATGTCAGAGAACTGAAAAGAGTTCAAAGGCGATTTATTAAAACGATACCAGGAGCAAGAAGTTTCAGCTACAGGGAGAGGTCAGAGAGTTTGGGCTTATTTGTCTCGGAGTGGAGAGGTAGAGGTGTTCGAACTCTTGAACAATTTTGATGGGGAAAGGAAAGATCTTCTGCTTCCCCGAGTTGGTACATCAGTAAGCAGGGGGGTCACAATTTCAACATTGTCAGCAAGACAGCCAGGAGTGAAATGGGGAGAAACTCAGAGGGTTGCTGGGATGTGAAATTCCGCAGGAGATCCCAAAACAAAGCTGGAGATGGATTTGGAAGTGACAAAGCCAGAGGGCAATGGGGGACGGGCTGGAGAGTGGGACGAGCTACTCCAGGAGCCTGGACAGACACGATGGGCCGAACGGCCTCCTTCTGCACTGCCAAATGCTACCGTTCCACAAAACGCAAGGAGTTGAGGAGGCCACCATTGTGTTGGGGGTGGGGGTGCAGGGAGGAGAATGTTGGGAATCGTGACAGACAAAGGCTTGGCTTTCTTGTCGACTTTGGAGTTTCAGTCCGTGCTCCGACAATCGGAATCCGAGTGGGATCACAAGGCATTTCTCCTGAATTCCTTACTGGATTCATTATATCCGGGCCAGGATAGCAAATGCTATCAATTTGTATTGTATCCTCCCAGCGGTAGTCTGCAGTAAGCATCTGATGTGCCTCAAGTTACATTGAGAGAGTGAGTTGACTGCACAGCCAGTCAGCGTGAGATTTTCTTTACAAACAAAGCCGTGAATATAATCCAGATGTACTCACTGGCCAGGTGGTTGCCAAGTCCTGAATCCTGAGTGAGGGTGAGTAGCTGCCTTACCGTTACCAACACCGGAGCATCACCTTTGATGTCTCAGCAGGTTTCCTCGGTCCGCCCCATTTGCAGGTAGCAGCCCCACTGTCGGTGTGAAAGATTGCTTCGTGACTTTGAGCTGGTTTTACAAGTCTGTCTGCTCCCCTGGTTTGCTGGTGGTCGGGGCCTTTCCGTTTCCCCGCCTCCCCAAGTCTCACCTCCACCGTGGAGGATTGAACACTGAGCAGACAAGGGAGGGTTAATCACTCTTCTTCATTTGAAAGGGGGGCGTCGTACTGACTCCTCCCTCCCCTTCCCCCCCCCCCCCCCCCCCCCCCCCCAGAGATAGCTCCGAGGCCCGAGGTGCTTTCTTGAAACCTCAGAGATGAGATTTGAGGGCAGTTGGCAAGGTCCGTTTCAGACCAAATCTCTGGATAGATACTGGCCTGAGCACTCCTACAGTGTGGAAACAAGCCATTCAGCCCAACAGGTCCACACTGACCCTCCGAAGAGTAACCCATCCAGACCCACTCCCCTACCCTATTACTCTGCATGCCCCCCTGACTGATGCACCTAACTTACACATCCCTGGACACTATGGGCAATTTAGCATGGCCAATCCACCCTAACCTGCACATCTTTGGATTGTGGGAGGAAACCCATGCAGACACGGGGAGAATGTGCAAACTCCACACAGACAGTCACCCGAGGCTAGAAGCGACCCTGGGTCCCTGGCGCTCTGAGGCAGCAGGGCTAACCACTGAGCCACCATGCGGCCCTTTTTTAGTCATGTGGATCCAATCCTTGTTCATCTCCATGACCACAGTCAGACAGTTGAAAGGTATCCCTTTATATACACGTGCATAGTGCATGACACTGACATGGCTCCCTCAGAGCCAGCTCTCCAAGTGAACACAAGCCCCCGACGCTCCGGTTTATATCTGTCAGCCAGGGCTCCCTGATTGAACCAGGCTAACAGCCCCAGTCAGGGAACTCATGTTCTGTGAGGTCGATCTGTCTGACCTCGTTACAGTCACTGCAAAGGAATTACTGTGTTCAGGTCATGATGGATTACCTGATGAATGTTGAATGATTCCCCAGTATCTCTGTCAATGTATTTTCCAGGCGAAAGTGAGGACTGCAGATGCTGGAGATCAGAGTCGAGAGAGTGGTGCTGGAAAAGCACAGCAGGTCAGGCAGCATCCGAGGAGCAGGGGAATTGACGTTTCGGGCAAAAGCCCTTCATCAGGAATGTATTTTCCAGTCAACGCACTGAATTTCTGGGTGTGGCGCAGTGTGGTAGCAGCTCCACCTTGGCTGCAGGCCGCACCGAGTTCAAACCCCACTCTGGGATGCTGTAGATATTGCCCTCATGTTCAAGGCTAGACTGGTTGACTTTGAATTTGGAAGCCCTTCTGATGTGCTGGTGGGAAGAGTGTGAGACTCTCTCCGTTGACGATGGTGGGCTACCCCTCATACTATCACATCCAGCCACCATGAAAAACTAGCCATTCAGCCATCTTGCTACATGGCCCACTCGCAGTTTTGATTGAAGTCCGACCAGAAATTTCTTTCTGAGGTCTCCTCTGCACACCCGCGGATGATAAAATCCACAAACTTAACAAACCTAAGCATTGTCTTAATGATTGTGTGATTAGATTAGATTAGATTAGATTACATTACAGTGTGGAAACAGGCCCTTCGGCCCAACAAGTCCACACCGACCCGCCGAAGCGCAACCCACCCATACCCCTAATCTAACACTACGGGCAATTTAACTACAGCCAATTCACCTGACCTGCACATCTTTGGACTGTGGGAGGAAACCGGAGCACCCGGAGGAAACCCACGCAGACACAGGGAGAATGTGCAAACTCCACACAGTCAGTCGTCTGAGGCGGGAATTGAACCCGGGTCTCCGGCGCTGTGAAGCAGCAGTGCTAACCACTGTGCCACCATGCTTTTGAATTCCTCCGTTGGACGTGAACAACACTGACAAGGTCAGCACCTGGTATCCACCTGTTGCTGCTCTCGATCAGGGAAACGGTGAGGTCACCTTTGAATCGAGTGGATCACTGAGTCAGGTCAGAGCTGATCACCAGTCGTTCCTCTCGGACTCACACGTGGACCAGGCTGGGGCAGGATGGTAGAGTTCCTTCATCAGGGGCTTTTGAAGAAATTCAGTCATTTCATGGCGTTATGGACCAGACCAAACCTTCTCAAAATAGTTTCAGAAGATAGACTAGAACCTTATTTTTTCTTACTTTAAGAGCAAGTGCCAGGCATTGCATTCCAGATGTTATTCGATTGGTCGAACTACCAGATTTGAAGCAAAACTCACTGTATAGTTAATATATAGTCAAAAGAAGAAATTGGAATAACTTAACCTCTGTTGAAAAACTTCACACGATAATAGATTATTTAACTACTATTAGTTCCAATATAGTAACATCCTACAAACACATAAGGGCGGCACGGTGGCACAGTGGTTAGCACTGCTGCCTCACAGTGCAGAGACCCGGGTTCAATTCCCGCCTCAGGCAACTGACTGTGTGGAGTTTGCATATTCTCCAAGTGTCTGCGTGGGTTTCCTCCGGGTGCTCCGGTTTCCTCCCACAGTTCAAAAATGTGCAGGTTAGATGAATTGGTCATGCTAAATTGCCCGTAGTGTTAGGTGTAGGGGTATGGATGAATAGCTCTTCGGAGGGTCGGTGTGGACTTGTTGGGCCAAAGGACCTGTTTCCACACTGTAAGTAATCTAATCTAAACACTCTTGACAAAGGCCGAAGCAGATTGTCTCACACGTAGTTGGTAGCAACAGGAAGAGTGCTTTAGGTTTGCACTGGAACAGAGAGAGGGTAAGCAGCTTTCACATCCGGCTTCAAGACCCCCAGAGCAACTGCTACTGAGAAACTCAAACTAAACAAAAATCCTGGTTTGGTGGGCGCCCACCCATTCAGGCTGCTTCTATTGTTCCAGCTCTAAATAAAAGAAGCCCAAGGCCTCACAAGCTGTTGACAGTATAGGCTTTGGAGCAGGCAGCTGTCTCAACCTCTCTTCATTCAAAAGAAAACCAGGACAAACAGCACCTCTTCAAGCCATAGTTTGTCAAAATGGTCATCTTGATTGAGACTTGGCCCTTATGTTCCAGATTTATTTATCCATTGAATTTAAATTCCACAAGTTGCTGTGGAGGGATTTGAGCTCATACCTCTGGAGAGTTAGTCCCGATATCTGGATTGGTAGCTCAGTGATATTAAACACAATACTGCTGTCTCCTTACTGTCGGTTAAAAACATTCAAGGCCCAGCAGACATCCTTCGACTCAATAAACCTGACGTATCTCTCCAATCTAGCATTAATGTCCTCACTGGTTTCCCTGCTGTTCATTAACTGGGCATAAATGTTGTGGTATTGAAGGATCCAACAGGCATTTATTGCAATTAGTCATAGAGTCATACAGCACAGAAAAAGACTCTTCGGTCCAACTAGTCCATGTCGAACATCACCTTAAACAAAACCAGTGCCATCTGCCGGCTCCTGCCCCATATCCCTCCAAACTTTTCCTACTCATGCACTTTTCCAAATGCCTCTTAAACATTTTAATTGTACTCACATCCACCATTTCCACAGGAGGTATATTCCATATGCGAAACCTATTGTATGAAAAATGTTCCCCTCATGTTTTTTTTTCAAATCTCTCTCCTCTCAACTTAAAACTGTGCCCCCTAGTCTTCAAATCCCCTGCCTTAGGGAAAAGACACCTGCCATTAATCCTGTCTATACCTCTCATGCTTTTATAAACCTCGATGGGTCACCCCTCAACCTCCTACACTCCAGTGAAAAAAGGGTCAAGCCTATCCAGCCTTCCTTTATATCTCAAGCTCTCCATTTCTGGCAACATCCTGGGAAATCTCTTCTGAATCCTCCCCAGTTTAATAATATCCTTCCTATAACTGGGTGACCAGAACTGGACATGGTACTCCAGAAGAGTAACATCCTGTACAACCTCAACATAACGCCCCAACCTCTGTACTCAAACGACTGAGCAATGAAGGCAAGCATGCTAAATGTGCTCTTAACCACCCTGTGTATCTGACACAAACCTCAAAGAATTGTGTACCTGGACCCCCTAAGCCTCTCTATTCTAAAACATTACCAAGGCCCGACCATTACAAACTTTACACTCCCCGGGTACAGAGGTGTCTGGGCTGACATTAAGCTAATATGTTACAACCGGAAAACATACTTCTAATAGAGGATCATGCTTCAAGTGATCCAGGGTAAGATGGAGTAACACATCTCAGGTCACAGGTTGTAATACAGAGATGATACCATGAAACTACAGCGGTAAGCATAGCCAATAACCACATGGGTAATTAGAGCTGGTAACCACATCAGTCACCAGAGCCATTAACCACATCGGTAACCACATCAGTAACTACTGCTGGTAACCACATCAGTAACTACAGCCACTAACTAAATCAGTAACCACATCAGTAACCATGTCGGTAATCACATCGGTAACAAAAGGTAGCAGGCAGGCACAGCCAGTAATGAAAGCCAGAATTAGAATTAGAACTTAATTTATTGTCATGTTTACCGAGACACAGTGAAAAGCTTTGTGAAAAGCCAGTGATAACCACAACCAATAACCAGACAGTAACCACACATCAATAACCATACATAAGTACCAAAAATCGGTAACCACAATCACTAGCTATAGCTGGTAATGACAACCAGTAACTATTGCTGGTAACCATAACCAATAACTATAACTGGTACTAACACTACAGCTGGTAACCTCAGCCAGAAGCTGTAGCTGGTAATGACCGTCAGTATCTAGAGCTAACAACCACAGTCAGCAACTATAGCTAGTGACCACAGTTAGTAAGTGTAGCTGGTAACACAGGCAGTAACTATAACTGGTAACCACAGCCAGTAACTGTAGCTGGTAACCACAGTTAGTAACTATAACTATAACCACAGTTAGTAACTGTAGACAGTAACCACAATCAGTAATTATAGCTGGTAACCACAGTTAGTAACTGTAGCTGGTAACCACAGTCAGTAACTATAACTGTTAACCACAGTTAGTAACTGCAGCTGGTAACCGCAATCAGTAACTATAACTGGTAACCACAGGCAGTAACTATAACCGGTAACCACAGGCAGTAGTCAAAGCTGATAAATCACAGCGAGTTCTCAAACCTGATGGAATTTCAGGCAGCAAAAATGAAATGTAGGGGAAGGGGGTCACGGGGGTGGGTGGGGGGGGATGCGGTATGGCGCCAGGTGATAGGGAACATACAAAGCAGCGAAAGAAGAGGTGGTCTGAGAGGCAGAGGGGGAAGGCACAGAGGAGGCTGTGAGAACAGTCATAGATGGCAGCACCATCCAATTACTGTTTACTCTGGGGCCTTGCCAACTCTCAACTCCAACACACGCATTATTGTCCCTAGTTTTCCCAGTCTGTGGTTGAGGATAATTGAAAGGCATGGCTTTGATTTCCTGCAGACTCAAAGAGTTCACTTTCTTACTGCACTCCTGCAAAATCAAACGCCTGCTGTTCCTACAGAAAGCTACTGTTTACAGCCCAGACGTTCAGATGCAGAAGTGCTGTCATCAAGGGAGGCGATGAAAGAAAGAAAGTAACATGTGACTCTAAAGGGGAGCATTTTGACACTGTCAGATGTCTCAAAAAGCATTTTGCAGTCGAGGTAGAACATACCTTTAATGCCAGTGAAGGGCATCAGTGGACTGTCTCTGTACTGAGAATGCAGAACCCAACCAGTCTATACTCTATTCTTACCATGAGCACCCGAAATGCACATCTGGACAGTAGCAGTTTAGTACAAACTGTACAGAAGATAATGATAGCAAACAGATTTTCTGCCCAACCACTACCAAGACAGGTTTATATTGCAGCTCCTTTCCCAGGTCTCAGTTCACGATCCAGGGATAATTAAAATGCAGGTTAAATATAAATATCATTTTACACACATCTTTGATATATTCCACAACACTCACTCTAACGCTCTCTTACACACCCAATAGCACTCACTGTTAACACTGTCTCATATATTCCAAACCCCTCACTGTGACACTCTCTGATATATCCCAAACCACTCACAGTGACACATTCTGATGTACCGCAAACCCCGAACTAAAATTCTCTAATGTATCACACACCCTTCACTGTAACACTCTCTAATATACCCACACCCCTCACTGTGACACACTCTGATATACCCACACATCTCTTCGTAACACTCTGATATATCCCACACACCTCACTGTAACACCCTCTGATATACCCCACACCCCTCACTGTAACACCCTCTGATATATCCCACACACCTCACTGTAACACCCTCTGATATACCCCACACCCCTCACTGTAACACTGTCTGATATACCCCATACACCTTACTGTAAAAACTCTGATATACCACACACCCTTCACATCAGCACTCTGATATAACGCACATCCTTCTCTGTAACACACTGAAATAACCCATAGCCCACACCACTCACTGTAACACTCTCTGACATATCCCACACCACTCTGATAGGTCACACACTAATACTCTCTGATATACCCTACACTACCTACTGTAACACACTCTTATATGCCACTCACTCCTCTCTTTACCATTCCCTGATATATGCCACACACCTCACTGTAACCTCTCTGATTATCACACACCTCTTGTTGTAACGCTCTCTGATATACCTCATTCCCCTCCCCTCAGATGTACCCCACAGCTCTCACTGTAACACAGTAACTACACACCCCTCACTGAAACATTCTCTGATATACCCATATCCCTCACTGTAACACTTCGATATACCCTACACCCCTCACCATAACACTCTCTGATATATCCCACACCCACCACTTAAACATTCTGACATATGCCACACCCATTGCTGTAACAATTGCTGATATACACCACACTCCTCACTGTAACACTATAATATATCCCACATCACTTAGTCTAACACTCTCTGATTTATCACACACCTCTTTGCTGTAACATTCTCTGTTATGCCCCACACTTCTTACTATGACACCCTCTGATATGCCACACACCCCTCACTTAACATTGTCTGATATAACCCACACCCCTCTCTGTAACACTCTCTGATATACCATACACCACTCAGTGTAACACACTCTGATATACCTCACACCCCTCACTGTAACACACTCTGATTTATTCTGTACCCCTCGCTGTAACACTCACTGATATATAGCACACTCTCTGATATACCCTTCATCTCTCACTGTAACACTTCTGATATACCTTGTACCCCTCTCTGCATCACACACTGACATACCCCAAAACCTCTCTCTGTAACTCTCTTTGGTATATCCCCCACTTCTCTATGTAACATGGCAATATCCCATTCCCCTCACTGCAACACACTCTGATATACCTCAAGCCCCTCAATGTAATTTTCTCTGACATACCCCACACGTCTCAGTGTAACACACTCTGATATACCCCACACCCCTCACTGTAACACATTCTGATATACCCCAACCCCACACCCTTCACTGAAACACTCTCTGATATATCTCACACCCATCACTGTAACATTCTCTGATATATCACACCCACTCACTGCAACACTCTCTGATATACCCCACACCCCTTATTGTTACACTCTCTGATATACCCCACACCCCTCACTGTAACACTCTCTGATATACCATACACCGCTCACTGTAACACCCTGATATACCCCACACCCCCTCACTGTAATACTCTCTGATATACCCCACACCCCTCACTGTAATACTCTCTGATATACCATACATCGCTCACTGTAACACTCTGATATACCCTACACCCTTCACTGTAACACTCTCTGATATATCCCACACCCCTCACTGTAACACTCTCTGATATACCATACACCCCTCACTTAACATTGTCTGATATACCCCACACCCTTCACTGTAACACTCTCTAATATATCCCACACCTCTCACTGCAACACGCTCTGATATACCCCACACCCCTAACTGTTACACTCTCTAATATACCCCACACACCTCACTGTAACACTCTCTGATATACCCCACACACCTCACTGTAACATCTCTGATATACCCCACACACCTCACTGCAATACTCTCTGGTATACCTCACAACCCTCGCTGTTACTCTCTCTGATACACCTCACACCCCACACTGTAACACTCTCTGATATATCCCATACGCCTCAGTGCAATACTCTCTGATATACCCCACACCCCTTGCTTCAACACTTTGATATACCCCTCACCCCTCACTGTAACATACTGATATACACCACACCCCTCACCTTGATGTCAACTAGCCATGAAACGCCACGACTAGCTATCCCTAGTAGCCACACACGCAGACGACAAGCAACATGAATTCGACTGGGACAACACTACCATTATAGGACAAGCCAAACAAAGAACAGCCAGGGAGTTCATAGAAGCATGGCACTCATCCACAAACTCCATCAACAAACACATCGACCTGGACCCAATATACCGGCCACTACAGCGGACAGCTGGAACTGACAACCGGAAGCGGCAGGGACAGGCCACTATAAATGCCGGAGGAAACACCACAGAAGCGCTTCACAGGAGGCTCCCAAGCACTGAGGATGTCACCTAAACAGGGGACGAAACGTTTGCAACAAAAGCTTCCAGCTAGGCGAACAGAACCACAGCATACTCTGATATACCACACACCTCTCACTATAACACTACAATGCCCCATTCCCCTCACTGAAAGTCTACTTGAAATACCACACACCCCTCACAGTAACAAACTGAAATAACCTCCACCACTCACTGTGACACTCTCTGATATACCACAAACCCTTCACTGTAACACACTAAAATAGCCCAAAACCCCTCACTGTAACACTCTCTGAGGGGTGTGGGGTATATCAGAGTGTTACACCCTTCGCTGTAACACTCTGATATACCCCACACCCCTCGGTGTAACACACTCTGATATACCTCACACCCCTCATTGCAACACTCTCTGATATACCCCACACTCCTCACCAAACTCTCTCTGATATACTCCGTACCCCATACTGTAACACTCTGATATACCCCACACCCTTCACCGAACCCTCTCTGATATACTCCATACCGCACACTGTAATGTTCTGATATACGCCACACCCCTCACCGAACTCTCTCTGATATACTCCATACCCCACACTGTAACACTTTGATATACCCCACACACCTCACGGCAACACTCTCTGATATACCACACATTCTTCAACGTAACACGCTAAAATAACACACACCCCTCACTGTAACACTCTCTGATATACTCCATACTCCACACTGTAACACTCCGATATACCCCACACCCCTCACTGAACTCTCTCTGATATACTCCCTACCCCACACTGTAACACACTGATACACCCCACACCCCTCAGCGAACCCTCTCTGATATACTCCATACCCCTAACTGAAACACGCCGATATACCCCACAACCCTCACTGAACTCTCTCTGATATACTCTATACGGCACACTGTAACGCTCTGATATACTCCACACCCCTCACCGAACTCTCTCTGATATACACCATACCCCATACTGGAACACTCTGATATACGCCACACACCTCACTGCACTACTCTCTGATATACCACACACCCTTCACTATAACACGCTAAAATAACACACACCCCTCACTGTAACACTCTGATATAGCCCACACCCCTCACCGAACCCTCTCTGATATACACTGTATCCCACACTGTAAGACACTGATACACCCCATAACCCTCAGTGAACCCTCTCTGATATACTCCATACCGCACACTGTAACGCTCTGATATACCCCACACCCCTCACCAAACTCCCACTGATATACACCGTACCCCACCACTGTAACACTCTGATATACCCCACATCCCTCACCGAACTCCCTCTGATATACACCATACCCCACACTGTAACACTCTGATATACTCCACACCCCTCACTTCAACACTCTGATATACCCCACACCCCTCACTGTAACACTCTGATATAGCCCACACCCCTCACCGAACCCTCTCTGATATACACTGTATCCCACACTGTAAGACACTGATACACCCCATAACCCTCAGTGAACCCTCTCTGATATACTCCATACCGCACACTGTAACGCTCTGATATACCCCACACCCCTCACCAAACTCCCACTGATATACACCGTACCCCACCACTGTAACACTCTGATATACCCCACATCCCTCACCGAACTCCCTCTGATATACACCATACCCCACACTGTAACACTCTGATATACCCCACACCCCTCACTGTAACACCCTCTGATGTACCCCTCACCCCTCACTGTAACATACTCTGATATACCTCACAACCCTCACTCTAACACTATTATACCTCACACCCCTCACTTCTAACACACACTGATATATCCCACACCCCTCACTGTAACACTCTCTGATAAACCCCACACCCCTCACTGTTATACACTCTGACATACCTCACAACTCTCACTCTAACACTGTTATACCTCACACCCCTCACTTTAACACACACTGATATATCCCACACCCTTCACTGTAACACTCTCTGACATACCTCACAATTCTCATTCTAACACTTTGATATAACCCACACCCCACACTGTAACATACTCTGATATACCCCACACCCCTCACCGAACCCTCTCTCATATTCTCCATACCCCAAATTGTATTACTCTGCTATACCCAACACCCCTCACTGAACTCTCTCTCTGATATACTCCATAGCCGACACTGTAACACTCTGATATACCCCACACTCTTCACTGAACTCTATCTAATATACTCCATACCCGACACTGTAACATTCTGATATACCCCACACACCTCACCGAACTCTCGCTGATATTCTCCATACCCCATATTATATAACTCTGATATGCCCAACCCCCCTCACTGAACTCTCTCTCTGATATACTCCATACCAAACACTGCAACGCTCTGATATACCCCACACTTGTCACCGCACCCTCTCTGATATACTCCATACCCCACACTGTAACACTCTGATGTACCTCATACCCTTCACCGACCTCTCTGATTTACTATATACCCCACAATGTAACACTCTGATATCCCCCATACCCCTCACCGAACTCTCTCTGATATACTCCATACCCGACACTGTAACACTCTGATATCCCCCACACCCCTCACTGAACTCTCTCCGATATACTCCATACCTGACACTGTAACACTCTGATAACACCCCTCACCGAACTCTCTCTGATATACTCCATACCCCACACTGTAACACTCTGATATCCCCCACACCTCACCGAACTCTCTCTGATATACTCCATACCCCACACTGTAACACTCTGATGTACCTCATACCCTTCACCGACCTCTCTGATTTACTCTATACCCCACAATGTAACACTCTGATATCCCCCATACCCCTCATCGAACTCTCTCTGATATACTCCATACCCGATACTGTAACACTCTAATATACTCCACACCCCTCACTGAACTCTCTCTGATATACTCCATACCTGACACTGTAACACTCTGATAACGCCCCTCACTGAACTCTCTCTGATATACTCCATACCTGACACTGTAACACTCTGATACACGCCACACCCCTCACCGAACTCTCTCTGAAATACTCCATACCCCACACTGTAACACTTCGATATACCCCACACACCCATTGCAACACTCTCTGACATACCACACACCCTTCACTGTAACACGCTAAAATAACACACACCCCTCACCTTAATACTCTCTGATATATCCCATATCCCTCACTGTAACATTCTGATATATCCCACACCCCTCACTGAAACACTCTCTGCTACGCCTCACACCCCTCGCTGTAACACTCTCTGATATACCTCACAACCCTCGGCGTAACTCTCCCTGATAGACGACACACCCCTCACTATATCACACAAAAATAACCCACTCCCCTCACTGTGGCGCTCTCTAATATACCCCACACCCTTCACTGTAACTCTAACATACTGCACATCGCTCGCTGTAACACTCTCTGATATACCTCACACCCCTCACTGTGACACTCTCTGATATACCTCAGACCCCTCACTGTAATATTCCCTGATATACCACACACCCCTCACTGCCACATGCTAAAATAACCCACACCCCTCACTGCCACACGCTAAAATAATCCACGCCCCTCACTGTGACACTCTCTGATATAGCCCACATCTTTCACGATAACACTTTGAATGAAAACAAACGCTTCACCGACCTCTCTCTGCTATACACCATATCCCACACTGTAACACTCTGACATACCCCACATCACTCATCAAACCCTCTCTGCTATACACTATACCCCACACTGTAATGCTCTGACATACCCCATACCTGTCACTGTATCCTCTCTGATATACTCGATACCCCACACCCCTCACTGAACTTTCTCTGATATACGCTATACCCCACAGTTTAACACTCTGAGAGAACTCACACCCCTCATTGAACCCTCTCTGATATACTCCATACCCCACACTGTAACACTCTGATATACCCCTCACCCCTCACCGAACCCTCTCTGATATACATTATACCCCACACTGTAACACTCTTGATATACCCCTCACCGAACTCTCTCTGATATACACTATACCCCACACTGTAACACTCTGATATACGCCACACCCCTCACCGAACTCTCTCTGATATACACTATACCCCACACTGCAACACTCTGATATACCCCACACCCCTCACCGAACTCTATCTGATATACTCCATACCCCACATAGTAACACTCTGATATATGCCACAGCACTCACTGCAACACTCTGATATATCACATACCCTTCACTGTAACATGCTAAAATAACCCACACACCTCACTGTAACACTCTCTTATATACACCGTACCCCACACTGTAACACTCTGAAATACCCCACACCACTCAGCGAACTATTGCTGATATACTCCACACGCCACACTGTAACACTCTGATACACACCACACCCCTCACCGAACTCTCTCTGATATACTCCTTACCCCACACAGTAACACTCTGATTTACCCCACACCCCTCACCGCACCCTCTCTGATATTCTCCCTACCCCTCATTGCAAAACTCTGATATACCCAACACCCCTCACTGAACTCTCTCGGATATACTCCATACCCCACACAGTAACACTCTGATATACACCACACCCCTCACTGAACTCTCTCTGATATACTCCATACCCCACACCATAACACTCTGATATACACCACACCCCTCACCGAACTATCCCTAATATACTCCATACTCCACACCGTAACACTCTGATATACCCCAAACCCCTCACCGAACTATCCCTGATATACTCCATACCCCACACTGTAACACTCTGATATACCCCAAACCCCTCACCGAACTATCCCTGATATACTCCATACCCCACACTGTAACACTCTGATATACCCCAAACCCCTCACCGAACTATCCCTGATATACTCCATACCCCACACTGTAACACTCTGATATACCCCATACCCTTCACCTAACTATCCCTGATATACTCCATACCCCACACTGTAACACTCTGATATACCCCACACCCCTCACCTAACTATCCCTGATATACTCCATACCCCACACTGTAACACTCTGATATACCCCATACCCTTCACCTAACTATCCCTGATATACTCCATACCCCACACTGTAACATGCTGATATACACCACACCCCTCACTGAACTATCCCTGATGTACTCCAACCCCACACTGTAACATTCTGATACACCCCACACCCCTGATCGAACTATCTCTGACATACTCCATACCCCGCACTGTAACACGCTGATATACCCCACACCCCTTACCGAACCCTCTCTGATATACACCGTACCCCACACTGAAACACTTTGAAATAATCACACGCGTCACTGAACTCTTTCGGATATACTCAACACCTCACACCCGTCACTGAACACTCTCTGACATATTCCATTACCAACCCTGTAGCGCGCTGAAATACACCACACCCCTCAATGTAGCACACTGTGTTTTTCATTGAAACCTCACGATAAGTCTGTGATATACCTCATGTCCCTCCCTGTAGCACTCTCTGATATTCCCCACACACCCTTACACTAACACTCTCTGAGATCGCCATGCCCTTCCCTGTAACACAGTCTAATATATCCCACACCCCTAACTGAAACACAGACTAATATATCCCACACCCCTCACTGTAACACAGTCTAATATATCCCACACACCTCACTACAACACTGTCTAACATATCCTACACCCCTCACTGTAACACTGCCTAATATATCCCACACCCCTCACTGTAACACAGTCCAATATTTCCCATAATCCTCACTGTAACACAATCTAATATATCCCACACCCCTCACTGTAACAAAGCCTAATATATCCCACACCCCTCACAATAACACTCTCTAATATATCCCACACCCCTCATTGTAACAAAGCCTAATATTTTACACACCCCTCACTGTAACACAGTCTAATATATCCCACGCCCCTCACTGTAACACAGTCTAATACATCCCACACCCCTCACTGTAACATTGCCTAATATATCCCACACCCCTCACTGTAAGACAGTCTAATAAATCCCACACCCCTCACTGTAACAAAGTCTAATATATCCCTCACCCCTCACTATAACACAGGCTAATATATCCCACACCCCTCACTGTAACACAGTCTAATATATACCACAACTGTCACTGTAACACAGTCTAATATATCCCACACCCCTCACTGTAACACAGTCTAATAAATCCCACACCCCTCACTGTAACAAAGTCTAATATATCCCTCACCCCTCACTATAACACAGGCTAATATATCCCACACCCCTCACTGTAACACAGTCTAATATATACCACAACTGTCACTGTAACACAGTCTAATATTTCCCCACACCCCTCACTGTAACACTGTCTAATATATCCCACACCCCTCACTGTAGCACTATCTGATATATCCCACCACCCTCACTGTAACACTGTCTAATATATCCCACACCCCTCATTGTAACAAAGCCTAATATATATCCCACACCCCTCACTGATACACAGTCTAATATATCCCACACCCCTCATTGTAACAAAGCCTAATATATGCCACACCCCTTACTGTAACACACTAAAATTTCTCAAACCCCTCACTGTAACACAGTCTAATATATCCCACAAATCTCATATTAACACAGTCTAATATATTCCCACACACCTCACTGTAACACTGTCTAATATATTCCCACACACCGCACTGTAACAAAGCCTAATATTTCCCACACCCCTCACTGTAACACAGTCTAATATATCCCACACCCCTCACTGTAACAAAGTCTAATATATCCCTCACCCATCACTATAACACAGGCTAATATATCCCACACCCCTCACTGTAACACAGTCTAATATATACCACAACTGTCACTGTAACACAGTCTAATATATCCCTCACCCCTCACTGTAACACAGTCTAATATTTCCCCACACCCCTCACTGTAACACTGTCTAATATATCCCACACCCCTCACTGTAGCACTATCTGATATATCCCACCACCCTCACTGTAACACTGTCTAATATATCCCACACCCCTCATTGTAACAAAGCCTAATATATATCCCACACCCCTCACTGAAACACAGTCTAATATATCCCACACCCCTCACTGTAACAAAGCCTAATATATGTCACACCCCTTACTGTAACACACTAAAATTTCTCAAACCCCTCACCGTAACACAGTCTAATATATCCCACAAATCTCATATTAACACAGTCTAATATATCCCACATCCCTCACTGTCACACAGTCTAATATATCCCACACCCCTCACTGTAACACAGTCTAATATATCCCACACCCCTCACTGTAACACAGTCAAATATATCCCTCACACCTCACTTAACACAGTCTAATATATCCCACACCTCTCACTGTAACACAGTCTAAAATATTCCACACCCCTCACTGTAACACAGTCCAATATTTCCCATAATCCTCACTGTAACACAATCTAATATATCCCACACCCCTCACTGTAACACAGTCCAATATATCCCACACCCCCCACTGTAACACTATCTGATATATCCCACACCTCTCACGGTAACACAGTCTAATAAATCCCAGACCCCTCAGTGTAACAAAGCCAAATATATCCCCCACCCCTCACTGTAACAAAGCCGAATATTTCCCACACCCCTCATTGTACCACAGTCTAATATATCCCACACCCCTCACTGTAACACTGTCTAATTTATCCCACAACCCTCACTGTAACAAAGCCTAATATATCCCACACCCCTCACTGTAACAAAGCCTAATATTTCCCAAACCCCTCACTGTAACACAGTCTAATATATCCCTCACATCTCACTGTAACACAGTCTAATATATCCCACAACTCTCACTGTAACACAGTCTAATATATCCCACACCCCTCACTGTAACAAAGCTTAATATATCCCTTGCACCTCACTGTAACACAGTCTAATACATCCCACACCTCTCACTGTTACACAGTCTAATATATCCCAGACCCCTCACTGTAATACAGTCTAATATATCCCACACGCCTCACTGGAACACAGTCTAATATATCCCACACGCCTCACTGGAACAAAGCTTAATATGTCCCACACGCACTGTAACACAGTCTAATATATCCCACACCCCTCACTGTAATACAGTCTAATATTTCCCTCACTCCTCACTGTAACACTGTCTAATACATCCCACACCCCTCACTGTAACACAGTCTAATATATCCCACACCCCTCACTGTAACACAGTCTAATATATCCCACACCCCTCACTGTAACACAGTCTAATATATCCCACACCCCTCACTGTAACACAGTCTAATATATCCCACACCCCTCACTGTAACACAGTCTAATGTATCCCACACCCCTCACTGTAACACAGTCCAATATTTCCCACACCCCTCACTGTAACACAGCCTAATGTATCCCACACCCTCACTGTAACACAGTCTAATATATCTCACACCCCTCACTGTTACACAATCTAAAATATCCCTCACCCCTCACTTTAACACAGTGATATAACACTCTCTGATAAACTCATGCTATCCTGCATTCATTCTGTGTAAACGTTGTGCTTAACGTGCGAGAATGCCCCTACAGTTTATCATTTGATGGCACAAAACGTTTGATAATGGCCTGTCACGTAGGTAGCCCCAACTAATTGACAGAGTGATTACTCCGTACTGGGATTTGGGTGTTGCTCGCCTAGCCTGGGTGCTGCCCCCGGCGTAGACCTCTATAACCTTCATACTGGGTGGTCAGTGTCTGACACTGAGAATCTCTGAGTGTGCTGGTCTGCCCTCCATCTGTTCATTGCTCAGTGTTCCTTGTGGAGCTGAGTTGGCTGTTTGCCTCTGAAATGTTTTCTAATTAGAGGGTGTATGTGATTGCAGGTAATCAGGCTTCAGGAATACACACTGACACTCAAAAACCAGGCAGATAATGAGGCTGGCCAGAGTCTGGTATCTTCAACCCCTCAGCCAGTCTGCTACCCCCAAATTAATTCCTATAATCATGGCCAAACGCCAGTTAACAGTCTGATTTGCTCACTGTGATGAGTTCAGTTCAGTTGAAGAGCGCATCAGGAGACATGAATTTAGAAACTCATAAAACATCTTTCTCTCTCTTTGTTCCTTGATAATTTCTCTCTTTGTTCGCCTCTGTTCTCTCTCCCCACACTCTCCCCCTCTGTCCTGATTTCTCTGACCACTATCCATCTTACTGACTCTCTTTCTCTGGATCTCAGCACACTGTCTTTTTGCCTCTCCTTCCACCTATCACACTCACTCTCCCTTTCTCTCTACCTATTCAACACCTTTTTTCATCCCTCTCTACCAACCTTCCTGCACTCTCTCCTTCTCTCTATCTATTCAACCTCCTTTTCTACCTCTCTCTCAATCTTTCTGCATGTTCACTCTTTCATCTATCTCTCTCTCTCTCCCTCTCCCTTTCAATCTGCACTTGCTCTCTCTAGGATCATAGTCATACAGCACAGAAACAAACCCTTCGGCCCAACCAGTCTGTGTTGACCATGTTCCCAAACTGAACTAGTCCCACCTTCCTCCAAACCTTTTTCTATGCATATACTTATGCAAATGTCTTTTAATCTTTAAAATTGTACCCACATCCTCCACTTCCTCCGGCAGATTATTCCACACATGATCCACGCTCTGTGTAAAAAATTCACCCCTCAGGTCTTTTTTAAATCTCTCTCCTCTCACCTTAAAAATGTGCCCTCTAGTTTTGAACTACCAGGCAAAGACCCTTGTCATTCCAGGTTGCTCACGATTTTATAAACCTCTATAATGTCACCCCTCAACCTCCTACACTCTGGTGAAAAAAGTCCCAGACTTATCTCAAACCCTCCACTCCCAGCAACATCCTGGTAAATCTCTTCTGAACCCTCTAAATTCAGAACCTCACACTTATCCAAATTAAAATCCATCGGCTCTCATTTTCTCTCTCTCTCTCTCTATCCAAATGCGTTTCATTGTCTCTTTTGTTGGCCACAGTCTTTCTGTCCAGCTTGGTACAGACTCACTTACTCAATTACTCACGTACAATCAGAGCGGAGATATGAGGTCATTTGGCCCCTCGTGTGATTGCCTGGTCTCTGTAAGAGAAGCGAACCTGGTAACCTTCCCTCACAACCAGCACGGGGAACACTGGAGCTGACCAAGGATCCCAGATCCATCCATCGCTCAATCCATCCTGTCCCCTTCAATGTCTTTGTGCTGATTACCCCGCCCGCTTCAATAAAATCATTTCTGTTTAGCTTTCTCTCTGCATTTTTCTTACAAACGTAGGTAATTTTACAGTTCATGGAACAAAACGTCACCGGCCGCACGCCTGCTGTTACACCAACACGACTGAGACCTTTTGAAGGTCATCCCCATCCTGCTCACACTGAAATATCTCCGCGTTTTATGGGGCCCGCAAACATGGCAGAGAAAAAAATAAGATGTGGGTCATGAATAAAAAGCAAGGGCCCAGTAGGGGGCAGCATGGTGGTGCAGTGCTTAGCAGTACAGGGACCCGGGTTCAACCCTGGCCTTGAGCCACTGTCTGTGTGGAGTTTGTTGTCTGCGTTGGTCTCGGGGGCTCTGGATTCCTCCCACAGTCCGAAGATGTGCCGGCTAGATTAGTTGGCCGTGCTAAATCACCCGTGGTGTCCAGGGATTTGCAGGTTAGGTGGATTGGCCTTGGGAAATGCAGGGATAGGAGGAGGTGAGTCTGGGTGGGCCGATGCTCTTCAGAGGGTCAGTGTGGACTTGATGGGCTAAATGGCCTGTTTCCACACTGTAGGGACCCTATAGCAGACCCCTGGGAGAATGACCCTTCACTCTAAAGCACATTCATTAACCACCCTCCCCTGTATCCTGTCCACCTCGTATCGACTTTGCTATTGACTCTTTTAGGCCACAGGCTCTCGTGTCCAAATTGTGTGGCACTTTATGATTTGATTTGGTTTATTTATTTATTGACACGTGTATTCTGTTACATAATACAGTGAAAAATGTTTGCATCGTGTCTCAGTCTCCGGCGCCATCTTAAGTCGAAGAAAAATAAACCAAAACGGAGCATAATACAAAGGCTGAAAAATAGGGAAATGGAGAAAGTGTTGAAGTTTCCCGTCCTCCTCGTTAAGAGCTCCCTCTGTCATGGGCCTGTCATGGGCCATCGGACCCAAGTCCCCTTCACAGTGCCGCTGGAGTGACAGTCGCCACTCTCACACCATCTCACCTCCACTGATGCCCTCACCACGAAGAGTCCTCATTGGCCCTCGCCCATGCAGACTCCAGCAATGCCACTGGGGACCGCACCAGCTCAAACCCGACTCCGTCGCCGCTATGAGTCCACTTCGGGCCCACCTCGCCCACGCAGCCCCTGCTGATCCACCAGGCCTCCAATGGTGTCCCTTCCGGACGCCCATGTGTGCCCAGGTGACCAGTAACAGAAATGGCTACAAGTCTGCTTAAGAGCTGCACCGAAGGATGCTGGGAATTTCAGTCAAGCTGGTTTAACTCTGGCCTCTGTTAAACTGCAGCGAGGATATGTTGTGATTTGCAGTTTCAATGTGTTGGCAAAATAAGGAAGGTTTTAAGGTTTTCTGCTAGACATATCAGCTTCACATGACCTTGTATGGTACATGGTGCGTGCCTGTTTACGACTTACTGTAAACATTTGGGAGCTGTTTATCAGTAAACCCTATCAGCTGGGATCGAACATTATGATCTGGCTTTGGTTGATTCGTAGGCTGAGTGCCAGAGAAGTTTCTAGAAAGCGAGCACCCTTTGGGATAAAAAGTTGGCAGAACAAAGGATTTGGGGGGAGTGAGTCCTCGAGACCCATATTTGAGAAGCATATGACTTGAAGTTACTTCATCATCCACCACTCTTCCCTTTTTGATTACCTAAAAAGATATTACCAGGGTTGGAGTGCTTAAGCTATAGGGAGAGGCTGAACAGGCTGGGGCTATCTTCCCTGGAGCTTCGGAGGCTAAGGGATGACCTTATAGAGGTTTACAAAATCATGAGGGGCATGGATAGGATAAACAGGCAAGGTCTTTTCCCTGGGGTCAGGGAGTCCAGAACTAGAGGGCACAGGTTTAGGGTGAGAGAGGAAAGATATAAAAGAGACCTAAGGGGCAATGTTATCACGCAGAGGGTGGTACATGTATGGAATGAGCTGCCAGAGGAAGTGGTGGAGGCTGGCACAATTGCAACATTTAAAAGTCATCTGGATGGGGACATGAGCAGGAAGGGGTTGGAGGGATCCGACGCTCCAGGGAAAACAGCCCCAGCCTGTTCAGCCTCTCCCTGTAGCTCAAACCCTCCAACCCTGGCAACATCCTTGTCAATCTTTTCTGAACCCTTTCAAGTTTCACAACATCTTTCCGATAGGAAGGAGACCAAAATTGCACGCAATATTCCAACAGTGGCCTAACCAATGTCCTGTACAGCCACAACATGACCTCCCAACTCCTGTACTCAATACTCTGACCAATAAAGGAAAGCATACCAAACGCCTTCTTCATTATCCTATCTACCTGTGACTCCACTTTCAAAGAGCTATGAACCTGCACTCCAAGGTCTCTTTGTTCAGCAACACTCCCCCATCCACAGACCGAGGCTAATGTTCTGGAGAAATGGTTTAACTACATAACCATTGTTGATTGTTGTAAAAAGTCCGTAGGTCAGCAGGGAAGGGCATCTACACGTGACTCCAGACCCACAGCAATGTAATCTGAGCAATTAGGGATCTGGAATAAATGTTGACCTCCCCACCCTATGAAGGAAGAACAGCGTCAGTCAAGGGAAGAGGTGCCAGCATCCTGTCCCCCCCATAATATTGCACTGTCTCACTATATTCCTCTTTCAGAATACCCAACTCCATCCCCTGCTCCCTGTGACTATACGTCTTTTCATTTTTCTCTCCCTCACTTTCTCTAACCACTATCCTCTTTCTCTAACCTCACTTTAACTCTTTGACCTTGATCTCTGTCTCTTCATTTCTTCATCTCCCATTCCCTTATTAACATCTTTCTCCCCAACCCGTCCCACCAAGTCTTGCTTTCTTCCTCTCTCTCTCTCTCTCCTCCCCACCTCTCTTGCTCCCTTGGCCTCTCTTTCTCTCTGTCTCTCCTTCTTCCTCTCTCTCTCTCTCTCTCTCTCTCCTTATTCTATCGCTTTCTCCCTTGGCCTCTCTTTCCACCTCTCCTTTTTTCATCTCTCTCGTTCCTTACTCTCTCTCTCTTTCTCTCTTAGCCTCTCTCTTTCCCTCTTCATTTGTCTTTCCTTCCTTTCTCTCTCTCTCTTCTTCCCCCCTGTGTTTCTCTCTTAGCTTCTCTCTATCTCTCCCTCTCATTCCTCTCTCTCTCCCACGCTCTCTCTCTCTCTCACACAAAACGTGGAGGTTGCTGAATAGGGCAACGCAAATGAACACACAGACACACACAAACTGAGGAAGACCCACCAGACCAGAAACATTAACTCTGATTTCCCTTCACAGACCTGCTGAGCTTTTCCGGTAACTTCTGATGTTGTTGCAAATGAAGTTGTCATGTTTAAAAATAAATCTCGTCCGGCCATAAGAATAGTTATGGAAGTAAGCACTATGTTAAAAAAAAAAATCCTGCATTTAAGCTCAGTCTAAACCAAGCAATCTCTCATGGCTGATCTTTTAATTATTGTCATTGACTTAAATGACTCTGTTCCTGAATGCAGAAAACACGGCTACATCATCCTCAATAACTATATCTGGATTGGACGGACTGTCGCGACAAACACAGGCAACGTGTAAGGCTGACAGTTCAAACTGGGGACACGTAGGAGGGTGAGGGGACACTCAGTTACTCACAGCGGTGCTCCGACACTGATAGAGATTCAAACCGAGATCTTTGTCACAAACGCGTAGAAGTGAGGACTGCAGATACTAGAGATTAGAGTCAAGATTAGAGTGGTGCTGGAAAAGCACAGCAGGTCAGGCAGCATCCGAGGAGCGGGGAAGTTGACGTTTCGGGCAAAAGCCCTCCATCAGGAATTTGTCAGGCTTTGTCACAAACAACTTGCAGGGATCAGCTGGATGAGTAGTGGAGATGGATTGAGTGGGCAGATACCCAAATCTGTTGAGTTCTTGGCTCGATGTGCAGGTACAGAACATTACCTTACCCCAATCCAAACTACCCAACAGCACACACACACGCACACAATCAGACACACACACACACAAGCACACAGGCACAGACACACACACACAGATACACACAGGCACAAACACACACAGACTCTTGACAAATGCTGCTGGGTCCAAACAGAGTCTCCGAAGTGGAAATGGACATGGTCTTTGCAGAATCAGCAAAGACAACAGCTCCCCCCGCCAACCTGGGTCAATGTGGCTGTGGATACAAAGAGGATGGAGGACACCAGGCAGAATATTCATACCATCACCACAGCCGCGTCACACCTCACTGACTGTGGGCAACAATTTTTTGCAGGTAAATCAACCATCCAGAGACTCAGAATGTCAGTACTAGCAGAGCACGGTACTACAGATGGTCAGTACTGAGGGAGTGCCGCACTGTCAGATGGTCAGTACTGAGGGAGTGCCGCACTGTCAGAGGGTCAGTACTGAGGGAGTGCCGCACTGTCAGATGGTCAGTACTGAGGGAGTGCCGCACTGTCAGATGGTCAGTACTGAGGGAGTGCCGCACTGTCAGAGGGTCAGTACTGAGGGAGTGCCGCACTGTCAGAGGGTCAGCACGGAGAGAGTGCCGCACTGTCAGAGGGTCAGTACTGAGGGAGTGCCGCACTGTCAGAGGGTCAGTACTGAGGGAGTGCCGCACTGTCAGAGGGTCAGTACTGAGGGAGTGTCACTCTGTTAGAGGGTCAGTACTGAGGGAGTGCTGCACTGTCAGAGGGTCAGTACTGAGGGAGTGTCACTCTGTTAGAGGGTCACTACTGAGGGAGTGCTGCACTGTCAGAGGGTCAGTACTGAGGGAGTGCCGCACTGTCAGAGGGTCAATACTGTGGGAGTGCCAGACTGTCAGAGGGTCAGTACTGAGGGAGTGTCACTCTGTTAGAGGGTCAGTACTGAGGGAGTGCTGCACTGTCAGAGGGTCAGTACTGAGGGAGTGTCACTCTGTTAGAGGGTCACTACTGAGGGAGTGCTGCACTGTCAGAGGGTCAGTACTGAGGGAGTGCCGCACTGTCAGAGGGTCAATACTGTGGGAGTGCCAGACTGTCAGAGGGTCAGTACTGAGGGAGTGTCACTCTGTTAGAGGGTCAGTACTGAGGGAGTGCCGCACTGTCAGAGGGTCACTACTGAATGAATGCTGCACTGTCCGAGGGTCAGTGCTGAGGGAGTGCCGCACTGTCAGAGGGTCAGTACTGAGGGAATGCCGCTCTGTCAGAGGGACAGTACTGAGCGCGGGCCACACTGTCAGAGGGTCAGTGCTGAGGGAGTGCCACACTGTAAAAAGGTCAGTACTGAGGGAGTGCCGCACTGTCAGTGGGTCGGTACTGAGGGAGTGTTGCACTGTCAGAGGGTCAATACTGTGGGAGTGCCGCACTGTCAGAGGCTCAGTACTGAGGGAGTGCTGCACTGTCAGAGGGTCAGTACTGAGGGAGTGCCGCACTGTCAGAGGGTCAGTACTGAGGGAGTGCCGCACGGTCAGAGGGTCAGTACTGAGGGAGTGCCGCACTGTCAGAGGGTAAGTACTGAGGGAGTACCGCACTGACAGAGGGTCAGTACTGAGGGAGTGTTGCACTGTCACAGGGTCAATACTGTGGGAGTGCCACACTGTTAGAGGGTCAGTACTGAGGGAGTGTCACTCTATTAGAGTGTCAGTACTGAGGGAGTGCCGCACTGTCAGAGGGTCAATACTGAGGGAGTGCCGCAGTGTCAAGAGGGTCAGTACTGAGAGAGTGCCGCAGAATCAGAACTGAGGGAGTGCCAAACTGTCAGGGGGTCAGTACTGAGGGAGTGCCACACTGTCAGAGGGTCAGTACAGAGGAAGTGCCGCACTGTCAGTGGGTCAGTACTGAGGGAGTGCCACACTGTCAGAGGGTCAGTACTGAGGGAGTGCCGCAGTGTCAGGAGGGTCAGTACTGAGGGAGAGCTGCACTGTCAGAGGTTCTGTACTGAGGGAGTGTCGCACTGTCACAGGGTCAGTACTGAGGGAGTGCCGCACTGTCAGAGGGTCAGTACTGAGGAAGTTTCGCACTGTCAGAGGGTCAGTACTGAGGGAGTGCCACACTGTCAGAGGGTAAGTACTGAGGGAGTGCTGCACTGTCTGAGGGTCAGTATTAAGGGAGTGCTGCACTGTCAGAGTGTCAGTACTGTGGGAGTGTCACACTGTCTGACGGTCAGTACTGAGGTAGTGCCGCACTGTCAGAAGGTCTGTACTGTGGGAGTGTCACACTGTCAGAGGGTCAGTACTGAGTGAGTGTCACACTGTCAGAGGGTCAGTACTGAGGTAGTGCCGCACTGTCAGAGGTTCTGTACTGAGGGAGTGCTGCACTGTCAGAGGGTCTGTACTGAGGGAGTGCTGCACAGTCAGAGGGTCAGTACTGTAGGAGTGCCACACTGTCAGAGGGTCAGTACTGAGGGAGTGTCACTCTGTTAGAGGGTCACTACTGAGGGAGTGCTGCACTGTCAGAGGGTTAGTACTGAGGGAGTGCCGCACTGTCAGAGGGTCAGTACTGAGGGAGTGTCACTCTGTTAGAGGGTCAGTACTGAGGGAGTGCCGCACTGTCAGAGGGTCACTACTGAATGAATGCTGCACTGTCCGAGGGTCAGTGCTGAGGGAGTGCCGCACTGTCAGAGGGTCAGTACTGAGGGAGGATCACTCTGTTAGAGGGTCAGTACTGAGTGAGTGCCGCACTGTCAGACGGTCAGTACTGAGGGAATGCCGCTCTGTCAGAGGGACAGTACTGAGCGCGGGCCACACTGTCAGAGGGTCAGTGCTGAGGGAGTGCCACACTGTAAAAAGGTCAGTACTGAGGGAGTGCCGCACTGTCAGTGGGTCGGTACTGAGGGAGTGTTGCACTGTCAGAGGGTCAATACTGTGGGAGTGCCGCACTGTCAGAGGGTCAGTACTGAGGGAGTGCCGCACTGTCAGAGGGTCAGTACTGAGGGAGTGCCGCACGGTCAGAGGGTCAGTACTGAGGGAGTGCCGCACTGTCAGAGGGTAAGTACTGAGGGAGTACCGCACTGACAGAGGGTCAGTACTGAGGGAGTGTTGCACTGTCACAGGGTCAATACTGTGGGAGTGCCACACTGTTAGAGGGTCAGTACTGAGGGAGTGTCACTCTATTAGAGTGTCAGTACTGAGGGAGTGCCGCACTGTCAGAGGGTCAATACTGAGGGAGTGCCGCAGTGTCAAGAGGGTCAGTACTGAGAGAGTGCCGCAGAATCAGAACTGAGGGAGTGCCAAACTGTCAGGGGGTCAGTACTGAGGGAGTGCCACACTGTCAGAGGGTCAGTACAGAGGAAGTGCCGCACTGTCAGTGGGTCAGTACTGAGGGAGTGCCACACTGTCAGAGGGTCAGTACTGAGGGAGTGCCGCAGTGTCAGGAGGGTCAGTACTGAGGGAGAGCTGCACTGTCAGAGGTTCTGTACTGAGGGAGTGTCGCACTGTCACAGGGTCAGTACTGAGGGAGTGCCGCACTGTCAGAGGGTCAGTACTGAGGAAGTTTCGCACTGTCAGAGGGTCAGTACTGAGGGAGTGCCACACTGTCAGAGGGTAAGTACTGAGGGAGTGCTGCACTGTCTGAGGGTCAGTATTAAGGGAGTGCTGCACTGTCAGAGTGTCAGTACTGTGGGAGTGTCACACTGTCTGACGGTCAGTACTGAGGTAGTGCCGCACTGTCAGAAGGTCTGTACTGTGGGAGTGTCACACTGTCAGAGGGTCAGTACTGAGTGAGTGTCACACTGTCAGAGGGTCAGTACTGAGGTAGTGCCGCACTGTCAGAGGTTCTGTACTGAGGGAGTGCTGCACTGTCAGAGGGTCTGTACTGAGGGAGTGCTGCACAGTCAGAGGGTCAGTACTGTAGGAATGCCACACTGTCAGAGGGTCAGTACTGAGGGAGTGTCACTCTGTTAGAGGGTCACTACTGAGGGAGTGCTGCACTGTCAGAGGGTTAGTACTGAGGGAGTGCCGCACTGTCAGAGGGTCAGTACTGAGGGAGTGTCACTCTGTTAGAGGGTCAGTACTGAGGGAGTGCCGCACTGTCAGAGGGTCACTACTGAATGAATGCTGCACTGTCCGAGGGTCAGTGCTGAGGGAGTGCCGCACTGTCAGTGGGTCAATACTGTGGGAGTGCCGCACTGTCAGAGGGTCAGTACTGAGGGAGGATCACTCTGTTCGAGGGTCAGAACTGAGTGAGTGCCGCACTGTCAGAGGGTCAGTACTGAGGGAATGCCGCACTGTCAGAGGGACAGTACTGAGCGCGGGCCACACTGTCAGAGGGTCAGTGCTGAGGGAGTGCCACACTGTAAAAAGGTCAGTACTGAGGGAGTGCCGCACTGTCAGTGGGTCGGTACTGAGGGAGTGTTGCACTGTCAGAGGGTCAATACTGTGGGAGTGCCGCACTGTCAGAGGCTCATACTGAGGGAGTGCTGCACTGTCACAGGGTCAATACTGTGGGAGTGCCACACTGTTAGAGGGTCAGTACTGAGGGAGTGTCACTCTATTAGAGTGTCAGTACTGAGGGATTGCCGCACTGTCAGAGGGTCAATACTGAGGGAGTGCCGCAGTGTCAAGAGGGTCAGTACTGAGAGAGTGCCGCAGAATCAGAACTGAGGGAGTGCCAAACTGTCAGGGGGTCAGTACTGAGGGAGTGCCACACTGTCAGAGGGTCAGTACAGAGGAAGTGCCGCACTGTCAGTGGGTCAGTACTGAGGGAGTGCCACACTGTCAGAGGGTCAGTACTGAGGGAGTGCCGCAGTGTCAGGAGGGTCAGTACTGAGGGAGAGCCGCACTGTCAGAGGTTCTGTACTGAGGGAGTGTCGCACTGTCACAGGGTCAGTACTGAGGGAGTGCCGCACTGTCAGAGGGTCAGTACTGAGGAAGTTCCGCACTGTCAGGGGGTCAGTACTGAGGGAGTGCCACACTGTCAGAGGGTAAGTACTGAGGGAGTGCCGCACTGTCAGAGGGTCAGTACTGAGGTAGTGCCGCACTGTCAGAAGGTCTGTACTGTGGGAGTGTCACACTGTCAGAGGGTCAGTACTGAGGGAGTGCTGCACTGTCAGAGGGTCAGTACTGAGGGAGTGTCACACTGTCAGAGGGTCAGTACAGAGGGAGGGCCGCACTGTCAGAGGGTCAGTGCTGGGGGAGTGCCACACTGTCAGCATGTCAGTACTGAGGGAATGTTGCACTGTCAGAGGGTCAGTACTGAGGGAGTGTTGCACTATCAGAGGGTCAATACTGTGTGAGTGTCATACTTTCAGAGGGTCAATACTGAGGGAGTGTTGCACTGTCAGAGGGTCAATACTGCGGGAGTGCCACACTGTCAGAAGGTCATTACTGAGGGAGTACCGCACTGTCAGAGGGTCAGTACTGACGGAGTGCCACACTGTCAGAGGGTCAGCACGGAGGGAGTATCACACTGTCAGAGGGTCAATACTGCGGGAGTGTCATACTGTCAGAGGGTGAGTACTGAGGAAGTGCTGCACTATCATAGGGTCAGTACTGAGGGAGTGATGAACTGTCAGAGGGTCAATACTGAAGGAGTGTCATACTGTCAGAGGGTCAGTACTGAGGGAGTGCTGCACTGTCAGAGGGTCAGTACTGAGGGAGTGCCGCACTGTCAGAGGGTGATTACTGAGGGAGTGCCGCCCTGTCAGAGGGTCAGTACTGAGCGAGTGCTGCACTGTCAGAGGGTGAGTACTGAGGGAGTGCCGCACTGTCAGGGGGTTAGTATTGTGGGAATGTTGCACTGTCAGAGGGTCAGTACTGAGGGATTGTTGCACTGTCAGAGGGTCAGTACTGAGGGAATGTCATACTTTCAGAGGGTCAGTACTGAGAGAGTGCAGCTCTGTCAGAGGCTCAGTACTGAAGAAGTGCCATACTGTCAGAGGGTCAGTACTGAGGGCGTGCCGCACTGTCAGAGGGTCAGTACTGAGGGAGTTTTGCTCTGTCAGCGGGTCAGTACTGAGGGAGTGCAGCTCTGTCAGAGGCTCAGTACTGAAGAAGTGCCATACTGTCAGAGTGTCAGTACTGAGGGAGTGCCACACTGTCTGAGGGTCAGATCTGAGGTAGTGCCGCACTGTCAAAAGGTCAGTACAGTGGGAGTGCCACACTGTCAGAGGGTCAGTACTGAGGGAGTGCCGCACTGTCAGAGGGTCAATACTGAGGGAGTGTCGCACTGTCAGTGGGTCAATACTGAGGGAGGGTCGCACTGTCAGACGGTCAGGACTGAATGAGTGTCACACTGTCAGAGGGTCAGTACTGAGGGCGTGCCGCACTGTCAGAGGGTCTGTACTGAGGGAGTGTCACACTGTCAGAGGGTCAGTACTGAGGGAGTGTTGCACTGTCAGAGGGTCAGTACTGAGGGAGTTTTGCTCTGTCAGCGGGTCAGTACTGAGGGAGTGCAGCTCTGTCAGAGGCTCAGTTCTGAAGAAATGCCATACTGTCAGAGTGTCAGTACTGAGGGAGTGTCACACTGTCAGAGGCTCAGTACTGAAGAAGTGCCATACTGTCAGAGGGTCAGTACTGAGGGCGTGCCGCACTGTCAGAGGGTCAGTACTGAGGGAGTTTTGCTCTGTCAGCGGGTCAGTACTGAGGGAGTGCAGCTCTGTCAGAGGCTCAGTACTGAAGAAGTGCCATACTGTCAGAGTGTCAGTACTGAGGGAGTGTCGCACTGTCAGAGGGTCAGTACTGAGGGAGTGCCGCACTGTCAGTGGGTCAGTACTGAGGGAGTGCCGCACTGTCAGAGGGTGAGTACTGAGGGAGTGCTGCACTGTCAGAGAGACAGTGCTGAGGGAATGCCGCACTGTCAGAGGGTGAATACTGTGGGAGTGCCGCATTGTCAGAGGGTCAGTACTGAGGGAGGGCAACACTGTCAGAGGGTCACTGCTGAGGGAGTGCCACACTGTCAGGGGGTCAGTACTGAGGGAATGTTGCACTGTCAGACGGTCAGTACTGAGGGCGTGCCGCACTGTCAGAGGGTCAGTACTGAGGGAGTTTTGCTCTGTCAGCGGGTCAGTACTGAGGGAGTGCAGCTCTGTCAGAGGGTGAGTACTGAGGGAGTGCTGCACTGTCAGAGAGACAGTGCTGAGGGAATGCCGCACTGTCAGAGGGTGAATACTGTGGGAGTGCCGCATTGTCAGAGGGTCAGTACTGAGGGAGGGCAACACTGTCAGAGGGTCACTGCTGAGGGAGTGCCACACTGTCAGGGGGTCAGTACTGAGGGAATGTTGCACTGTCAGACGGTCAGTACTGAGGGCGTGCCGCACTGTCAGAGGGTCAGTACTGAGGGAGTGTTGCACTGTCAGAGGGTCAGTACTGAGGGCGTGCCGCACTGTCAGAGGGTCAGTACTGAGGGAGTGCAGCTCTGTCAGAGGCTCAGTACTGAAGAAGTGCCATACTGTCAGAGTGTCAGTACTGAGGGAGTGCCACACTGTCTGAGGGTCAGATCTGAGGTAGTGCCGCACTGTCAAAAGGTCAGTACAGTGGGAGTGCCACACTGTCAGAGGGTCAGTACTGAGGGAGTGCCGCATTGTCAGAGCGTCAATACTGAGGGAGTGTCGCACTGTCAGTGGGTCAATACTGAGGGAGGGTCGCACTGTCAGACGGTCAGGACTGAATGAGTGTCACACTGTCAGAGGGTCAGTACTGAGGGCGTGCCGCACTGTCAGAGGGTCTGTACTGAGGGAGTGTCACACTGTCAGAGGGTCAGGACTGAGGGAGTGTTGCACTGTCAGAGGGTCAGTACTGAGGGCGTGCCGCACTGTCAGAGGGTCAGTACTGAGGGAGTTTTGCTCTGTCAGCGGGTCAGTACTGAGGGAGTGCAGCTCTGTCAGAGGCTCAGTACTGAAGAAGTGCCATACTGTCAGAGTGTCAGTACTGAGGGAGTGTCGCACTGTCAGAGGGTCAGTACTGAATGAGTGCCGCACTGTCAGTGGGTCAGTACTGAGGGAGTGCCGCACTGTCAGAGGGTGAGTACTGAGGGAGTGCTGCACTGTCAGAGAGACAGTGCTGAGGGAATGCCGCACTGTCAGAGGGTGAATACTGTGGGAGTGCCGCATTGTCAGAGGGTCAGTACTGAGGGAGGGCAACACTGTCAGAGGGTCACTGCTGAGGGAGTGCCACACTGTCAGGGGGTCAGTACTGAGGGAATGTTGCACTGTCAGAGGGTCAGTACTGAGGGAGTGCCACACTGTCAGAGGGTCAGTACTGAGGGAGTGCCACACTGTCAGAGCGTCAGTCCTGAGTGAGTGTCGCACTGTCAGAGGGTCAGTACTGAGGGACTGTTGCACCGTCAGAGGGTCACTACTGAGGAAGTGTTGCACTGTCAGAGGGTCAGTACTGAGGGAGTGCCGCACTGTCAGAGGATCAGTACAGAGGGAGTGCTGCACTGTCAGAGGGTCAGTACTGAGTGAGTGCTGCACTGTCAGAGGTTGATTACTGAGGAAGTGTTGCACTGTCAGAGGGTCTGTACTGTGGGAGTGCTGTACTGTCAGAGGGTCTGCACTGAGAGAGTGCCTCACTGTCAGAGGGACAGTACTCAGGGAGTGTTGCAATGTCAGAGTGTCAGTACTGAGGGAGTGTCGCACTGTCAGAGGGTCAGTACTGAGGGAGTGTTGCACTGTCAGAGGGTCAGTACTGAGGGAGTGTTGCACTGTCAGAGGGTCAGTACTGAGGGAGTGTCGCACTGTCAGAGGGTCAGTACTGAGGGAGTGTTGCACTGTCAGAGGGTCAGTACTGAGGGAGTGTCACACTGTCAGAGGGTCAGTTTGAAGGAGTGTTGCACTGACAGAGGGTCAGTACTTAGGGAGTGCCACACTGTCTGAGGGTCAGATCTGAGGTAGTGCCGCACTGTCAGAAGGTCAGTACAGTGGGAGTGTCACACTGTCAGAGGGTCAGTACTGAGGGAGTGTCGCACTGTCAGAGGGTCAATACTGAGGGAGTGTCGCACTGTCAATGGGTCAATACTGAGGGAGTGTCGCACTGTCAGACGGTCAGGACTGAATGAGTGTCACACTGTCAGAGGGTCAGTACTGAGGGAGTGTTGCAATGCCGGAGGGTCAGTACTGAGGGAGTTCCGCACTGTCAGAGGGTCACTTCTGAGTGAGTGCTGCCCTGTCAAAGGGTCAGTACTGAATGAGTGCCGCACTCTCAGAGGGTCAGTACTGAGGGAGTCTCACTCTGTTCGAGGGTCACTACTGAGGGAGTGCCGCACTGTCAGAGGGTGAGTACTGAGGGAGTGCTGCACTGTCAGAGAGACAGTGCTGAGGGAATGCCGCACTGTCAGAGGGTGAATACTGAGGGAGTGCCGCATTGTCAGAGGGTCAGTACTGAGGGAGGGCCACATTGTCAGAGGGTCACTGCTGAGGGAGTGCCACACTGTCAGAGGGTGAGTACTGAGGGAGTGCTGCACAGTCAGTGAGACAGTGCTGAGGGAATGCCGCACTGTCAGAGGGTGAATACTGAGGGAGTGCCGCATTGTCAGAGGGTCAGTACTGAGGGAGGGCCACATTGTCAGAGGGTCACTGCTGAGGGAGTGCCACACTGTCAGGGGGTCAGTACTGAGGGAATGTTGCACTGTCAGAGGGTCAGTACTGAGGGAGTGCCACACTGTCAGGGGGTCAGTACTGAGGGAGTGCCACACTGTCAGAGCGTCAGTACTGAGTGAGTGTCGCACTGTCAGAGGGTCAGTACTCAGGGACTGTTGCACCGTCAGAGGGTCAGGACTGAGGGATTCCGGCACTGTCAGAGGGTCAGTATTGAGAGAGTGTTGAACTGTCAGAGGCTCAGTAGTAGGGGAGTGCCGGACTGTCAGAGGGTCATTACTGAGGGAGTGTCGCTCTGTCAGAGGGTCAGTACTGAGGGAGTGCCGCACTGTCAGAGGGTCATTACTGAGGGAGTGTCGCTCTGTCAGAGGGTCAGTACTGAGGGAGTGCCGCACTGTCAGAGGGTCATTACTGAGGGAGTGTCGCGCTGTCAGAGGGTCAGTACTGAGGAAGAGTTGCACTGTCAGAGGGTCAATACTGAGGGAGTGCTGCACTGTCAGAGGGTCAGTACTGAGTGAGTGCTGCACTGTCAGAGGTTGATTACTGAGGAAGTGTTGCACTGTCAGAGGGTCTGTACTGTGGGGGTGCTGCACTGTCAGAGGGTCTGTACTGAGAGAGTGCCTCACTGTCAGAGGGACAGTACTCAGGGAGTGTTGCACTGTCAGAGGGTCAGTACTGAGGGAGTGTCGCACTGTCAGAGGGTCAGTACTGAGCGAGTGCCGCACTGTCAGAGGGACAGTACTGTGGGAGTGTCGCACTGTCAGAGGGTCAGTACTGAGGGAGTGTCGAGCTGGAAATGTGTTGCTGGAAAAGCGCAGCAGGTCAGGCAGCATCCAGGGAACAGGAGAATCGACGTTTCGGGCATAAGCCCTTCATCAGGAAAGAAGGGCTTATGACCGAAACGTCGATTCTCCTGTTCCCTGGATGCTGCCTGACCTGCTGCGCATTTCCAGCAACACATTTCCAGCTCTGATCTCCAGCATCTGCAGACCTCACTTTCTCCTGAGGGAGTGTCGCACTGACAGAGGGTCAGTACTGATGTCGTGCTGCACTGTCAGAGGGTCAGTACTGAGGGAATGTCACACTGTCAGAGGGTCAGTACTGAGGGAATGTCACACTGTCAGAGGGTCAGTACTGAGGGAGTGTCGCACTGTCTGAGGGTCAGTACTGAGGGAGTGTCGCACTGTCAGAGGGTCAGTACTGAGGGAGTGTCACACTGTCAGAGGGTCAGTACTGAGGGAGTGTCGCAATGTCAGAGGGTCAGTACAGAGGGAGTACCGCACTCTCAGAGGGTGAGTACTGAGGGAGTGCTGCACTGTCAGACGGTCAGTACTGAGGGAGTGTCGCTCTGTCAGAGGGGCACTACTGAGGGAGTGCCGCACTGTCAGAGTGTCAGTACTGAGGGAGTGCAGCACTGTCAGAGGGTGAGTACTGAGGGAGTGCTGCACTGTCAGTGGGTCAGTACTGAGGGAGTGCCGTTTAGTCAGAACTGAGGGAGTACCGCACTGTCAGGAGGTCAGTGCTGAGGGAGTGCCGTACTGTAAGAGGGTCAGTACTGAGGGAGTATTGCACTGTCAGAGGGTCAGTACTGAGGGCGTGCCGCACTGTCAGAGGGTCTGTACTGCGGGAGTGTCACACTGTCAGAGGGTCAGTACTGAGGGAGTGTCACACTGTCAGAGGGTCAGTACTGAGGGAGTGCAATACTGTCAGAGGCTCAGTACTGAAGAAGTGCCATACTGTCAGAGTGTCAGTACTGTGGGAGTGCTGCACTGTCAGAGGGTCAGTACTGAGGGAGTGCCGCACTGTCAGAGGGTTCGTACTGTGGGAGTGGCACACTGTCAGAGGGTCAGCACTGAGGGAGTCTCACTCTGTTAGAGGGTCAGGACCGAATGAGTGTCACACTGTCAGAGGGTCAGTACTGAGGGAGTGCCGCACTGTCAGAGGGTCAGTACTGAGGGAGTGCCGCACTGTCAGAGGGTCAGTACTGAGGGTGTGTCGCACTGTCAGAGGGTCAGGACCGAATGAGTGTCACACTGTCAGAGGGTCAGTACTGAGGGAGTGCCGCACTGTCAGAGGGTCAGTACTGAGGGAGTGCCGCACTGTCAGAGGGTCACTACTGAGTGAGTGCTGCCCTGTCAAAGGGTCAGTACTGAGGGAGTGTCGCACTGTCAGAGGGTCAGTACTGAGGGAGTGCCGCACTGTCAGAGGGTTCGTACTGTGGGAGTGGCACACTGTCAGAGGGTCAGCACTGAGGGAGTCTCACTCTTTTAGAGGGTCACAACTGAGGGAGTGCCGCACTGTCAGAGTGTCAGTACTGAGGGAGTGCTGCACTGTCAGAGGGTGAGTACTGAGGGTGTGTCGCACTGTCAGAGAGACAGTGCTGAGGGATTGCCGCACTGTCAGAGGGTGAATACTGAGGGAGTGCCGCATTGTCAGAGGGTCAGTACTGAGGGAGGGCCACTCTGTCAGAGGGTCACTGCTGAGGGATTGCTACACTGTCAGGGGGTCAGTACTGAGGGAATGTTGCACTGTCAAAGGGTCAGTTCTGAGGGAGTGCCACACTGTCAGAGGGTCAGTACTGAGGGAATGCCATACTGTCAGAGCGTCAGTACTGAGTGAGTGTTGAACTGTCAGAGGGTCAGTACTGGGGGAGTGGCGCACTGTCAGAGGTTCAGTACTGAGGGAATGTTGCACCGTCAGAGGGTCAGTACTGAGGGATTCCCGCACTGTCAGAGGGTCAGTACTGAGGGAGTGTTGAACTGTCAGATGGTCAGTACTGAGGGAGTGTTGAACTGTCAGAGGGTCAGTACTGACGGATTCCCACACTGTCAGAGGGTCAGTACTGGTGGAGTGTGGCCCTGTCAGAGGGTCAGTACTGAGGGAGTGTAGCTCTGTCAGAGGGTCAGTACTGAAGGAGTGCTGCACTGTCACTGGGTCAGTACTGAGGGAGTGCCGCACTGTCGGAGGGACAGTACTGAGGGAGCGTCGCACTGTCAGAGGGTCAGTACTGAGGGAGTGCCGAACTGTCAGAGGGACAGTACTGTGGGAGTGTCGCACTGTCAGAGGGTCAGTACTGAGGGAGCGTCGCACTGTCAGAGGGTCAGTACTGATGTAGTGCTGCACTCTCAGAGGGTCAGTACTGAGGGAGTGTCACACTGTCAGAGGGTCAGTACTGAGGGAGTGTCGCACTGTCAGAGGGTCAGTACTGAGGGAGTGTCGCACTGTCAGGGGGTCAGTACTGAGGGAGTGTCGCACTGTCAGAGGGTCAGTACTGAGGGAGTGTCGCACTGTCAGGGGGTCAGTACTGAGGGAGTGTCGCACTGTCAGGGGGTCAGTCCTGAGGGAGTGCTGCACTGTCAGAGGGTCAGTACTGAGGGAGTGCCGCACTGTCAGAGGGTCAGTACTGAGGGAGTGCTGCACTGTCAGAGGTCTGTACTGACGGATTCCCACACTGTCAGAGGGTCAGTACTGGTGGAGTGTGGCCCTGTCAGAGGGTCAGTACTGAGGGAGTGCTGCACTGTCAGAGGATCAGTAGAGAGGGAGTGCAGCACTGTCAGAGGGTCAGTACTGTGTGAGTGCTGCACTGTCAGAGGGTGATTACTGAGGGAGTGCTGCACTGTCAGAGCGTCAGTACTGAGGGAATGTCAGACTGTCAGAGGGTCAGTACTGAAGGAGTGCTGCACTGTCAACTGGGTCAGTACTGAGGGAGTGCCGCACTGTCGGAGGGACAATACTCAGGGAGTGTTGCACTGTCAGAGGGTCAGTACTGAGGGAGTGCCGCACTGTCGGAGGGACAATACTCAGGGAGTGTTGCACTGTCAGAGGGTCTGTACTGAGGGAGTGTCACACTGTCAGAGGGTCAGTACTGAGGGAGTGTCGCACTGTCAGAGGGTCAGTCCTGAGGGAGTACCGCACTGCCAGAGCGTCAGTACTGGTGGAGTGTGGCCCAGTCCGGTCAGTACTGAGGGAGTGTCGCTCTGTCAGAGGGGCACTACTGAGGGAGTGCCGCACTGTCAGAGTGTCAGTCCTGAGGGAGTGCAGCACTGTCAGAGGGTGAGTACTGAGGGAGTGCTGCACTGTCAGTGGGTCAGTACTGAGGGAGTGCCGTTTGGTCAGAACTGAGGGAGTACGGAACTGTCAAGAGGTCAGTGCTGAGGGAGTGCCGTACTGTAAGAGGGTCAGTACTGAGGGAGTGTTGCACTGTCAGAGGGTCAGTACTGAGGGCGTGCCGCACTGTCAGAGCGTCAGTACTGAGGGAGTGTTGCACTGTCAGAGCGTCAGTACTGAGGGAGTGCTGCACTGTCAGAGGGTCAGTACTGAGGGAGTGTTGCACAGTCAGAGGGTCAGTACAGTGGGAGTGTCGCACTGTCAGAGGGTCAGTACTGTGGGAGTGCTGCACTGTCAGAGGGTCAACACTGAGGGAGTGTCACACTGTTAGAAGGTCAGTACTGAGGGTGTGTCGCACTGTCAGAGGGTCAGTACTGAGGGAGTGCCGCACTGTCAGAGGGTCAGTACTGAGGGTGTGTCGCACTGTCAGACGGTCAGGACTGAATGAGTGTCACACTGTCAGAGGGTCAGTACTGAGGGAGTGCCGCACTGTCAGAGGGTCAGTACTGAGGGAGTGTCACACTGTCAGAGGGTCACTACTGAGTGAGTGCTGCCCTATCAAAGGGTCAGTATTGAGGGAGTGCCACACTGTCAGAGTGTCAGTACTGAGGGAGTGTCATACTGTCAGAGGGTCAGTACTGAGGGAGTGCCGCACTGTCAGAGGGTCACTACTGAGTGAGTGCTGCCCTGTCAAAGGGTCAGTACTGAGGGAGTGCCGCACTGTCAGAGGGTTAGTACTGTGGGAGTGGCACACTGTCAGAGGGTCAGCACTGAGGGAGTCTCACTCTGTTAGAGGGTCACAACTGAGGGAGTGCCGCACTGTCAGAGTGTCAGTACTGAGGGAGTGCTGCACTGTCAGAGGGTGAGTACTGAGGGAGTGCCGCACTGTCAGAGAGACAGTGCTGAGGGAATGCCGCACTGTCAGAGGGTCACTGCTGAGGGATTGCTACACTGTCAGGGGGTCAGTACTGAGGGAATGTTGCACTGTCAGAGGGTCAGTACTGAGGGAGTGTTGAACTGTCAGAGGGTCAGTACTGGGGGAGTGCCACACTGTCAGAGGGTCAGTACTGGTGGAGTGTGGCCCTGTCAGAGGTCAGTACTGAGGGAGTTTAGCTCTGTCAGAGGGTCAGTAGTGAGGGAGTGCCACACTGTCAGAGGGTCATTACTGAGGGAGTGTCGCGCTGTCAGAGGGTCAGTACTGAGGAAGTGTTGCACTGTCAGAGGGTCAGTACTGAGGGAGTGCCGCACTGTCAGAGGATCAGTACAGAGGGAGTGCTGCACTGTCAGAGGGTCAGTACTGTGTGAGTGCTGCACTGTCAGAGGGTGATTACTGAGGGAGTGCTGCACTGTCAGAGCGTCAGTACTGAGGGAGTGTCGCACTGTCAGAGGGTCAGTACTGAGGGAGTGCTGCACTGTCAGAGGGTCAGTACTGAGGGAGTGCTGCACTGTCAGAGGGTCAGTACTGAGGGAGTGCCGCACTGTCGGAGGGTCAGTCCTGAAAGAGTGCTGCACTGTCAGAGAACCAGTACTGAGGGAGTGTCGCACTGTCAGAGTGTCTGTACTGGGGGGGTGCTGCACTGTCAGAGGGTCTGTACTGAGAGAGTGCCTCACTGTCAGAGGGTCAGTAATGAGGGTGTGCTGCACTGTCAGAGGGTCAGTACTGAGGGAGTGTCACACTGTCAGAGGGTCAGTACTGAGCGAGTGCCGCACTGTCAGAGGGACAGTACTGTGGGAGTGTCGCACTGTCAGAGGGTCAGTGCTGAGGGAGTGCTGCACTGTCAGAGGGTCAGTACTGAGGGAGTGTCACACTGTCAGAGGGGCAGTACTGAGGGAGTGTCGCACTGTCAGAGGGTCAGTAATGAGGGAGTGTCGCACTGTTAGAGGGTCAGTACTAATGTAGCGCTGCACTGTCAAAGGTTCAGTACTGAGGGAGTGTCACACTGTCAGAGGGTCAGTACTGAGGGAGTGTCGCACTGTCAGAGGGTCAGTACAAAGGGAGTCCTGCACTGTCAGAGCGTCAGTACTGGTGGAGTGTGGCCCTGTCAAAGGGTCAGTATTGAGGGAGTGTAGCTCTGTCAGAGGGTCAGTACTGAGGGAGTACCACACTGTCAGAGAGTCATTACTGAGGGAGTGTCGCGCTGTCAGAGGGTCAGTACTGAGGGAGTGCTGCACTGTCAGAGGATCAGTACTGAGGGAGTGCCGCACTGTCAGAGGGTCACTACTGAGTGAGTGCTGCCCTGTCAGAGGGTCTGTACTGAGGGAGTGCCGCACTGTCAGAGGGTTAGTACTGTGGGAGTGGCACACTGTCAGAGGGTCAGCACTGAGGGAGTCTCACTCTGTTAGAGGGTCACAACTGAGGGAGTGCCGCACTGTCAGAGTGTCAGTACTGAGGGAGTAGTGCACTGTCAGAGGGTGAGTACTGAGGGAGTGCTGCACTGTCAGAGAGACAGTGCTGAGGGAATGCCGCACTGTCAGATGGTGAATACTGAGGGAGAGACGCATTGTCAGAGGGTCTGTACTGAGGGAGGGCCACTCTGTCAGAGGGTCACTGCTGAGGGATTGCTACACTGTCAGGGGGTCAGTACTGAGGGAATGTTGCACTGTCAGAGGGTCAGTACAGAGGGAATGTTGCACTGTCAGAGGGTCAGTACTGAGGGATTCCCGCACTGTCAGAGGGTCAGTACTGAGGGAGTGTTGCACTGTCAGAGGGTCAGTACTGAGGGATTCCCGCACTGTCAGAGCGTCAGTACTGAGGGAGTGTTGCACTGTCAGAGGGTCAGTACTGAGGGAGTGCTGCACTGTCAGAGCGTCAGTACTGAGGGAGTGCCGCACTGTCAGAGGGTCAGTACTGAGGGTGTGTCGCACTGTCAGACGGTCAGGACTGAATGAGTGTCACACTGTCAGAGGGTCAGTACTGAGGGAGTGTTGAACTGTCAGAGGGTCAGTACTGGGGGAGTGCCGCACTGTCAGAGGTTCAGTACTGAGGGAATGTTGCACCATCAGAGGGTCACTACTGAGGGATTCCGGGACTGTCAGAGGGTCAGTACTGAGGGAGTGTTGAACTGTCAGAGGGTCAGTACTGACGGATTCCCACACTGTCAGAGGGTCAGTACTGGTGGAGTGTGGCCCTGTCAGAGGTCAGTACTGAGGGAGTTTAGCTCTGTCAGAGGGTCAGTAGTGAGGGAGTGCCACACTGTCAGAGGGTCATTACTGAGGGAGTGTCGCGCTGTCAGAGGGTCAGTACTGAGGAAGTGTTGCACTGTCAGAGGGTCAGTACTGAGGGAGTGCCGCACTGTCAGAGGATCAGTACAGAGGGAGTGCTGCACTGTCAGAGGGTCAGTACTGTGTGAGTGCTGCACTGTCAGAGGGTGATTACTGAGGGAGTGCTGCACTGTCAGAGCGTCAGTACTGAGTGAGTGTCGCACTGTCAGAGGGTAAGTACTGAGGGAGTGCTGCACTGTCGCAGGGTCAGTCCTGAAGGAGTGCTGCACTGTCAGAGAACCAGTACTGAGGGAGTGTCGCACTGTCAGAGTGTCTGTACTGGGGGGGTGCTGCACTGTCAGAGGGTCTGTACTGAGAGAGTGCCTCACTGTCAGAGGGTCAGTAATGAGGGAGTGCTGCACTGTCAGAGGGTCAGTACTGAGGGAGTGTCACACTGTCAGAGGGTCAGTACTGAGCGAGTGCCGCACTGTCAGAGGAACAGTACTGTGGGAGTGTCGCACTGTCAGAGGGTCAGTGCTGAGGGAGTGCTGCACTGTCAGAGGGTCAGTACTGAGGGAGTGCCACACTGTCAGAGGGTCAGTACTGAGTGAGTGTTGCACTGTCAAAGGGTCAGTACTGAGGGAGTGTTGAACTGTCAGCGGGTCAGTACTGGGGGAGTGTAGCTCTGTCAGAGGGTCAGTACTGAGGGAGTGTCGCACTGTCAGAGGGTCAGTACTGAGGGAGTGTAGCTCTGTCAGAGGGTCAGTACTGAGGGAGTGTCGCACTGTCAGAGGGTCAGTACTGAGGGAGTACCGCACTGTCAGAGCGTCAGTACTGGTGGAGTGTGGCCCAGTCCGGTCAGTACTGAGGGAGTGTCGCTCTGTCAGAGAGGCACTACTGAGGGAGTGCCGCACTGTCAGAGTGTCAGTCCTGAGGGAGTGCAGCACTGTCAGAGGGTGAGTACTGAGGGAGTGCTGCACTGTCAGTGGGTCAGTACTGAGGGAGTGCCGTTTGGTCAGAACTGAGGGAGTACCGCACTGTTAAAGGGTCAGTACTGAGGGAGTGCCCACTGTCAGAGGGTCAGTACTGAGGGCATGCCGCACTGTCAGAGCGTCAGTACTGAGGGAGTGTTGCACTGTCAGAGGGTCAGTACTGAGGGAGTGCTGCACTGTCAGAGCGTCAGTACTGAGGGAGTGTTGCACTGTCAGAGGGTCAGTACTGTGGGAGTGCTGCACTGTCAGAGGGTCAACACTGAGGGAGTGTCACACTGTTAGAAGGTCAGTACTGAGGGTGTGTCGCACTGTCAGAGGGTCAGTACTGAGGAAGTGCCGCACTGTTAGAAGGTCAGTACTGAGGGTGTGTCGCACTGTCAGAGGGTCAGTACTGAGGGAGTGCCGCACTGTCAGAGGGTCAGTACTGCGGGTGTGTCGCACTGTCAGACGGTCAGGACTGAATGAGTGTCACACTGTCAGAGGGTCAGTACTGAGGGAGTGCCGCACTGTCAGAGGGTCAGTACTGAGGGAGTGTCACACTGTCAGAGGGTCACTACTGAGTGAGTGCTGCCCTATCAAAGGGTCAGTATTGAGGGAGTGCCACACTGTCAGAGTGTCAGTACTGAGGGAGTGTCATACTGTCAGAGGGTCAGTACTGAGGGAGTGCCGCACTGTCAGAGGGTCACTACTGAGTGAGTGCTGCCCTGTCAAAGGGTCAGTACTGAGGGAGTGCCGCACTGTCAGAGGGTTAGTATTGTGGGAGTGGCACACTGTCAGAGGGTCAGCACTGAGGGAGTCTCACTCTGTTAGAGGGTCACAACTGAGGGAGTGCCGCACTGTCAGAGTGTCAGTACTGAGGGAGTGCTGCACTGTCAGAGGGTGAGTACTGAGGGAGTGCCGCACTGTCAGAGAGACAGTGCTGAGGGAATGCCGCACTGTCAGAGGGTGAATACTGAGGGAGAGACGCATTGTCAGAGGGTCAGTACTGAGGGAGGGCCACACTGTCAGAGGGTCACTGCTGAGGGATTGCTACACTGTCAGGGGGTCAGTACTGAGGGAATGTTGCACTGTCAGAGGGTCAGTACTGAGGGAATGTTGCACCGTCAGAGGGTCAGTACTGAGGGATTCCTGCACTGTCAGAGGGTCAGTACTGAGGGAGTGTTGAACTGTCAGAGGGTCAGTACTGACGGATTCCCACACTGTCAGAGGGTCAGTACTGGTGGAGTGTGGCGCTGTCAGAGGTCAGTACTGAGGGAGTTTAGCTCTGTCAGAGGGTCAGTACTGAGGGAGTGCCACACTGTCAGAGGGTCATTACTGTGGGAGTGTCGCGCTGTCAGAGGGTCAGTACTGAGGAAGTGTTGCACTGTCAGAGGGTCAGTACTGAGGGAGTGCCGCACTGTCAGAGGATCAGTACAGAGGGAGTGCTGCACTGTCAGAGGGTCAGTACTGTGTGAGTGCTGCACTGTCAGAGGGTGATTACTGAGGGAGTGCTGCACTGTCAGAGCGTCAGTACTGAGGGAGTGTCGCACTGTCAGAGGGTCAGTACTGAGGGAGTGCTGCACTGTCAGAGGGTCAGTACTGAGGAAGTGCTGCACTGTCAGAGGATCAGTACTGAGGGAGTGCTGCACTGTCAGATGGTCAATACTGAGGGAGTGCTGCTCTGTCACAGGGTCAGTACTGAGGGAGTGCTGCACTGTGAGAGGGTCAGTACTGAGGGTGTGCTGCACTGTCGGAGGGTCAGTACTGAGGGAGTGCAGCACTGACAGAGAGTCAGTACTGAGGGAGTGCTGCACTGTCAGAGGGTCAGTACTGAGGGAGTGCTGCAATGTCAGAGGATCATTACTGAGGAAGTGCTGCACTGTCAGAGGATCAGAACTGAGGGAGTGCTGCCCTGTCAGAGGGTCAGCACTGAGGGAGTGCTGCACTGTCAGAGGGTCAGTCCTGAAAGAGTGCTGCACTGTCAGAGAACCAGTACTGAGAGAGTGCCTCACTGTCAGAGGGTCAGTAAAGAGGGTGTGCTGCACTGTCAGAGGGTCAGTACTGAGGGAGTGTCACACTGTCAGAGGGTCAGTACTGAGCTAGTGCCGCACTGTCAGAGGGACAGTACTGTGGGAGTGTCGCACTGTCAGAGGGTCAGTACTGAGGGAGTGCTGCACTGACAGAGAGTCAGTACTGAGGGAGTGCTGCACTGTCAGAGGGTCAGTACTGAGGGAGTGCTGCAATGTCAGAGGATCATTACTGAGGAAGTGCTGCACTGTCAGAGGATCAGAACTGAGGGAGTGCTGCCCTGTCAGAGGGTCAGCACTGAGGGAGTGCTGCACTGTCAGAGGGTCAGTCCTGAAAGAGTGCTGCACTGTCAGAGAACCAGTACTGAGAGAGTGCCTCACTGTCAGAGGGTCAGTAAAGAGGGTGTGCTGCACTGTCAGAGGGTCAGTACTGAGGGAGTGTCACACTGTCAGAGGGGCAGTACTGAGGGAGTGTCGCACTGTCAGAGGGTCAGTAATGAGGGAGTGTCGCACTGTTAGAGGGTCAGTACTAATGTAGCGCTGCACTGTCAAAGGTTCAGTACTGAGGGAGTGTCACACTGTCAGAGGGTCAGTACTGAGGGAGTGTGGCCCTGTCAAAGGGTCAGTATTGAGGGAGTGTAGCTCTGTCAGAGGGTCGGTGCTGAGGGAGTGCCACACTGTCAGAGGGTCATTACTGAGGGAGTGTCTCGCTGTCAGAGGGTCAGTACTGAGGGAGTGCCGCACTGTCAGAGGATCAGTACAGAGGGAGTGCTGCACTGTCAGAGGGTCAGTACTGTGTGAGTGCTGCACTTTCAGAGGGTGATTACTGAGGAAGTGCTGCACTGTCAGAGCGTCAGTACTGAGGGAGTGTCGCACTGTCAGAGGGTCAGTACTGAGGGAGTGCTGCACTGTCAGAGGGTCAGTACTGAGGGAGTGCCGCACTGTCGGAGGGTCAGTCCTGAGGGAGTGCTGCACTGTCAGAGAACCAGTACTGAGGGAGTGTCGCACTGTCAAAGTGTCTGTACTGGGGGGGGGTGCTGCACTGTCAGAGGGTCTGTACTGAGGGAGTGCCTCACTGTCAGAGGGTCAGTACTGAGGGAGTGCTGCACTGTCAGAGTGTCAGTACTGAGGGAGTGTCGCACTGTCAGAGGGTCAGTACTGAGCGAGTGCCGCACTGTCAGAGGGACAGTACTGTGGGAGTGTCGCACTGTCAGAGGGTCGGTGCTGAGGGAGTGCTGCACTGTCAGAGGGTCAGTACTCAAGGGAGTGTCACACTGTCAGAGGGTCAGTACTGAGGGAGTGTCGCACTGTCAGAGGGTCAGTACTGAGGGAGTGTCGCACTGTCTGAGGGTCTGTACTGAGCGAGTGCCGCACTGTCAGAGGGACAGTACTGTGGGAGTGTCGCACTGTCAGAGGGTCGGTGCTGAGGGAGTGCTGCACTGTCAGAGGGTCAGTACTCAAGGGAGTGTCACACTGTCAGAGGGTCAGTACTGAGGGAGTGCCTCACTGTCAGAGGGACAGTACTGAGGGAGTGCTGCACTGTCAGAGGGTCAGTACTGAGGGAGTGTCGCACTGTCAGAGGGTCAGTACTGAGCGAGTGCCGCACTGTCAGAGGGACAGTACTGTGGGAGTGTCGCACTGTCAGAGGGTCAGTGCTGAGGGAGTGCTGCACTGTCAGAGAGTCAGTACTCAAGGGAGTGTCACACTGTCAGAGGGTCAGTACTGAGGGAGTGTCGCACTGTCAGATGGTCAGTACTGAGGGAGTGCTGCACTGTCAGAGGGTCAGTACTGAGGGAGTGCCGCACTGTCGGAGGGTCAGTCCTGAAAGAGTGCTGCACTGTCAGAGAACCAGTACTGAGGGAGTGCCGCACTGTCAGAGTGTCTGTACTGGGGGGGTGCTGCACTGTCAGAGGGTCTGTACTGAGAGAGTGCCTCACTGTCAGAGGGTCAGTAATGAGGGTGTGCTGCACTGTCAGAGGGTCAGTACTGAGGGAGTGTCGCACTGTCAGAGTGTCTGTACTGGGGGGGTGCTGCACTGTCAGAGGGTCTGTACTGAGAGAGTGCCTCACTGTCAGAGGGTCAGTAATGAGGGTGTGCTGCACTGTCAGAGGGTCAGTACTGAGGGAGTGTCGCACTGTCAGAGAGTCAGTACTCAAGGGAGTGTCACACTGTCAGAGGGTCAGTACTGAGGGAGTGTCGCACTGTCAGAGGGTCTGACTGAGGGAGTGCCGCACTGTCAGAGGGACAGTATTGAGGGAGTGCTGCACTGTCAGAGGGTCAGTACTGAGGGAGTGTCGCACTGTCAGAGGGTCAGTACTGAGCGAGTGCCGCACTGTCAGAGGGACAGTACTGTGGGAATGTCGCACTGTCAGAGGGTCAGTGCTGAGGGAGTGCTGCACTGTCAGAGAGTCAGTACTCAAGGGAGTGTCACACTGTCAGTGGGTCAGTACTGAGGGAGTGTCGCACTGTCTGAGGGTCTGTACTAGGGGGGTTCTGCACTGTCAGAGGGTCTGTACTGAGGGAGTACCGCACTGTCAAGAGGTCAGTACTGAGGGAGTGTTGCACTGTCAGAGGGTCAGTACTGAGGGAGTGTTGCACTGTCAGAGGGTCAGTACTGAGGGAGTGTTGCACTGTCAGAGGGTCAGTACTGAGGGCGTGCCGCACTGTCAGAGCGTCAGTACTGAGGGAGTGTTGCACTGTCAGAGGGTCAGTACTGAGGGCGTGCCGCACTTTCAGAGCGTCAGTACTGAGGGAGTGTTGCACTGTCAGAGGGTCAGTACTGAGGGAGTGCTGCACTGTCAGAGCGTCAGTACTGAGGGAGTGTTGCACTGTCAGAGGGTCACAACTGAGTGAGTGCTGCCCTGTCAAAGGGTCAGTACTGAGGGAGTGCCACAATGTTCGAAGGTCAGTACTGAGGGTGTGTCGCACTGTCAGAGGGTCAGTACTGAGGGAGTGTCACACTGTTAGAAGGTCAGTACTGAGGGTGTGTCGCACTGTCAGAGGGTCAGTACTGAGGGAGTGCCGCACTGTCAGAGGGTCAGTACTGAGGGTGTGTCGCACTGTCAGACGGTCAGGACTGAATGAGTGTCACACTGTCAGAGGGTCAGTACTGAGGGAGTGCCGCACTGTCAGAGGGTCAGTACTGAGGGAGTGCCGCACTGTCAGAGGGTCACTACTGAGTGAGTGCTGCCCTGTCAAAGGGTCAGTACTGAGGGAGTGCCACACTGTCAGAGTGTCAGTACTGAGGGAGTGTCACACTGTCAGAGGGTCAGTACTGAGGGAGTGCCGCACTGTCAGAGGATCACTACTGAGTGAGTGCTGCCCTGTCAAAGGGTCAGTACTGAGGGAGTGCCGCACTGTCAGAGGGTTAGTACTGAGGGAGTCTCACTCTGTTAGAGGGTCACAACTGAGGGTGTGCCGCACTGTCAGAGTGTCAGTACTGAGGGAGTGCTGCACTGTCAGAGGGTGAGTACTGAGGGAGTGCTGCACTGTCCGAGAGACAGTGCTGAGGGAATGCCGCACTGTCAGAGGGTGAATACTGAGGGAGAGACGCATTGTCAGAGGGTCAGTACTGAGGGAGTGGAGCACTGTCAGAGCATCAGTACTGAGGGAGTGTTGCACTGTCAGAGGATCAGTACTGTGGGAGTGTCGCACTGTCAGAAGGTCAGTACTGAGGGAGTGCTGCACTGTCAGAGCGTCAGTACTGAGGGAGTGTTGCACTGTCAGAGGGTCAGTACAGTGGGAGTGTCGCACTGTCAGAGGGTCAGTACTGAGGGAGTGTCACACTGTTAGAAGGTCAGTACTGAGGGTGCGTCGCACTGTCAGAGGGTCAGTGCTGAGGGAGTGCCGCACTGTCAGAGGGTCAGTACTGAGGGTGTGTCGCACTGTCAGAGGGTCAGTACTGAGGGAGTGCCGCACTGTCAGAGGGTCAGTACTGAGGGAGTGTCACACTGTTAGAAGGTCAGTACTGAGGGTGTGTCACACTGTCAGAGGGTCAGTACTGAGGGAGTGCCGCACTGTCAGAGGGTCAGTACTGAGGGAGTGTCACACTGTTAGAAGGTCAGTACTGAGGGAGTGCCGCACTGTCAGAGGGTCAGTACTGAGGGTGTGTCGCACTGTCAGAGGGTCAGTACTGAGGGAGTGTCACACTGTTAGAAGGTCAGTACTGAGGGAGTGCCGCACTGTCAGAGGGTCAGTACTGAGGGAGTGTCACACTGTCAGAGAGTCAGTACTGAGGGAGTGCCGCACTGTCAGGGGGTCACTACTGAGTGAGTGCTGCCCTGTCAAAGGGTCAGTACTGAGGGAGTGCCGCACTGTCAGAGGGTTAGTACTGTGGGAGTGGCACACTGTCAGAGGGTCAGCACTGAGGGAGTCTCACTCTGTTAGAGGGTCACAACTGAGGAAGTGCCGCACTGTCAGAGTGTCAGTACTGAGGGAGTGCTGCACTGTCAGAGGGTGAGTACTGAGGGAGTGCTGCACTGTCAGAGAGACAGTGCTGACGGAATGCCGCACTGTCAGAGGGTGAATACTGAGGGAGAGACGCACTGTCAGAGGGTCAGTACTGAGGGAGGGCCACTCTGTCAGAGGGTCACTGCTGAGGGATTGCTACACTGTCAGGGGGTCAGTACTGAGGGAATGTTGCACTGTCAGAGGGTCAGTACTGGGGAAGTGCCGCACTGTCAGAGGTTCAGTACTGAGGGAATGTTGCACTGTCAGAGGGTCAGTACTGGGGGAGTGCCGCACTGTCAGAGGGTCAGTACTGAGTGAGTGTTGCACTGTCAGAGGGTCAGTACTGAGGGAGTGTTGAACTGTCAGAGGGTCAGTACTGAGTGAGTGTTGCACTGTCAGAGGGTCAGTACTGAGGGAGTGTTGAACTGTCAGAGGGTCAGTACTGGGGGAGTGCCACACTGTCAGAGGTTCAGTACTGAGGGAATGTTGCACCGTCAGAGGGTCAGTACTGAGGGATTCCGGGACTGTCAGAGGGTCAGTACTGAGGGAGTGTTGAACTGTCAGAGGGTCAGTACTGACGGATTCCCACACTGTCAGAGGGTCAGTACTGGTGGAGTGTGGCCCTGTCAGAGGTCAGTACTGAGGGAGTTTAGCTATGTCAGAGGGTCAGTAGTGAGGGAGTGCCACACTGTCAGAGGGTCATTACTGAGGGAGTATCGCGCTGTCAGAGGGTCAGTACTGAGGAAGTGTTGCACTGTCAGAGGATCAGTACAGAGGGAGTGCTGCACTGTCAGAGGGTCAGTACTGTGTGAGTGCTGCACTGTCAGAGGGTGATTACTGAGGGAGTGCTGCACTGTCAGAGCGTCAGTACTGAGGGAGTGTCGCACTGTCAGAGGATCAGTACAGAGGGAGTGCTGCACTGTCAGAGGGTCAGTACTGTGTGAGTGCTGCACTGTCAGAGGGTAAGTACTGAGGGAGTGCTGCACTGTCATAGGGTCAGTACTGAGGGAGTGCTGCACTGTCAGAGAACCAGTACTGAGGGAGTGTCGCACTGTCAGAGTGTCTGTACTGGGGGGGTGCTGCACTGTCAGAGGGTCTGTCCTGAGAGAGTGCCTCACTGTCAGAGGGTCAGTAATGAGGGAGTGTCACACTGTCAGAGGGTCTGTACTGAGGGAGTGTTGCACTGTCAGAGGGTCAGTACTGAGGGCGTACCGCACTGTCAGAGGGTCAGTACTGAGGGAGTGTTGCACTGTCAGAGGGTCAGTACTGAGGGAGTGTTGCACTGTCAGAGGGTCAGTACTGAGGGAGTGTTGCACTGTCAGAGGGTCAGTACTGAGGGAGTGTTGCACTGTCAGAGGGTCAGTACTGAGGGCGTACCGCACTGTCAGAGGGTCAGTACTGAGGGAGTGCCGCACTGTCAGAGCGTCAGTACTGAGGGAGTGTTGCACTGTCAGAGGGTCAGTACTGAGGGAGTGTTGCACTGTCAGAGGGTCAGTACTGAGGGAGTGTTGCACTGTCAGAGGGTCAGTACTGAGGGCGTGCCGCACTGTCAGAGCGTCAGTACTGAGGGAGTGTTGCACTGTCAGAGGGTCAGTACTGAGGGAGTGTTGCACTGTCAGAGGGTCAGTACTGAGGGAGTGTTGCACTGTCAGAGGGTCAGTACTGAGGGCGTGCCGCACTGTCAGAGCATCAGTACTGAGGGAGTGTTGCACTGTCAGAGGGTCAGTACTGAGGGCGTGCCGCACTTTCAGAGCGTCAGTACTGAGGGAGTGTTGCACTGTCAGAGGGTCAGTACTGAGGGAGTGCTGCACTGTCAGAGCGTCAGTACTGAGGGAGTGTTGCACTGTCAGAGGGTCACTACTGAGTGAGTGCTGCCCTGTCAAAGGGTCAGTACTGAGGGAGTGCCACAATGTTCGAAGGTCAGTACTGAGGGAGTGTCGCACTGTCAGAGGGTCAGTACTGAGTGAGTGCTGCCCTGTCAAAGGGTCAGTACTGAGGGAGTGCCACAATGTTCGAAGGTCAGTACTGAGGAAGTGCCGCACTGTCAGTGGGTCAGTACTGAGCGAGTGCCGCACTGTCAGAGGGTCAGTACTGAGGGAGTGTCGCACTGTCAGAGGGTCAGTGCTGAGGGAGTGATGCACTGTCAGAGGGTCAGTACTCAAGGGAGTGTCACACTGTCAGAGGGTCAGTACTGAGGGAGTGTCGCACTGTCAGAGGGTCAGTACTGAGGGAGTGTCGCACTGTCTGAGGGTCTGTACTAGGGGGGTTCTGCACTGTCAGAGGGTCTGTACTGATAGAATGCCTCACTGTCAGAGGGACAGTACTGACGGAGTGCTGCTCTGTCAGAGGGTCAGTACTGAGGGAGTGCCGTTTCGTCAGAACTGAGGGAGTACCGCACTGTCAAGAGGTCAGTGCTGAGGGAGTGCCGTACTGTAAGAGGGTCAGTACTGAGGGAGTGCTGCACTGTCAGAGCGTCAGTACTGAGGGAGTGTTGCACTGTCAGAGGGTCAGTACTGTGGGAGTGTCGCACTGTCAGAGGGTCAGTACTGAGGGAGTGCTGCACTGTCAGAGCGTCAGTACTGAGGGAGTGTCGCACTGTCAGAGGGTCAGTACTGTGGGATTGCTGCACTGTCAGAGGGTCAGTACTGAGGGAGTGTCACACTGTCAGAGGGTCAGTACTGAGGGAGTGTCACACTGTCAGAGGGTCAGTACTGAGGGAGTACTGCACTGTCAGAGAACCAGTACTGAGGGAGTGTCGCACTGTCTGAGGGTCTGTACTAGGGGGTGTGCTGCACTGTCAGAGGGTCTGTACTGAGAGAGTGCCTCACTGTCAGAGGGACAGTACTGACGGAGTGCTGCTCTGCCAGAGCGTCAGTACTGAGGGAGTGCCGCACGGTCAGAGGTTCAGTACTGAGGGAGTGTCGCACTGTCAGAGGGTCAGTACTGAGGGAGTGTCACACTGTCAGAGGGTCAGTACTGAGGGAGTGCCGCACTGTCAGAGGGTCACTACTGAGTGAGTGCTGCCCTGTCAAAGGGTCAGTACTGAGGGAGTGCCGCACTGTCAGAGGGTTAGTACTGTGGGAGTGGCACACTGTCAGAGGGTCAGCACTGAGGGAGTCTCACTCTGTTAGAGGGTCACAACTGAGGGAGTGCCGCACTGTCAGAGTGTCAGTACTGAGGGAGTGCTGCACTGTCAGAGGGTGAGTACTGAGGGAGTGCTGCACTGTCAGAGAGACAGTGCTGAGGGAATGCCGCACTGTCAGAGGGTGAATACTGAGGGAGAGACGCATTGTCAGAGGGTCAGTACTGAGGGAGGGCCACACTGTCAGAGTGTCACTGCTGAGGGATTGCTACACTGTCAGGGGGTCAGTACTGAGGGAATGTTGCACTGTCAGAGGGTCAGTACTGAGGGATTCCCGCACTGTCAGGGGGTCAGTACTGAGGGATTCCTGCACTGTCAGAGGGTCAGTACTGAGTGAGTGTTGCACTGTCAGAGGGTCAGTACTGAGGGAGTGTTGAACTGTCAGAGGGTCAGTACTGGGGGAGTGCCACACTGTCAGAGGTTCAGTACTGATGGAATGTTGCACCGTCAGAGGGTCACTACTGACGGATTCCGGGACTGTCAGAGGGTCAGTACTGGTGGAGTGTGGCCCTGTCAGAGGTCAGTACTGAGGGAGTTTAGCTCTGTCAGAGGGTCAGTAGTGAGGGAGTGCCACACTGTCAGAGGGTCATTACTGAGGGAGTGTCGCGCTGTCAGAGGGTCAGTACTGAGGAAGTGTTGCACTGTCAGAGGGTCAGTACTGAGGGAGTGCCGCACTGTCAGAGGATCAGTACAGAGGGAGTGCTGCACTGTCAGAGGGTCAGTACTGTGTGAGTGCTGCACTGTCAGAGGGTGATTACTGAGGGAGTGCTGCACTGTCAGAGCGTCAGTACTGAGGGAATGTCGCACTGTCAGAGGGTAAGTACTGAGGGAGTGCTGCACTGTCGCAGGGTCAGTCCTGAAGGAGTGCTGCACTGTCAGAGAACCAGTACTGAGGGAGTGTCGCACTGTCAGAGTGTCTGTCCTGGGGGGGTGCTGCACTGTCAGAGGGTCTGTACTGAGAGAGTGCCTCACTGTCAGAGGGTCAGTAATGAGGGAGTGCTGCACTGTCAGAGGGTCAGTACTGAGGGAGTGTCACACTGTCAGAGGGTCAGTACTGAGCGAGTGCCGCACTGTCAGAGGGACAGTACTGTGGGAGTGTCGCACTGTCAGAGGGTCAGGGCTGAGGGAGTGCTGCACTGTCAGAGGGTCAGTACTGAGGGAGTGCCACACTGTCAGAGGGTCAGTACTGAGTGAGTGTTGCACTGTCAGAGGGTCAGTACTGAGGGAGTGTTGAACTGTCAGAGGGTCAGTACTGGGGGAGTGCCGCACTGTCAGAGGTTCAGTACTGAGGGAATGTTGCACCGTCAGAGGGTCTGTACTGAGAGAGTGCCTCACTGTCAGAGGGACAGTACTGAGGGAGTGTCGCACTGTCAGAGGGTCTGTACTGAGAGAGTGCCTCACTGTCAGAGGGACAGTACTGAGGGAGTGCTGCACTGTCAGAGGGTCAGTGCTGAGGGAGTGCTGCACTGTCAGAGGGTCAGTACTCAAGGGAGTGTCACACTGTCAGAGGGTCAGTACTGATGGAGTGTCGCACTGTCAGAGGGTCAGTACTGAGGGAGTGTCGCACTGTCAGAGGGGCAGTACTGAGAGAGTGCCTCACTGTCAGAGGGACAGTACTGACGGAGTGCTGCTCTGTCAGAGCGTCAGTACTGAGGGAGTGCCGTTTCGTCAGAACTGAGGGAGTACCGCACTGTCAAGAGGTCAGTGCTGAGGGAGTGCCGTACTGTAAGAGGGTCAGTACTGAGGGAGTGCTGCACTGTCAGAGCGTCAGTACTGAGGGAGTGTTGCACTGTCAGAGGGTCAGTACTGTGGGAGTGTCGCACTGTCAGAGGGTCAGTACTGAGGGAGTGCTGCACTGTCAGAGCGTCACTACTGAGGGAGTGTCACACTGTCAGAGGGTCAGTACTGAGGGAGTGTCACACTGTCAGAGGGTCAGTACTGAGGGAGTGCTGCACTGTCAGAGAACCAGTACTGAGGGAGTGTCGCACTGTCTGAGGGTCTGTACTAGGGGGTGTTCTGCACTGTCAGAGGGTCTGTACTGAGAGAGTGCCTCACTGTCAGAGGGACAGTACTGACGGAGTGCTGCTCTGTCAGAGCGTCAGTACTGAGGGAGTGCCGCACGGTCAGAGGTTCAGTACTGAGGGAGTGTCGCACTGTCAGAGGGGCAGTACTGAGGGAGTGTCACACTGTCAGAGAGTCAGTACTGAGGGAGTGCCGCACTGTCAGAGGGTCACTACTGAGTGAGTGCTGCCCTGTCAAAGGGTCAGTACTGAGGGAGTGCCGCACTGTCAGAGGGTTAGTACTGTGGGAGTGGCACACTGTCAGAGGGTCAGTACTGAGGGAGTGCCACACTGTCAGAGGGTTAGTACTGTGGGAGTGGCACACTGTCAGAGGGTCAGTACTGAGGGAGTGCTGCACTGTCAGAGGGTGAGTACTGAGGGAGTGCTGCACTGTCAGAGAGACAGTGCTGAGGGAATGCCGCACTGTCAGAGGGTGAATACTGAGGGAGAGACGCATTGTCAGAAGGTCAGTACTGAGGGAGGGCCACACTGTCAGTGGGTCACTGCTGAGGGATTGCTACACTGTGAGGGGGTCAGTACTGAGGGAATGTTGCACTGTCAGAGGGTCAGTACTGGGGGAATGTTGCACTGTCAGAAGGTCAGTACTGAGGGATTCCCGCACTGTCAGAGGGTCAGTACTGATGGAGTGCCACACTGTCAGAGGGTCAGTACTGAGTGAGTGTTGCACTGTCAGAGGGTCAGTACTGAGGGAGTGTTGAACTGTCAGAGGGTCAGTACTGGGGGAGTGCCGCACTGTCAGAGGGTCAGTACTGAGGGAGTGCCACACTGTCAGAGGGTCAGTACTGAGTGAGTGTTGCACTGTCAGAGGGTCAGTACTGAGGGAGTGCTGCACTGTCAGAGGGTCAGTACTGACGGATTCCCACACTGTCAGAGGGTCAGTACTGAGGGAGTGCCACACTGTCAGAGGGTCAGTACTGGGGGAGTGCCGCACTGTCAGAGGGTCAGTACTGAGGGAGTGTCACACTGTCAGAGGGTCAGTACTGGTGGAGTGTGGCCGTGTCAGACGTCAGTACTGAGGGAGTTTAGCTCTGTCAGAGTGTCAGTACTGAGGGAGTGCCACACTGTCAGAGGGTCATTACTGAGGGAGTGTCGCGCTGTCAGAGGGTCAGTACTGAGGAAGTGTTGCACTGTCAGAGGGTCAGTACTGAGGGAGTGCCGCACTGTCAGAGGATCAGTACTGTGTGAGTGCTGCACTGTCAGAGGGTGATTACTGAGGGAGTGCTGCACTGTCAGAGCGTCAGTACTGAGGGAGTGTCGCACTGTCAGAGGGTCAGTACTGAGGGAGTGCCGCACTGTCAGAGGGTCAGTCCTGAAGGAGTGCTGCACTGTCAGAGAACCAGTACTGAGGGAGTGTCGCACTGTCAGAGTGTCTGTACTGAGAGAGTGCCTCACTGTCAGAGGGTCAGTAATGAGGGAGTGCTGCACTGTCAGAGGGTCAGTACTGAGGGAGTGTCACACTGTCAGAGGGTCAGTACTGAGCGAGTGCCGCACTGTCAGAGGGACAGTACTGTGGGAGTGTCGCACTGTCAGAGGGTCAGTGCTGAGGGAGTGCTGCACTGTCAGAGGGTCAGTACTGACGGAGTGCTGCTCTGTCAGAGCGTCAGTACTGAGGGAGTGTCGCACTGTCAGAGGGTCAGTACTGACGGAGTGCTGCACTGTCAGAGCGTCAGTACTGAGGGAGTGCCGCACGGTCAGAGGGTCAGTCCTGAGGGAGTGCTGCACTGTCAGAGGGTCAGTACTGAGGGAGTGCTGCACTGTCAGAGGGCCAGTACTGAGGGAGTGCCAAACTGTCAGAGCGTCTGTACTGAGGGAGTGCCGCACTGTCAGTGGGTCAGTACTGAGGGAGTGTCACACTGTCAGAATGTCAGTACTGAGGGAGTGCCAAACTGTCAGAGGGTCAGTACTGAGGGAGTCCCGCACTGTCAGAGGGTCAATGCTGAGGGAATGTGTGTGTCTCTTTGATTGTCTCCATATTTGTGTGTGCATGTGTGTGCCTATGGCTGTGTATTCATGTCGGTATGTATGCGTGTGTGCAAGATTGAGAGTGTGTGTGCATGTGAGAGAGTGTGTGTGTATGCATGTGAGAATGAATTTATGTGTGTGTATATGTAGGTATGATTACCTGTGTGAGAGTGAGCATACGTGTGTGTGTGCAAGTGCATATGTGTGTGGGAGTGAGCGTGGGTCCGTGTCTGTCTGAATATGGGTGGCTGTGTCAGTGTCTGTGTGTGTGTGCGTGTGTTAGTTTATATGATTGTCAATGTGCGTCTGTCGGATAAAGAGACCAATAAACACATCAGCTGTTTCGAAAGAGAATCTGGGCTGATGTGGAGGGGGCAGGGGTTTCTGTCAAACTTCGGTCAGATCAGGAACATGCTGACCGCTACTTGGAGAGAGGTCGCTGATGGAGCATGTCTCTGAATAATGCAGCCTGTCGGTGGGGGTGCTTACCCCGTGAATGGCTACAAATTAATGGCATTCATTCCTGCCCTGCCTCCTGATGTTATCACAGTCCCACATCACACACTGCCTTTGATCATGGCTTTGTTGATCCAGACTCGATCTCACTCCCTTCATGTTTTGACTAGCCTGCTCGTCAGTGGGAATGGGCCCAGTGGCCAGAATGAGTCAGGGAGGCCTCTCTGATACCGACACCCAGCATTGCATCGCGGTTAACCCCTCTCACGTCGAAGGAGAGAAGTCACTCGCTGCCCGAGTTGATTTTGCAGACCAACGGACGCCCGAAGTGGAATAATCTGCTTCATGAGAGTTTAGCTGCAGCCATCAAGGTGCTTGTTGGACGGTTGGAGAGAGCTGTGTAGAGTCGTACTGCAGGGCAATGGATCCTTTGGTGCACGTTGACCATCATCCCAAACTAAACACAACCAGCTGATGAAAGGGCAGCGCTCCGAAAGCTAGTGCCACCAAATAACCCAGTTGGACTATAACCTGGTGTTGTGTGATTTTTATCTCTATACCCCCCAGTCCAACATGGGCACATGGGCAAATCATAACCTAGTCCCACCTGCCTGCCCCTGGCCCATATCCCTCCAAAACTTTCCTATTCATGGACTTAGCCAAATATCTTTTAAACGTTGTAACTGTCCTCTCATCCACCACTTCCCCTGGCAGTTCATTTCACTCGCGATCCAGTCAGTAAGTCGCCCCTCATGCCCTGTTAAAGTGTTTCTGCTCTCACCTTGGAAATACACCCCCTCGTTTTGAAATCCCCCACCCGAGGGAAAAGTCACCTGCCATTCACCTCATCTACTCCCCTCACAATTTCATAAACCACTATAAGGTCACCCCTCAACTTCCTGCGCTCCAGGGTGAACGATGAGGACTGTACAGAGGGAGCATTACTCTGTACCTAACCCCGTGCTGTCCCTGTCCCTGGGAGTGTTTGATGGGGACAGTGTAGAGGGAGCTTTACACTGTATCTAACTCCGTGCTGTCCCTGTCCTGGGAGGGTTTGTTGGGGACAGTGTAGAGAGAGCTTTACTCTGTATCTAACCCCGTGCTGTCCCTGTATTGGGATTGTTTGATGGGGGACAGTGTAGAGTGAGCTTTACTCTGTATCTAACTCCGTGCTGTCCCTGTCCTGGGAGTGTTTGATGGGGGACAGTGTAGAGTGAGCTTTACTCTGTATCTAACCCCGTGCTGTCCCTGTCCTGGGAGTGTTTGTTGGGGACAGTGTAGAGGGAGCTTTACTCTGTATCTAACCCATGCTGTCCCTGTATTGGGATTGTTTGATGGGGGACAGTGTAGAGGGAGCTTTACTCTGTATCTAACCCCGTGCTGTCCCTGTCCTGGGAGTGTTTGATGGGGGATAGTATAGGGCAAGCTATACTCTGTATCTAACCCCGTGCTGTCCCTGTCCTGGGAGTGTTTGATGGGGGACAGTGTAGAGTGAGCTTTACTCTGTATCTAACCCCGTGCTGCCCCTGTCCTGGGACTGAGTGATGGGGACAGTGTAGAGGGAGCTTTACTCTGTATCTAACTCCGTGCTGTCCCTGTCTGGGAGTGTTTGATGGGGACAGTATAGAGGGAGCTTTACTCTGTATCTAACTGCATGCTCTCCCTGTATTGGGATTGTTTGATGGGGGACAGTGTAGAGTAAGCTTTACTCTGTATCTAACCCCGTGCTGTCGCTGTCCTTGGGAGTGTTTGATGGCAGACAGTGTAGAGTGAGCTTTACTCTGTATCTAACTCCATGCTGTCCCTGTTCCAGGAGTGATTGATGGGGACAGTGTAGAGTCAGCTTTACTCTGTATCTAACCCCGTGCTGTCCCTGTCCTGGGAGTGTTTGATGGCGGACAGTGTAGAGTGAGCTTTACTCTGTATCTAACTCCATGCTGTCCCTGTTCCAGGAGTGATTGATGGGGACAGTGTAGAGTCAGCTTTACTCGATATCTAACCCCGTGCTTTACCTGCCTCGGGACGTTTTGATGGGGACGCTGTAGAGGAAGCTTTACTCTGTATCTAACCCCGTTCTGTCCCTGTCCCGAGAGAATTTGATGGGGCAGTGTAGAGGGAGCTTTACTCTGTATCTAACCCCGTGCTGTCCCTGTCCTGGGAGTGTTTGATGGGGACAGTGCAGAGGGAGCTTTTCTCTGTATCTAACCCCATGCTGTCTCTGTCCTGGGATGTTTAATGGGGACAGAGTAGAGAGAGCTTTACTCTGTATCTAACTCCGTGCTGTCCCTGCCCTGGGACTGAGTGATGGGGACAGTGTAGAGTCAGCTTTACTCTGTATCTAACCCCGTTCTGTCCCTGTCCTGGGAGTGTTTAATGGGGACAGTGTAGAGACAGCTTTACCCTGTATCTAACTCCCTGCCCTGGGACTGAGTGATGGGGACAGTGTAGAGGAAGCTTTACTCTGTATCTAACTCCATGCTGTCCCTGTCCTGGGAGTATTTGATGGGGACAGTGTAGAGGGAGTTTTACTCTGTATCCAACCCCGTTCTGTCCCTGTCCTGGGAGTGTTTGATGGGGGACAGTGTAGAGGGAGCTTTACTCTGTATCTAATCCCGTTCTGTCCCTGCCATGGGACTGAGTGATGGGGACAGTGTAGAGGGAGCTTTACTCTGTATCTAACCCCGTGCTGTCCCTGCCCTGGGACTGAGTGATGGGGACAGTGTAGAGGGAGCTTTATTCTGTATCTAACCCCGTGTTGTCCCTGCCCTGGGACTGAGTGATAGAGGACAGTTTTGCAGGAGTTTCTCTCAGTCCAGGACTACGTTCCTGATGAAGGGCTTTTGCACAAAACATCGATTTTCCTGTTCTTCGGATGCTGCCTGACCTACTGCGCTTTTCCAGCACCACACTCTTAACTCTATTCTTAAATATAGTCTTGTGCAAATAGGAAATACCTTTGGTTTGTTTGTTCTCCTTAAGTCAACACTATACAGAACCAAACTGCTCTCAAGGCTGTATATGAAAATGAAGGTTTTTTTATGAATAAAGTATATTCTTAAAATTAGATTAGATTACATTACAGTGTGGAAACAGGCTCTTCGGCCCAACAAGTCCACACCGACCCGCCGAAGCACAACCCACCCATACCCCTACATTTACCCCTTCACCTAACACTATGGGCAATTTAGCACGGCCAATTCACCTGACCTGCACATCTTTGGACTGTGGGAGGAAACTGGAGCATTGTGAAAAAGTAGAGAAACTTGACTCTGTATCTAACCCCGTGCTGTCCCTGTCCTGGGAGTGTTTGATGGGGACAGTGTAGAGGGAGCTTTACTCTGTATCTAACCCCGTGCTGTCCCTGTCCTGGGAGTGTTTGATGGGGGACAGTGTAGGGAGCTTTACTCTGTATCTAATACGTGCTGTCCCTGTCCTGGGAGGGTTTGATGAGGGACAGTGTAGAGGGAATTTACTCTGTACCTAACTCCGTGCTGTCCCTGTACTGGGAGTGTTTGATGGGGAGGACAGTGTAGAGGGAGCTTTACTCTGTATCAAACCCTGTTCTGTCCCTGCCCTGGGAGTGTTTGATGGGGCAGTGTAGAGGAGCTTTACTCTGTATCTAACCCCGTGCTGTCCCTGTCCTGGGAGTGTTTGATGGGTACAGTGTAGAGGGAGCTTTACTCTATATCTAACCCCGTGCTTTACCTGCCTCGGGACGGTTTGATGGGGACGCTGTAGAGGAAGCTTTACTCTGTATCTAACCCCGTGTTGTCCCTGTCCCGAGAGAATTTGATGGGGCAGTGTAGAGGAAGCTTAACTCTGTATCTAACCCCGTGCTGTCCCTGTCCTGGGAGTGTTTGATGGGGGGGGGTCCATGTAGGTGGAGCTTTACTCTATATCTAATCCCATGCTATCCCTGTCACACTAACACATATACACTCTGTCACACACACACAAATACCCACATTCACACATATCCACATACACACACATCCCTCCAACACTCACACACACCCACACTCACTCACACATACATACTGACACACACATACACACAACCACATTCATATACATCCGTTTCACCCACACACTCACCCATACACAAAAACTACACACTCTCTTGCACACACAGCCATGTCCACACACACACAGAGTCTTACATACACACGCACACAGACACCCACTCACGCACAGAGGCACCCACACTGTCATACACACAGGCACCCACACTCTCACAAACACACACCCCATGCACATTCTCTCACGCACACTAATACATACACAAACACATGCTCAAAACTTTGACCCTGACTTAGCCAGACGCACGGGCACAAAGACACGGACACTTGTATCACAGACTGCCCTGAAAGAAGGCTGCCAGTTCTGTTTTGGATAGATATTCGTGAAGCGATTGCCAGACCAGCTTTCGGTACACCAACCCCACTCTAATGACCACTCGGCGCTATCATACCTCAATGTGCCTCCTCCCTCCCCCACCCCCCCAATCCCCACATAAATCAGACACCTCAATTAATCAATAGAACATAGAACAATACAGCACAGAACAGGCCCTTCGGCCCACAATGTTGTGCCGAACATTTGTCCTTGCTTAAGCACCCATCCATGTACCTATCCAATTGCCGCTTAAAGGTCACCAATGATTCTGACTCTGCCACTCCCACAGGCAGCACATTCCATGCCCCCACCACTCTCTGGGTAAAGAACCCACCCCTGACATCCCCCCTATACCTTCCACCCTTCACCTTAAATTTATATCCCCTTGTAACACTCTGTTGTACCCGGGGAAAAAGTCTCTGACTGTCTACTCTATCTATTCCCCTGATCATCTTATAAACATCTATCAAGTCACCCCTCATCCTTCGCCGTTCCAATGAGAAAAGGCCTAGCACTCTCAACCTATCCTCGTACAACCTATTCTCCATTCCAGACAACATCCTGGTAAATCTTCTCTGCACCCTCTCCAAAGCTTCCACATCTTTCCTAAAGTGAGGCAACCAGAACTGCACACAGTACTCCAAATGTGGCCTAACCAAGGTCCTGTACAGCTGCAACATCACCTCACAACTCTTGAATTCAATCCCTCTGCTAATGAACGCTAATACACCATAGGCCTTCTTACAAGCTCTATCCACCTGAGAGGCAACTTTCAAAGATCTATGAACATAGAAGCCAAGGTCCCTCTGCTCCTCCATCTTACTAAGAACCCTACCATTAATCCTGTATTCCGCATTCTTATTTGTCCTTCCAAAATGGACAACCTCACACTTGGCAGGGTTGAACTCCATCTGCCACTCCTCAGCCCAGCTCTGCATCATATCTAAGTCCCTTTGCAGCTGACAACAGCCCTCCTCACTATCCACAACTCCACTAATCTTCGTATCGTCTGCAAATTTACTGACCCACCCTTCGACTCCCTCTTCCAAGTCATTAATAAAAATTACAAACAGCAGAGGACCCAGAACTGATCCCTGTGGAACTCCACTTGTAACTGGGCTCCAGGCTGAATATTTACCATCTACCACCACTCTCTGACTTCGACCGGTTAGCCAGTTCTCTACCCAACTGGTCAAATTTCCCACTATCCCATACCTCCTGATTTTCCGCATAAGCCTACCATGGGGAACCTTATCAAATACCTTACTAAAATCCATGTACACTACATCCACTGCTCTACCCTCATCCACATGCTTGGTCACCTCCTCAAAGAATTCAATAAGACTTGTAAGGCAAGACCTACCCCTCACAAATCCGTGTTGGCTGTCCCTAATCAAGCAGTGTCTTTCCAGATACTCATAAATCCTATCCCTCAGTACCCTTTCCATTACTTTGCCTACCACCGAAGTAAGACTAACTGACCTGTAATTCCCGGGGTTATCCCTATTCCCTTTTTTGAACAGGGGCACAACATTCGCCACTCTCCAGTCCCCTGGTACCACCCCTGTTGACAGTGAAGACGAAAAGATCATTGCCAACGGTTCTGCAATTTCCTCTCTTGCTTCCCACATAATCCTAGGATATATCCCATCAGGCCCGGGGGACTTATCTATCCTCAAATTTTTCAAAATGCCCAACTCATTAGATTAGATTAGATTACTTACAGTGTGGAAACAGGCCCTTCGGCCCAACAAGTCCACACCGCCCCGCCGAAGCGCAACCCACCCATACCCCTACATTTACCCCTTCACCTAACACTACGGCCAATTCACCTGACCCTGCACATCTTTGGACTGTGGGAGGAAACCGGAGCACCCGGAGGAAACCCACGCAGACACGGGGAGAACATGCAAACTCCACACAGTGAGTCGCCTGAGTCGGGAATCGAACCCGGGTCTCTGGCGCTGTGAGGCAGCAGTGCTAACCACTGTGCCACCGTGCCACCCATCTTCCTTCCTAACAAGTATCTCCTCTAGCTTACCAGTCCGTTTCATACTCTCCTCTTCACCAATATTGTCCCTCTCATTTGTAAATACTGAAGAAAAGTACTCATTCAAGACCTCTCCTATCTCTTCCGACTCAATACACAGTCTTCCACTACTGTCCTTGATCGGACCTACCCTCATTCTCGTCATTCTCATGTTTCTCACATACGCATAAAAGGCCTTGGGGTTATCCTTGATCCTACCCGCCAAAGATTTTTCATGCCCTCTCTTAGCTCTCCTAATCCCTTTCTTCAGCTCCCTTCCTGTATCCCTCTAAGGCTCTGTCTGAACCTTGTTTTCTCAACCTTATGTAAGCCTCTTCTTCCTCTTCACTAGACATTCAACCTCCCTCGTCAACCAAGGTTCCCTCACACGACCATCTCTTTCCTGCCTGACAGGTACATACATATCAAGGACACGTCGTATCTGTTCCTTGAAAAAGTTCCACATTTCCACGACATCCTTCCCTGACAGCCTATGCTCCCAACTTATGCTCCTCAGATCCTGTCTTGCAGCATCGTTATTACCCTTCCCCCAATTGTAAAACCTACCCTGTTGCACACACCTATCTCTCTCCATAACCAAGGTGAAAGTCACAGAATTGTGGTCACCATCACCAAAATGTTCACCCACTAACAAGCCCATCACTTGTCCCGGTTCGTTACCAAGTCCCAAATCCAATATGGCCTCCCCTCTGGTCGGACAATCTACATACTGAGTTAGAAAAGCTTCCTGGACACACTGCACAAACACTGCCCCGTCCAATCTACTTGATCTAAAGAGCTTCCAATCAATATTTGGGAAGTTGAAATCGCCCATGATTACTACCCTGTGGCTTCTGCACCTTTCCAAAATCTGTTTCCCAATCTGTTTCTCCATATCTCTGCTGCTATTGGGGGGCCTATAGTAAACACCCAACAAGGTGACTGTTCCTTTCCTATTTCTGACTTCAGCCCATACTACCTCCAAAGGCAGATCCCCCTCGAACTGCCTTTCTGCAGCCGTTATACCATTTCTAATTAGCAACGCCAACCCCCCTCCTTTTTTACCACCCTCTCTAATCTTACTGAAACATCTACAGGAACCTCCAACAACCATTCCTGTCCCTCTTCTATCCACGTTTCCGTGATGGCCACAGCATCGTAGTCCCAAGTACCGATCCACACCTTAAGTTCACCCACCTTATTTCTGATACTCCTTGCGTTGAAGTATACACACTTGAACCCATCTCTGTGTCCGCAAGTATTCCCTGTCTGTGCTAACTTCTCCACAGCCTCCCTACATTCTTGGACATCCTGACAAACAGCTAGCCTACTTGCTGGACTACAAGTCCGGATCCCATCCCCCTGCCAAATTAGTTTAAACCCCGCCGAAGAGTGCTAGCAAACCTACCTCCCAGGATATTGGTGCCCTTCTGGTTCAGGTGCAACCCGTCCTGCTTGTACAGGTCCCACCTTCCCCAGAATGCAGTCCAATTGTCCAAATACCTGAAGCCCTCCCTCCTACACCATCCTTGCAGCCACGTGTACAACTGCACTCTCTCCCTATTCCTTGCCTCACCGTCACGTGGCACCGGCAACAACCCAGAGATGACGACTCTGTCCGTCCTAGCTTTTAGCTTCCAGCCGAACTCCCTGAGCTCCTGAATGACCTCCCCACCCCTCTTCCTACCTATGTTGTTGGTGCCAATGGCCTGTCGATCAAACTGACAGCTTTCCAAATATTTTACAAAATATACTTTACAAAAGCCAGCAAAGAAAATCCCCTGGAAATGCACCACCCTTCGTGCTGTTTGGGCTCTGCTCAGCCTGTGTTTGCTCTGCGCAGTCTCCCAGAGATTAATCTTCCCTCCCGGCCTTTCCAGGACAGTGCGGACAGACAGATTGCTCTCTCCATCCCTCCCTCCCTCTCATGGGGCTTCTCACATTCTCGGCTTCCCCGCTGATCCCGGAAGCTCCCGCTGATTAAATGTTTCCTGGCCCAGTCAGTCAGGAAGTCAGGCAGTAGGTCTCTCATGGGGTGGGGAGGTCACAGCTCAGGGCAAACGGGGAACCTGGTGGTGGAGTTGGTCAAAAAGAACCTCCCCCTCTCACTCTCTCTCTCCAAAGCAAGGTGTGAGCCTTCCCTGCTTCCCCCCCCCCAGACTGTCAGTGGACCACTCAGACATCGAAATGTGACATTAGTTTGAAGGGAGGGTCAGTGAAAGGGACTGGTGCGTCCTGGAGTTGTGCAGGAGAATTATTCACTACACAGCACTCTTGTGTCTCTGAGATCTGTGCAAGGATTGGCAGTTTCTCAGAGAGGAATTTGCACGGAATCTCGGCGTACACCGTTAGGAAGCAGAGTCCCAGAGAATGGAGAGGCAGACCGCGAGAGGGAGGGTCTGATGCCGAGAGGCACAGGGAGAGAGAGAGAGAGAGGGAGAGAGAGAGAGAGAGAGGGAGAGAGAGAGAGAACGGAGGGAGCTCAATCACCAGTTCTGTCAATCTGACCCCGACACCTTGAACGAGTGTGTGCAAGCGCACGCCAGGACTGCTCAGTTCCTGCCTCTCCAGCTGATAACTCCATCGTTCCAGATAACACTGCCCCTGTTCAATTTAATATCCAAGATACAAGTGGGTGAGTTGCTGTTTCAGAGCTCGGGGGCAATGGTAGGGATACATTCAGTGACAGGACAGGTCAGATACAAAGTAAAGGTACCTTCTGATTTCTTTTAACAAGGAAAATAAACATACCGCAATACTGTCCCCATCAAAAACACCCAGTGCAGGGACAGGGAGTTAGATACAGAGTAAAGCACACTCCCAGTGCAGGGACAGGGAGTGATATACAGAGTAAAGCACACTCCCAGTGCAGGGACAGGGGTTAGATACAGAGTAAAGAAACTCCCAGTGCAGTGACAGGGAGTTAGATACAGAGTAAAGCACACTCCCAGTGCAGTGACAGGGAGTTAGATACAGAGTAAAACAGACTCCCAGTGCAGGGACAGGGGTTAGATACAGGGGAAACCACACTCCCAGTGCAGGGAAGGGGGTTAGATACAGGGTAAAGCACACTCCCAGTGCAGTGACAGGGAGTTAGATGCAGAGTAAAGCACACTCCCAGTGCAGTGACAGGGAGTTAGATACAGAGTAAAGCACACTCCCAGTGCAGTGACAGGGAGTTAGATACAGAGTAAAACAGACTCCCAGTGCAGGGACAGGGGTTAGATACAGAGTAAAGAACACTCCCAGTGCAGGGACAGGCAGTTAGGTACAGAGTAAAGAAAACTCCCAGTGCAGTGACAGGGAGTTAGATACAGAGTAAAACGGACTCGCAGTACAGGGACAGGGGTTAGATACAGAGTAAAGCACACTCCCAGTGCAGAGGCAGGGAATTATATACAGAGTAAAGCACATTCCCAGTGCAGGGAAGGGGGTTAGATACAGAAGAAAGCACACTCTCAGTGCAAGGTACAGAGGTTTAGATATAGAGTAAAACACACTCCCAGTGCAGGGACAGGGGGTTAGAAAAAGAGTAAAGCACACTCCCAGTGCAGGGACAGGGAGTTAGAATAAGAGTAAAGCACATTGCCAGTGCAGGGACAGGGGGTGAGATAAAGAGTAAAGCACACTCCCAGTGCAGGGACAGAGAGTTTGATTCAGAGCAAAGCAGGCTCCCAGTGCAGGAGCAGGGAGTGAGATACAGAGTAAAGCACACTCCCAGTGCAGGGACAGTGAGCTAGATACAGAGTAAAGCACACTCCCAGTGCAGGGACAGGGCGTTAGATACAGAGTAAAACACACTCCCAGTGCAGGGACAGGATGTTAAATACAGAGTAAAGCACACTCCCAGTGCAGGGACAGTGAGCTAGATACAGAGTAAAGCACACGCTCAGTGCAGGGACAGGGCGTTAGATACAGAGTAAAGCACCCTCCCAGTGCAGGGACAGTGAGTTAGATACAGAGTAAAGCAGACTCCCACTTCAAGAACAGGGAGTTAGATACAGAGGAAAGAACACTCCCACTGCAGGGACAGGGAGTTAGATACAGAGTAATACATACTCCCAGTGCAGGGACAGGGAGTTAGATACAGAGTAAAGCAGACTCCCACTTCAAGAACAGGGAGTTAGATACAGAGGAAAGAACACTCCCCGTGCAGGGACAAGGAGTTAGGTACAGAGCAAAGCACACTCCGCGTGCAGGGACAGGGGATTGATACAGAGCAAAGCACACTCCCCGTGCAGGGACAGGGGGATTGATACAGAGTAAACCACACACCCAGTGCAGGGACAGGGAGTTAGATATAGAGTAAAACACACTTCCAGTGCAGGGACAGGGGGATTGATACATAGTAAACCACACACCCAGTGCAGGGACAGGGAGTTAGATACAGAGTAATACACACTCCCAGTGCAGGGACAGGGGGTTAGATACAGAGTAAAGCACATTCCCAGTGCATGGACAGGGAGTTAGATACAGATTAAAGAACAATCCCAGTGCAGGGACAGGGAGTTAGATTCAGAGTAAAGCACACTCCCAGTACAGGGACAGGAGGTTAGATAAAGAATAAAGCACACTCCCAGTGCAGGGACAGGGAGTTAGATAAAGAGTAAAGCAGACTCCCAGTGCAGGGACAGGGTTTGAGATACAGAGTAAAGCACATTCCCAGTGCAGAAACAATGAACTAGATACAGAGCAAAGCACAGTCCCAGTGCAGGGACAGGAAGTTCGGTACAGAGCAAAGCAGACTCCCAGTGCAGGGACAGGGAGTTAGATACAGAGTAAAGCACACTCCCAGTGCAGGGACAGAGAGTTAGATACAGAGGAAAGCACACTCCCAGTGCAAGGACAGGGAGTTAGATACAGAGGAAAGCACATTCCCAGTGCAGGGACAGGGAGTTAGATACAGAGTAAAGCACACTCCCAGTGCAGGGACAGGGAGTTAGATACAGAGTAAAGCACACTCCCAGTGCTGGGACAGGGGGATTGATACAGAGTAAAGCACACTCCCAGTACAGGGACGGGGAATTGGACACAGAGTTAAGCACACTCCCATTGCAGGGACAGAGGGTTAGATAAAGAGTAAAGCATACTCCCAATGCAGGGACAGGGAGTTAGATACAGAGTAAAGAACACTCCCCGTGTGGGTACAGGGAGTTAGATACAGAGTAAAGCACACTCCCCGTGCAGGGACAGGGAGTTAGATACAGAGCAAAGCTCACTCCCCGTGCAGGGACAGGGAGTTAGATACAGAGCAAAGCACTCTCCCAGTGCAGGGACAGGGAGTTGGATATAGAGTAAAGCACACTCCCCGTGCAGGGACAGGGAGTTAGATACAGAGCAAAGCACACTCCCCGTGCAGGGACAGGGGGATTGATACAGAGTTAATACATACTCCCAGTGCAGGGACAGGGAGTTAGATACAGAGCAAAGAACACTCCCTGTGCAGGGACAGGGAGTTAGATACAGAGTAAACCACACACCCAGTGCAGGGACAGGGAGTTAGATACAGAGTAAAACACATTCCCAGTGCAGGGACAGGGGGATTGACACAGAGTAAACCACACACCCAGTGCAGGGACAGAGAGTTAGTTACAGAGTAATACACACTCCCAGTGCAGGGACAGGGGGTTAGATACAGAGTAAAGCACATTCCCAGTGCAGGGACAAGGGGTTAGATACAGAGTAAAGCAGACTCCCAGTGCAGGGACAGGGAGTTAGATACAGATTAAAGCACACTCCCAGTGCAGGGACCGGGGTTAGATACAGAGTAAAGCACACTCCCAGTGCAGGGACAGGGGATTAAATGCAGAACAAAGCACGCTCCCAGTGCAGGGGCAGGGAGTGAGATACAGAGTAAAGCTGACTCCCAGTGCAGGGACAGGGAGTTAGATACCGAGTAAAGCACACTCCCAGTGCAGGGACAGGGCGTTAGATACAGAGTAAAGCACCCTCCCAGTGCAGGGACAGTGAGTTAGATATAGAGTAAAGCAGACTCCCAGTGCAGGGACAGAGAGTTAGACACAGAGTAAAACATGCTCCCATTGCAGGGACAGGGAGTTAGATACAGATTAAAGCAGTCTCCCACTGCAGGGACAGGGAGTTAGATACAGAGTAATACACACTCCCAGTTCAGGGACAGGGAGTTTGGTACAGAGTAAAGCAGATTCCCAGTGCAGGGACAGGGAGTTAGATACAGAGTAAAACACACTCCCAGTGCAGGCACAGGGAGTTAGATACAGAGTAAAACACACTCCCAGTGCAGGGACAGGGAGTTTGGTATAGAGTAAAGCACACCCCCAGTGCAGGGAGAAGTAGTTAGATACAGAGTAAAGCACATGCCCAGTACAGGGGACAGGGAGTTAGATACAGAGTAAACCACACACGCCGTGCCGTGAGTTAGATATAGAGTAAAGCACACTCCCAGTGCAAGGACAAGGGCTGAGATACAGAGTAAAGCACACTCCCACTGCGGGGACATGGCGTTCGATTCAGATTAAAGCAGACATCCAGTGCAGGGACCGGGTGTAAGATACAGAGTAAAGCAGGCTCCCAGTGCAGGGACAGGGAGTTAGATACAGAGTAAAGCATACTTCCAATGCAGGGACAGGGAGTTAGATACAGAGCAAAGCACACACCCAGTGCAGGGACAGGGGGTGAGATACAGAGTAAAGCACAATCCCAGTGAAGAGACAGAGAGTTAGAATAAGAGTAAAGCACATTGCCAATGCAGGGACTGAGAGTTTGATACAGAGCAAAGCAGACTCCAAGTGCAGGGGCAGGGAGTGAGATACAGAGTAAAGCACACTCCCAGTGCAGGGACAGGGCGTTAGATACAGAGTAAAGCACCCTCCCAGTGCAGGGACAGTGAGTTAGATACAGAGTAAAGCAGACTCCCACTGCAGGGACAGGGAGTTTGATACAGAGTAATACATACTCCCAGTGCAGGGACAGGGAGTTAGATACAAATTAAAGCAGACATCCAGTGCCAGGACAGGGGGATTGATACAGGATAATACATACTCCCAGTGCAGGGACAGGGAGTTAGATACAGAGTAAAGCAGACCCCCACTTCAAGAACAGGGAGTTAGATACAGAGGAAAGAACACTCCCCGTGCAGGGACAGGGGGATTGATACAGAGTAAACCACACACCCAGTGCAGGGACAGGGAGTTAGATACAGAGTAATACACACTCTCAGTGCAGGCACAGGGAGTTAGATACAGAGTAAAACACACTCCTCGTGCAGGGACAGGGGGATTGATACAGAGTAATACATACTCCCAGTGCAGGGACAGGGAGTTAGATACAGAGGAAAGAACACACCCCGTGCAGGGACAGGGATTTAGATACAGTGAAAAGCATACTCCCAGTGCAGGGACAGGGGGATTGATACAGAGTAAACCACACACCCAGTGCAGGGACAGGGAGTTAGATACAGAGTAAAACACACTCCCAGTGCAGGGACAGGGGGTTAGATACAGAGTAAAGCACATTCCCAGTGCATGGACAGGGAGTTAGATACAAATTAAAGCACAATCCCAGTGCAGGGACAGGGAGTTAGATTCAGACTAAAGCACCCCACCCAGTACAGGGACTGGGAGTTAGATAAAGAGTATGCACACTCCCAGTGCAGGGACAGGGTTTGAGATACAGAGTAAAGCACATTCCCAGTGCAGAAACAATGAACTAGATACAGAGCAAAGCAGACTCCCAGTGCAGGGACTGGGCATTCAATACAGAGTAAAGCACACTCCCATTGCAGAGACAGGGAGTTCGATACAGAGTAAAGCAGACTCCCAGTGCAGGGACAGGTGGATTGATACAGAGTAATACATACTCCCAGTTCAGGGACAGGGAGTTAGATACAGAGTAAAGCAGACTCCCACTTCAAGAACAGGGAGTTAGATACAGAGTAAAGAACACTCCCCATGCAGGGACAGTGAGTTAGATACAGAGTAAAGAACACTCCCCGTGTAGGGACAGGGAGTTAGATACAGAGCAAAGCACACTCCCCGTGCAGGGACAGGGAGTTAGATACAGAGCAAAGCACACTCCCCGTGTAGGGACAGGGAGTTAGATACAGAGCAAAGAACACTCCCCGTGCAGGGACAGGGAGTTAGATACAGAGCAAAGCACACTCCCCGTGCAGGGACAGGGAGTTAGATACAGAGTAAAGAACACTCCCCGTGTAGGGACAGGGAGTTAGATACAGAGCAAAGCACATTCCCCGTGCAGGGACAGGGGGATTGATACACAGCTAATACATACTCCCAGTGCAGGGACAGGGAGTTAGATACAGAGTAAAGCAGACTCCCACTTCAAGAACAGGGAGTTAGACACAGAGTAAAGAATACTCCCAGTGCAGGGACAGGGGGGATTAATACAGAGTAAACCACACACCCAGTGCAGGGACAGGGAGTTAGTTACAGAGTAATACATACTCCCAGTGCAGGGACAGGGGGTTAGATACAGAGTAAAGCACATTCCCCGTGCAGGGACAGGAAGTTCGATAAAGACCAAACCACACTCCCAGTGCAGGGACAGGGAGTTAGATACAGAGTAAAGCACACTCCCAGTGCAGGGACAGGGAGTTAGATACAGATTAAAGCACACTCCCAGTGCAGGGACAGGGAGTTAGATGCAGAGTAAAGCACACTCCCAGTACAGGGACAGGGAATTAGACACAGAGTAAAGCATACTCCCAGTGCAGGGACAGGGAGTTAGATACAGATTAAAGCACACTCCCATTGCAGGGACAGGGAGTTCGATACAGAGTAAAGCACACTCCCAGTGCAGGGACAGGGGGTTAGATACAGAGTAAAGCACACTCCCAATTCAGGGACAGGGAGTTTGGTACAGAGTAAAGCAGACTCCCAGTGCAGGGACAGGGAGTTGGATACAGAGTAAAACACACTCCCAGTGCAGGCACAGGGAGTTAGATACAGAGTAAAACACACTCCCAGTGCAGGGACAGGTGCTTAGATACGGAATAAAGCACACACCCAGTGCAGGGAGAAGTAGTTAGATACAGAGCAAAGCACATGCCCAGTACAGGGGACAGGGAGTTAGATACAGAGTAAACCACACACGCAGTGCCGTGAGTTAGATATAGAGTAAAGCACACTCCCAGTGCAAGGACAAAGGCTGAGATACAGAGTAAAGCACACTCCCACTGCGGGGACATGGCGTTTGATTCAGATTAAAGCAGACATCCAGTGCAGGAACCGGGTGTAAGATACAGAGTAAAGCAGGCTCCCAGTGCAGGGACAGGGAGTTAGATACAGACTAAAGCACACACCCAGTGCAGGGACAGTGAGTTAGATACAGAACAAAGCAGACTCCCAATGCTTGGACAGGGAGCTAGATACAGAGTAAAGCACTCTCCCAGTGCAGGGACAGGGAGTAAGATACAGGGAAAAGCACACTCCCAATGCAGGGACAGGTTGTTAGATACAGAGTAAAGCAGACTCACAGTGCATGGACAGGGCGTTAGATTCAGAGTAAAGCACACTCCCAGTGCTAGCACAGGTAGTTAGATTCAGAGTAAGGCACAGTCCCAGTACAGGGGAGAGGGAGTTAGATACAGAGTAAAGCACACTCCCAGTGCAGGGACAGGGAGTTAGACACAGAGTAAAACATACTCCCAGTGCAAGGACAGGGAGTGAGATACAGAGTAAAGCAGACTCCCAGTGCAGAGACAGGGCGTTAGATACAGAGTAAAGCAGACTCCCAGTGCAGGGACAGTGAGTTAGATACAGAGTAAAGCAGACTCCCACTGCAGGGACAGGGAGTTAGACACAGAGTAAAACATACTCCCATTACAGGGACAGGGAGTTCGATACAGATTAAAACAGACATCCAGTAAAGGGACAGGGGGATTGATACAGAGTAAAGCACACTCTCAGTACAGGGACAGGGAATTAGACACAGAGTAAAGCATACTCCCATTGCAGGGACAGGGAGTTCGATACAGAGTAAAGCAGACTACCACTGCAGGGACAGGGAGTTAGATACAGAGTAATACACACTCCCAGTGCAGGGACAGGGAGTTGGTATAGAGTAAAGCACACCCCCAGTGCAGGGAGAAGTAGTTAGATACAGAGTAAAGCACATGCCCAGTACAGGGGACAGGGAGTTAGATACAGAGTAAACCACACACGCAGTGCCGTGAGTTAGATATAGAGTAAAGCACACTCCCAGTGCAAGGACAAGGGCTGAGATACAGAGTAAGGCACACTCCCACTGCGGGGACATGGCGTTCGATTCAGATTAAAGCAGACATCCAGTGCAGGGACCGGGTGTAAGATACAGAGTAAAGCAGGCGCCCAGTGCAGGGACAGGGAGTTAGATACAGAGTAAAGAACACTCCCAGTGCAGGGACAGGGAGTTAGATTCAGAGTAAGGCACACTCCCAGTGCAGGGACAGGGAGTTAGATACAGAGTAAAGCAGGCTCCCAGTGCTGGGACAGGGCGTTAGATTCAGAGTAAAGCACACTCCCAGTGCAGGGACAGGGAGTTAGATTCAGAGTAAGGCACACTCCCAGTACAGGGGAGAGGGAGTTAGATACAGAGTAAAACACACTCCCAGTGCAGGGAGTTGGATACAGAGTAAAGCACACACACAGTGCAAGGACAAGGGGTTAGATACAGAGTCAAGCACATTCCCAGTGCATGGACAGGGAGTTAGATACAGAGTAAAGCACACTCCCAGTGCAGGGACAGGGGGTTAGATACAGAGCAAAGCAGACACCCAGTGAATGGACAGGGAGTTAGATACAGAGTAAAGCACCCTCCCAGTGCAGGGACAGGGAGTTAGATACAGAGTAAAGCACACTTCCAGTGCAGGGACAGGGGGTTAGATACAGAATAAACCACACACCCAGTGTGGGGACAGGAATTTAGATACAGAGCAATACACACTCCCAGTGCATGGACAGGGGGTTAGATACAGAGTAAAGCAGGCTCCCAGTGCATGGACAGGGAGTTAGATACGGAGTAAACCACATTACCAGTGCAGGGACAGTGGCTTAGACACAGAGTAAAGCATGGTCCCAGTGCATGGACTGGGTGTTAGATATAGAGTAAAGCACACACCCAGTGATTGGACAGGGAGTTAGATACAGAGTAAAGCAGACTACCACTGCAGGGACAGGGAGTTAGATACAGAGTAATACACACTCCCAGTTCAGGGACAGGGAGTTTGGTACAGAGTAAAGCATACCCCCAGTGCAGGGAGAAGTAGTTAGATACAGAATAAAGCACATGCCCAGTACAGGGGACAGGGAGTTAGATACAGAGTAAAGCAGACTCCCACTTCAAGAACAGGGAGTTAGATACAGAGTAAAGAACACTCCCCGTGCAGGGACAGGGAGTTAGATACAGAGCAAAGCATACTCCGCGTGCAGGGACAGGGGATTGATACAGAGTAAAGCACACTCCCAGTGCAGGGACAGGGAGTTAGATACAGAGTAAAGCACTTTCCCAGTGCAGGGACAGGGGGTTAAATACAGAACAAAGCACACTCCCAGTGCAGGTACAGAGGATTAGATATAGAGTAAAGCACTCTCCCAGTGCAGGGACAGGGAGTAAGATACAGGGAAAAGCACACTCCCAATGCAGGGACAGGTTGTTAGATACAGAGTAAAGCAGACTCACAGTGCATGGACAGGGCGTTAGATTCAGAGTAAAGCACACTCCCAGTGCTGGCACAGGGAGTTAGATTCAGAGTAAGGCACACTCCCAGTGCAGAGGAGAGGGAGTTAGACACAGAGTAAAGCACACTCCCAGTGCAGGGACAGGGAGTTAGATACAGAGTAAAGCACACTCCCAGTGCAGGGACAGGGCGTTAGATACAGAGTAAAGCAGTTTCCCAGTGCAGGGACAGGGAGTTAGATACAGAGTAAAGCACCCTCCCAGTGCAGGGACAGTGAGTTATATACAGAGTAAAGCAGACTCCCAGTGCAGGGACAGTGAGTTATATACAGAGTAAAGCAGACTCCCAGTGCAGGGACAGGGAGTTAGACACAGATTAAGGCAGACATCCAGTGCAGGGACAGGGGGATTGATACAGAGTAAAGCGCACTCCCAGTACAGGGACAGGGAATTAGATACAGAGTAATACACACTCCCAGTTCAGGGACAGGGAGTTTGGTACAGAGTAAAGCATATGCCCAGTACAGGGGACAGGGAGTTAGATGCAGAGTAAACCACACACGCAGTGCTGTGAGTTAGATACAGAGTAAAGCACACTCCCAGTGCAAGGACAAGGGCTGAGATACAGAGTAAAGCACACTCCCACTGTGGGGACATGGCGTTTGATTCAGATTAAAGCAGACATCCAGTGCAGGGACCGGGTGTAAGATACAGAGTAAAGCAGACTCCCAGTGCAGGGACAGGGAGTTAGATACAGAGTAAAGCAGGCTCCCAGTGCAGGGACAGGGAGTTAGATACAGAGTAAAGCAGGCTCCCAGTGCAGGGACAGGGAGTTAGACACAGAGTAAAGCACACTCCCAGTGCAGGGAGAAGTAGTTAGATACAGAGTAAAGCACACTCCCACTTCAAGAACAGGGAGTTAGATACAGAGTAAAGAACACTCCCCGTGCAGGGACAGGGAGTTAAATACAGAGTAAAGCACACTCCCCGTGCAGGGACAGGTGGATTGATACAGAGTAATACATACTCCCAGTGCAGGGACAGGGAGTTAGATACAGAGTAAAGCAGACTCCCACTTCAAGAACAGGGAGTTAGGTACAGAGTAAAGCACACTCCCAGTGCAGGGACAGGGAGTTAGATACAGAGTAAAGCACAGTCCCAGTGCAGGACGGTGTGTTCGATACAGAGTTACAGCAGACTCCCAGTGCAGGGACACGGAGTTACATATAGATTAAAGCTGACTCCCAGTGCAGGGACAGGGTGTTAGATACATAGTAAAGCAGGCTCCCAGTTCAGGGATAGGGAGGTAGACACTTAATAAAACACACTCCCAGTGCAGGGACAGGGGGGTTAAATACAGAGTAAAGCAGACTCCCAGTGCTAGGATAGGGAGGTAGACACTGAATAAAACACACTCCCAGTGCAGGGACCAGGTTTTTGATACAGCTTGAAGCACATTCCCAGTGCAGGGACAGGGAGTTAGATACAGAGGAATGCAGGTTCCCAGTGCTGGGACTGTGAGTTAGATACAAAGTAATGCACACTCCCAGTGCAGGGACAGAGGGCTAGATACAGAGTAAAGTACAGTCACAGCGCAGAGACAGGGAGTTTGATACTGCCTAAAGCACACTGCCAGTACAGGGACTGGGGATTAGATACCGAGTGAAGCAGAGTCACAGTGCAGGGACAGGGAGTTAGATACAGAGTAATGCACACAATCAGTGCAGGGACAGGGAGTTACACACAGAGTAAAGCATGCTCCCTGTGCAGAGACTGGGAGTTAGATACAGAGTGAATGCAGAGTCCCATTGCAGGGACAGGGGGTTAGATACAGAGTAAAGCAGACTCCCAGTTCATGGACAGGGAGGTAGACACTGAGTAAAGCAGACTCCCAGTGCAGGGACAGCCAGTTAGGTACAGAGTAATGCACACACCCAGTGCAGGGACAGCGAGTTAGATACAGAGTAAAGCAAACTCCCAGTTCATGGACAGGGAGGAAGAAACTGAGTAAAGCACATTCCCAGTGCAGGGACAGGGAGTTAGGTCCAGAGCAATGCACACAACTAGTGCAGGGACAGGGAGTTAGATGCAGAGTAAAGCACACTGCCATTACAGGACAGGGAGGTAGATATAGAGTTATTCGCACTCCCACTGCAGTGACAGGGAGTTAGACACTGAGTAAAGCACACTCCCAGTGCAGGGTCCGGGCTTTAGATACAGATTAAACCACAGTCTGAGTGCAGGACAGTGTGTTCGATACCCAGTAAAGCAGACTCCCAGTGCTGGGACAGGGAGTTAGATAGAGAGTAAAGCAGGCACCCAGTGCAGGGACAGGGAGTTAGATACAGAGTAAAGCACACTCCCAGTACAGGTTCAGGGAGTTAGATACAGAGTAAAGCACACTCCCAGTACAGGTTCAGGGAGTAGGATACAGAGTAAAGCACATTCCCAGTGCAGGGACAGGGAGTTATAAATAGATTAAAGCAGACTCCCAGTGCAGGGACAGGGTGTTAGATACAGAGTAAAGCAGACTCCCAGTGCTGGGACAGGGTGTTAGATACAGAGTAAAGCACACTTCCAGTGCAGGGGCAGCGGGTTAGATGCAGAGTAAAGCACACTTCCAGTGCAGGTACTGGGGATTAGATACAGAGTAAAACAGAGTTCCAGTGCAGGGACAGTGAGCTAGATACAGAGTAAATAACACTCCCAGTGCAGGGACAGTGAGTTAGCTACAGAGTAAAGCAGACTCCCAGTGCAGGGACAATGAGTTAGATACTGCATAAAGCACACTCCCAGTGCAGGGACTGGAGGTTAGATACAGAGTAACACAGAGTCCCACTGCAGGGACAGGGGGTTAGAGTAAAGCACACTCCCAGTGCAGGACAGTGATTTAGATACGGAATAAAGCAGACGCCCAGTGCAGGGACAGGGAGTTATATACAGAGTAAAGCACACTCCTAGTATAGGGACAGGGAGTTAGGTACAGAGTAAATCAGACTCCCAGTGCCGGGACAGGGAGTTAGATACAGAGCAAAGCACACTCCCAGTGCAGGGATAGGGAGTTAGGTACAGAGTAAAGCAGACTTCCAGTGCAGGGACAGGGAGTTATATACAGAGTAAAGCACGTTGCCAGTGTGGGGACAGTGGGTTAGATACAGAGTAAAGCACACTCCCAGTGCAAGGGCAGTGGGTTAGATACAGAGTAAAGCAGACTCCCAGTGCAGGGACAGGGAGTTAGCTACAGAGTAAACAGACGCCCAGTGCAGGGACAGTGAGTTGGATACAGAGTAAAGCATAGTCCCAGTGCAGGGACAGGGGTTTAGATACAGAGTAACGCACCCTCCCAGTGTAGAGACTGGGAGTTCGATACAGAGTGAATGCAGAGTCCCAGTGCCGGGACAGGGAATTAGATAGAGTAAAGCAGACTCCCAGTGCAGGGACAATGAGTTAGATACAGAGTAAAGCAAATCGCCAGTGCAGGGGACAGTGAGTTGATACAGAGTAAAGCAGAGTCCCAGTGTAGGGACAGGGAGTTAGATACAGAGTAAAGCACACTTGCAGTGCAGCGACATGGAGTTAGATACAGAGTAAAGCAGATTTCCAGTGCAGGGACAGGGAGTTAGATACAGAGTAAAGCAGACTCCCAGTGCAGGGACAGGGTGTTTGATACAGAGTAAAGCAGACTCCCAGTGCAGGGACAGGGTGTTTGATACAGAGTAAAGCAGACTCCCAGTGCAGGGACGGTGAGTTAGCTACAGAGTAAACAGACTCCCAGTGCAGGGACAGTGAGTTGGATACAGAGTAAAGCAGAGTCCCAGTGCAGGGGCAGGGGGTTAGACACAGAGAAAAGCACCCTCCCAGTGTAGAGACTGGGAGTTCGGTACAGAGTGAATGCAGAGTCCCAGTGCAGGGACAGGGAATTAGATAGAGTAAAGCAGACTCCCAGTGCAGGGACAATGAGTTAGATACTGCATAAAGCACACTCCCAGTGCAGGGACTGGAGGTTAGATACAGAGTAACGCAGAGTCCCACTGCAGGGACAGGGGGTTAGAGTAAAGCAGACTCCCAGTTCATGGACAGGGAGGTAGACACTGAGTAAAGCACACTCCCAGTGCAGGGACAGGCAGTTAGGTACAGAGTAATGCACACACCCAGTGCAGGGACAGCGAGTTAGATACAGAGTAAAGCACACTCCTAGTGTAGGGACAGGGAGTTAGGTACAGAGTAAATCAGACTCCCAGTGCCGGGACAGGGAGTTAGATACAGAGCAAAGCACACTCCAGTGCAGGGATAGGGCGTTAGGTACAGAGTAAAGCACACTCCCAGTGCAGTGACAGGGAGTTAGACACAGAGTAAAGCACACTCCTAGTGCAGGAACCGGGGTTTAGATACAGAGTAAAGCACAGTCCGAGTGCAGGACCGTGTGTTCGATACAGAGTAAAGCAGGCTCCCAGTGCAGCGACTGGGAGTTAGATACAGAATAAAACAGACTCACAGTGCAGGGACAAGGGGTTAGATACAGAGTAAAGCAGACTTCCAGTGCAGGGACAGGGAGTAATATACAGAGTAAAGCACGTTGCCAGTGTGGGGACAGTGAGTAAGATACAGAGTAAAGCAGAGTTCCAGTGCAGGGACGGGGAGTTAGATATAGAGTAAAGCACACTTCCAGTGCAGGGGAAGTGGGTTAGATACAGAGTAAAGCAGACTCCCAGTGCAGGGACAGTGAGTTAGATACAGAGTAAAGCAGACTCCCACTGCAGGGACAGGGAGTTAGACACAGAGTAAAACATACTCCCATTGCAGGGACAGGGAGTTCGATACAGATTAAAACAGACATCCAGTAAAGGGACAGGGGGATTGATACAGAGTAAAGCACACTCCCAGTACAGGGACAGGGAATTAGATACAGAATAAAACAGACTCCCAGTGCAGGGAGAAGGAGTTAGATACAGAGTAAAGCACATTGCCAGTGCGGGGACCATGAGTTGATACAGAGTAAAGCAGAGTCCCAGTGTAGGGACAGGGAGTTCGATACAGAGTAAAGCACACTTGCAGTGCAGCGACATGGAGTTAGATACAGAGTAAAGCACACTTGCAGTGCAGCGACATGGAGTTAGATACAGAGTAAAGCAGAGTCCCAGTGCAGGGACAGGGAGTTTGATACAGAGTAAAGCAGACTTGCAGTGCAGGGACATGGACTTAGATACACAGTGAAGCACATTCCCAGTGCGGGGACGGTGAGCTAGATACAGAGTAAAGCACACTCCCAGTGCAGTGACAGTGAGTTTGATACAGAGTAAAGCACACTCACAGTGAGGGGACAGGGAGATAAATTACAGAGTGAAGCAGACTCCCAGTGCAGGGACAAGGCGTTAGCTACAGAGTAAACAGACTCCCAGTGCAGGGACAGGGAGTTATATACAGAGTAAAGCACACTCCCAGTGCAGTGACAGGGAGTTAGACACAGAGTAAAGCACACTCCTAGTGCAGGGACAGGGAGTTAGACACAGAGTAAAGCACACTCCTAGTGCAGGAACCGGGGTTTTGATACAGAGTAAAGCACAGTCCGAGTGCAGGACCGTGTGTTCGATGCAGAGTAAAGCAGGCTCCCAGTGCAGGGACTGGGAGTTAGATACAGAATAAAGCAGACTCACAGTGCAGGTACAAGGGGTTAGATACAGAGTAAAGCAGACTTCCAGTGCAGGGACAGGGAGTAATATACAGAGTAAAGCACGTTGCCAGTGTGGGGACAGTGAGTAAGATACAGAGTAAAGCAGAGTTCCAGTGCAGGGACAGGGAGTTAGATACAGAGTAAAGTACACTTCCAGTGCAGGGGAAGTGGGTTAGATGCAGAGCAAAGCACACTTACAGTGCAGGGACTGGGGATTAGATACAGAGTAAAGCAGAGTCCCAGTGCAGGGACAGGGAGTTAGATACAGAGTAAATAACACTCCCAGTGCAAGGGCAGCGGGTTAGATACAGAGTAAAGCATAGTCCCAGTGCAGGGGCAGGGGGTTAGACACAGAGAAAAGCACCCTCCCAGTGTAGAGACTGGGAGTTCGATACAGAGTGAATGCAGAGTCCCAGTGCCGGGACAGGGAAATAGATAGAGTAAACCACACTCCAAGTGCAGGGAGAAGGAGTTAGATACAGAGTAAAGCACATTGCCAGTGCGGGGACAGTGAGTTGATACAGAGTAAAACAGAGTCCCAGTGCAGGGACAGGGAGTTAGATACAGATTAAAGCACACTCCTAGTGCAGGGGCAGTGGGTTAGAAGCAGAGTAAAGCACAGTGCCAGTGCAGGGACTGGGGATTAGATACAGAGTAAAGCAGAGTCCCAGTGCAGGGACAGGGAGTTAGATACAGAGTAAAAAACACTCCCAATGCAAGGGCAGCGGGTTAGATACAGAGTAAAGCAGACTCCCAGTGCAGGGACAGGGAGTTAGACACAGAGTAAAGCACACTCCCAGTGCAGGGACAGGGAGTTAAATTACAGAGTGGAGCAGAGTACCAGTGCAGGGACAAGGAGTTAGCTACCGAGTAAACAGACACCCAGTACAGGGACAGTGAGTTAGATACAGAGTAAAGCAGACTCCCAGTGCAGGGACAAGGGGTTAGGTACAGAGTAAAGCACATTACCAGTGTAGGGACAGGGAGTTAGATGCAGAGTAAAGCACACTCCCAGCGCAGGGACAGGGAGTTAGATACTGCCTAAAGCACTTCCCAGTACAGAGACTAGGGGTTAGATACAGAGTAAAGCAGAGTCCCAGTGCAATGACAGGGAGTTAGATAGAGTAAAGCACATTCCCAGTGCATGTACAGGGAGTTTGACACAGAGTAAAGCACACTTCCAGTGCAGGGACAGTGAGTTAGATACAGAGTAAAGCAGACGCCCAGTGCAGGGTCAGGGAGATAAATACAGAGTAAAGCACACTCCCTATCTAACTAGGGAGTTAGATACAGAGTAAAGCAGACTCCCAGTGCAGGGACAGGGAGATAGATACAGAGTAAAGCACACTCCCAGTGCAGGGACAGGGAGTTAGATACAGAGTAAAGAAGACTCCCATTGCAGGGACAGGGAGTTAGATACTGACTAAAACATACTCCCAGTACAGGGATAGGGGGTTAGATGCAGAGTAAAGCACACTCCCAGTGCAGGGACAATGAGTTAGATACTGCATAAAGCACACTCCTAGTGCAGGGACTGGGGGTTAGATACAGAGTAACGCAGAGTCCCAGTGCAGGGACAGGGGGTTAGAGTAAAGCACCCTCCCAGTGTAGGGACAAGGAGTGGGATACAGAGTAAAGCACACTCCCAGTGCAGTGACAGTGAGTTAGGTACAGAGTAAAGCACACTCCCAGTGCAGTGACAGGGAGATAGATACAGAGTAAAGCACACTCCCAGTGCAGGGATAGGGAGTTAGATACAGAGTAAAGCAGAGTCCCAGTGCAGGGACAGGGAGTTAGATACAGAGTAAAGCAGAGTCCCAGTGCAGGGACAGGGAGTTAGATACAGAGTAAAGCAGAGTCCCAGTGCAGGGACAATGAGTTAGATACTACATAAAGCACACTCCCAGTGCAGGGTCTGGGGGTTAGATACAGAGTAACGCAGAGTCCCAGTGCAGGGACAGGGGGGTAGAGTAAAGCACACTCCCAGTGCAGGGTCAAGGAGTGAGATACAGAGTAAAGCACACTCGCAGTGCAGTGACAGTGAGTTAGGTACAGAGTAAAGCACACACCCAGTACAGAGACAGGGAGTTAGATACAGAGTAAAGCACACTCCCGGTGCAGGGACAGTGAGTTAGATACAGAGTAAAGCAGACTCCCAGTGCTGGGACAGGGTGTTAGATACAGAGTAAAGCACACTTCCAGTGCAGGGGCAGCGGGTTAGATGCAGAGTAAAGCACACTTCCAGTGCAGGTACTGGGGATTAGATACAGAGTAAAACAGAGTTCCAGTGCAGGGACAGTGAGTTAGATACAGAGTAAATAACACTCCCAGTGCAGGGACAGTGAGTTAGCTACAGAGTAAAGCAGACTCCCAGTGCAGGGACAATGAGTTAGATACTGCATAAAGCACACTCCCAGTGCAGGGACTGGAGGTTAGATACAGAGTAACACAGAGTCCCACTGCAGGGACAGGGGGTTAGAGTAAAGCACACTCCCAGTGCAGGACAGTGATTTAGATACAGAGTAACGCACCCTCCCAGTGTAGAGACTGGGAGTTCGATACAGAGTGAATGCAGAGTCCCAGTGCCGGGACAGGGAATTAGATAGAGTAAAGCAGACTCCCAGTGCAGGGACAATGAGTTAGATACAGAGTAAAGCAAATCGCCAGTGCAGGGGACAGTGAGTTGATACAGAGTAAAGCAGAGTCCCAGTGTAGGGACAGGGAGTTAGATACAGAGTAAAGCACACTTGCAGTGCAGCGACATGGAGTTAGATACAGAGTAAAGCAGATTTCCAGTGCAGGGACAGGGAGTTAGATACAGAGTAAAGCAGACTCCCAGTGCAGGGACAGGGTGTTTGATACAGAGTAAAGCAGACTCCCAGTGCAGGGACAGGGTGTTTGATACAGAGTAAAGCAGACTCCCAGTGCAGGGACGGTGAGTTAGCTACAGAGTAAACAGACTCCCAGTGCAGGGACAGTGAGTTGGATACAGAGTAAAGCAGAGTCCCAGTGCAGGGGCAGGGGGTTAGACACAGAGAAAAGCACCCTCCCAGTGTAGAGACTGGGAGTTCGGTACAGAGTGAATGCAGAGTCCCAGTGCAGGGACAGGGAATTAGATAGAGTAAAGCAGACTCCCAGTGCAGGGACAATGAGTTAGATACTGCATAAAGCACACTCCCAGTGCAGGGACTGGAGGTTAGATACAGAGTAACGCAGAGTCCCACTGCAGGGACAGGGGGTTAGAGTAAAGCAGACTCCCAGTTCATGGACAGGGAGGTAGACACTGAGTAAAGCACACTCCCAGTGCAGGGACAGGCAGTTAGGTACAGAGTAATGCACACACCCAGTGCAGGGACAGCGAGTTAGATACAGAGTAAAGCACACTCCTAGTGTAGGGACAGGGAGTTAGGTACAGAGTAAATCAGACTCCCAGTGCCGGGACAGGGAGTTAGATACAGAGCAAAGCACACTCCAGTGCAGGGATAGGGCGTTAGGTACAGAGTAAAGCACACTCCCAGTGCAGTGACAGGGAGTTAGACACAGAGTAAAGCACACTCCTAGTGCAGGAACCGGGGTTTAGATACAGAGTAAAGCACAGTCCGAGTGCAGGACCGTGTGTTCGATACAGAGTAAAGCAGGCTCCCAGTGCAGCGACTGGGAGTTAGATACAGAATAAAACAGACTCACAGTGCAGGGACAAGGGGTTAGATACAGAGTAAAGCAGACTTCCAGTGCAGGGACAGGGAGTAATATACAGAGTAAAGCACGTTGCCAGTGTGGGGACAGTGAGTAAGATACAGAGTAAAGCAGAGTTCCAGTGCAGGGACGGGGAGTTAGATATAGAGTAAAGCACACTTCCAGTGCAGGGGAAGTGGGTTAGATACAGAGTAAAGCAGACTCCCAGTGCAGGGACAGTGAGTTAGATACAGAGTAAAGCAGACTCCCACTGCAGGGACAGGGAGTTAGACACAGAGTAAAACATACTCCCATTACAGGGACAGGGAGTTCGATACAGATTAAAACAGACATCCAGTAAAGGGACAGGGGGATTGATACAGAGTAAAGCACACTCTCAGTACAGGGACAGGGAATTAGACACAGAGTAAAGCATACTCCCATTGCAGGGACAGGGAGTTCGATACAGAGTAAAGCAGACTACCACTGCAGGGACAGGGAGTTAGATACAGAGTAAAGCACACTCCCAGTGCAGGGACAGGGAGTTAGACACAGAGTAAAACATACTCCCAGTGCAAGGACAGGGAGTGAGATACAGAGTAAAGCAGACTCCCAGTGCAGAGACAGGGCGTTAGATACAGAGTAAAGCAAACTCTCAGTGCAGAGTCAGGGCGTTAGATACAGAGTAAAGCAGACTCCCAGTGCAGGGACAGTGAGTTAGATACAGAGTAAAGCAGACTCCCACTGCAGGGACAGGGAGTTAGACACAGAGTAAAACATACTCCCATTGCAGGGACAGGGAGTTCGATACAGATTAAAACAGACATCCAGTAAAGGGACAGGGGGATTGATACAGAGTAAAGCACACTCTCAGTACAGGGACAGGGAATTAGATACAGAATAAAACAGACTCCCAGTGCAGGGAGAAGGAGTTAGATACAGAGTAAAGCACATTGCCAGTGCGGGGACCGTGAGTTGATACAGAGTAAAGCAGAGTCCCAGTGTAGGGACAGGGAGTTCGATACAGAGTAAAGCACACTTGCAGTGCAGCGACATGGAGTTAGATACAGAGTAAAGCACACTTGCAGTGCAGCGACATGGAGTTAGATACAGAGTAAAGCACACTTGCAGTGCAGCGACATGGAGTTAGATACAGAGTAAAGCAGAGTCCCAGTGCAGGGACAGGGAGTTTGATACAGAGTAAAGCAGACTTGCAGTGCAGGGACATGGACTTAGATACACAGTGAAGCACATTCCCAGTGCAGGGACGGTGAGCTAGATACAGAGTAAAGCACACTCCCAGTGCAGTGACAGTGAGTTTGATACAGAGTAAAGCACACTCACAGTGCGGGGACAGGGAGATAAATTACAGAGTGAAGCAGAGTCCCAGTGCAGGGACAAGGCGTTAGCTACAGAGTAAACAGACTCCCAGTGCAGGGACAGGGAGTTATATACAGAGTAAAGCACACTCCCAGTGCAGGGACAAGGAGTTAGATAGAGTAAAGCACACTCCCAGTGCAGTGACAGGGAGTTAGACACAGAGTAAAGCACACTCCTAGTGCAGGGACAGGGAGTTAGACACAGAGTAAAGCACACTCCTAGTGCAGGAACCGGGGTTTTGATACAGAGTAAAGCACAGTCCGAGTGCAGGACCGTGTGTTCGATACAGAGTAAAGCAGGCTCCCAGTGCAGGGACTGGGAGTTAGATACAGAATAAAGCAGACTCACAGTGCAGGGACAAGGGGTTAGATACAGAGTAAAGCAGACTTCCAGTGCAGGGACAGGGAGTAATATACAGAGTAAAGCACGTTGCCAGTGTGGGGACAGTGAGTAAGATACAGAGTAAAGCAGAGTTCCAGTGCAGGGACGGGGAGTTAGATACAGAGTAAAGCACACTTCCAGTGCAGGGGAAGTGGGTTAGATGCAGAGCAAAGCACACTTACAGTGCAGGGACTGGGGATTAGATACAGAGTAAAGCAGAGTCCCAGTGCAGGGACAGGGAGTTAGATACAGATTAAAGCACACTCCCAGTGCAGGGACAGGGAGTTAGATACAGATTAAAGCACACTTCCAGTGCAGGGGCAGTGGGTTAGATGCAGAGTAAAGCACACTTCCAGTGCAGGGACTGGGGATTAGAGACAGAGTAAAGCAGACTCCCAGTGCAGGGACAGGGAGTTAGATACAGAGTAAATAACACTCCCAGTGCAAGGGCAGCGGGTTAGATACAGAGTAAAGCATAGTCCCAGTGCAGGGACAGGGAGTTAGACACAGAGAAAAGCACCCTCCCAGTGTAGAGACTGGGAGTTCGATACAGAGTGAATGCAGAGTCCCAGTGCCGGGACAGGGAAATAGATAGAGTAAAGCAGACTCCCAGTGCAGGGAGAAGGAGTTAGATACAGAGTAAAGCACATTGCCAGTGCGGGGACAGTGAGTTGATACAGAGTAAAGCAGAGTCCCAGTGCAGGGACAGGGAGTTAGATACAGAGTAAAGCACACTCACAGTGCAGGGACAGTGAGTTAGATACAGAGTAAACCACACTCCAAGTGCAGGGACAGGGAGTTAGATACAGATTAAAGCACACTCCTAGTGCAGGGGCAGCGGGTTAGAAGCAGAGTAAAGCACAGTGCCAGTGCAGGGACTGGGGATTAGATACAGAGTAAAGCAGAGTCCCAGTGCAGGGACAGGGAGTTAGATACAGAGTAAAAAACACTCCCAATGCAAGGGCAGCGGGTTAGATACAGAGTAAAGCAGACTCCCAGTGCAGGGTCAGGGAGTTAGACATAGAGTAAAGCACACTCCCAGTGCAGGGACAGGGAGTTAAATTACAGAGTGGAGCAGAGTACCAGTGCAGGGACAAGGAGTTAGCTACCGAGCAAACAGACACCCAGTACAGGGACAGTGAGTTAGATACAGAGTAAAGCAGACTCCCAGTGCAGGGACAAGGGGTTAGGTACAGAGTAAAGCACATTACCAGTGTAGGGACAGGGAGTTAGATGCAGAGTAAAGCACACTCCCAGCGCAGGGACAGGGAGTTAGATACTGCCTAAAGCACTTCCCAGTACAGAGACTAGGGGTTAGATACAGAGTAAAGCAGAGTCCCAGTGCAATGACAGGGAGTTAGATAGAGTAAAGCACATTCCCAGTGCATGTACAGGGAGTTTGACACAGAGTAAAGCACACTCCCAGTGCAGGGACAGTGAGTTAGATACAGAGTAAAGCAGACGCCCAGTGCAGGGTCAGGGAGATAAATACAGAGTAAAGCACACTCTCTATCTAACTAGGGAGTTAGATACAGAGAAAAGCAGACTCCCAGTGCAGGGACAGGGAGATAGATACAGAGTAAAGCACACTCCCAGTGCAGGGACAGGGAGATAGATACAGAGTAAAGCACACACCCAGTCCAGGGATAGGGAATTAGGTACAGAGTAAAGCACACTCCCAGTGCAGGGACAGGGAGTTAGATACAGAGTAAAGAAGACTCCCATTGCAGGGACAGGGAGTTAGATACTGACTAAAACATACTCCCAGTACAGGGATAGGGGGTTAGATACAGAGTAAAGCACACTCCCAGTGCAGGGACAATGAGTTAGATACTGCATAAAGCACACTCCTAGTGCAGGGACTGGGGGTTAGATACAGAGTAACGCAGAGTCCCAGTGCAGGGACAGGGGGTTAGAGTAAAGCACCCTCCCAGTGTAGGGACAAGGAGTGGGATACAGAGTAAAGCACACTCCCAGTGCAGTGACAGGGAGATAGATACAGAGTAAAGCACACTCCCAGTGCAGGGATAGGGAGTTAGATACAGAGTAAAGCAGAGTCCCAGTGCAGGGACAGGGAGTTAGATACAGAGTAAAGCAGAGTCCCAGTGCAGGGACAGGGAGTTAGATACAGAGTAAAGCAGAGTCCCAGTGCAGGGACAATGAGTTAGATACTACATAAAGCACACTCCCAGTGCAGGGTCTGGGGGTTAGATACAGAGTAACGCAGAGTCCCAGTGCAGGGACAGGGGGGTAGAGTAAAGCACACTCCCAGTGCAGGGTCAAGGAGTGAGATACAGAGTAAAGCACACTCGCAGTGCAGTGACAGTGAGTTAGGTACAGAGTAAAGCACACACCCAGTGCAGAGACAGGGAGTTAGATACAGAGTAAAGCACACTCCCGGTGCAGGGACAGTGAGTTAGATACAGAGTAAAGCAGACTCCCACAGCAGGGACAGGGAGATAAATTACAGAGTAAAGTACACTCCCAGTGCATAGACTAGTAGTTAGATACAGAGTTAATCGCACTCCCAGTGCAGGGACACGGAATTAGATACAGAGTGAAACAGTGTCCCAGTACAGGGACAGGGAGTTAGATAATGACTAAAGCACACTCCCAGTGCAGGGATAAGGGGTTAGATGCAGAGTAAAGCACACTCCCAGTGCAGGGACAGGGAGTTAGATACAGAGTAAAGAAGACTCCCATTGCAGGGACAGGGAGTTAGATACTGACTAAAACATACTCCCAGTACAGGGATAGGGGGTTAGATGCAGAGTAAAGCACACTCCCAGTGCAGGGACAATGAGTTAGATACTGCATAAAGCACACTCCTAGTGCAGGGACTGGGGGTTAGATACAGAGTAACGCAGAGTCCCAGTGCAGGGACAGGGGGTTAGAGTAAAGCACCCTCCCAGTGTAGGGACAAGGAGTGGGATACAGAGTAAAGCACACTCCCAGTGCAGTGACAGGGAGAGAGATACAGAGTAAAGCACACTCCCAGTGCAGGGATAGGGAGTTAGATACAGAGTAAAGCAGAGTCCCAGTGCAGGGACAGGGAGTTAGATACAGAGTAAAGTAGAGTCCCAGTGCACGGACAGGGAGTTAGATACAGAGTAAAGCAGAGTCCCAGTGCAGGGACAATGAGTTAGATACTACATAAAGCACACTCCCAGTGCAGGGTCTGGGGGTTAGATACAGAGTAACGTAGAGTCCCAGTTCAGGGACAGGGGGGTAGAGTAAAGCACACTCCCAGTGCAGGGTCAAGGAGTGAGATACAGAGTAAAGCACACTCGCAGTGCAGTGACAGTGAGTTAGGTACAGAGTAAAGCACACACCCAGTGCAGAGACAGGGAGTTAGATACAGAGTAAAGCACACTCCCGGTGCAGGGACAGTGAGTTAGATACAGAGTAAAGCAGACTCCCACAGCAGGGACAGGGAGATAAATTACAGAGTAAAGTACACTCCCAGTGCATAGACTAGTAGTTAGATACAGAGTTAATCGCACTCCCAGTGCAGGGACACGGAATTAGATACAGAGTGAAACAGTGTCCCAGTACAGGGACAGGGAGTTAGATAATGACTAAAGCACACTCCCAGTGCAGGGATAGGGGGTTAGATGCAGAGTAAAGCACACTCCCAGTGCAGGGACAGGGAGTTAGATACAGAGTAAAGAAGACTCCCATTGCAGGGACAGGGAGTTAGATACTGACTAAAACATACTCCCAGTACAGGGATAGGGAGTTATATGCAGAGTAAAGCACACTCCCAGTGCAGGGACAATGAGTTAGATACTGCATAAAGCACACTCCTAGTGCAGGGACTGGGGGTTAGATACAGAGTAACGCAGAGTCCCAGTGCAGGGACAGGGGGTTAGAGTAAAGCACCCTCCCAGTGTAGGGACAAGGAGTGGGATACAGAGTAAAGCACACTCCCAGTGCAGTGACAGGGAGATAGATACAGAGTAAAGCACACTCCCAGTGCAGGGATAGGGAGTTAGATACAGAGTAAAGCAGAGTCCCAGTGCAGGGACAGAGAGTTAGATACAGAGTAAAGCAGAGTCCCAGTGCAGGGACAATGAGTTAGATACTACATAAAGCACACTCCCAGTGCAGGGTCTGGGGGTTAGATACAGAGTAACGCAGAGTCCCAGTGCAGGGACAGGGGGGTAGAGTAAAGCACACTCCCAGTGCAGGGTCAAGGAGTGAGATACAGAGTAAAGCACACTCGCAGTGCAGTGACAGTGAGTTAGGTACAGAGTAAAGCACACTCCCAGTGCAGAGACAGGGAGTTAGATACAGAGTAAAGCAGAGTCCCAGTGCAGGGACAGGGAGTTAGATACAGAGTAAAGCAGAGTCCCAGTGCAGGGACAATGAGTTAGATACTACATAAAGCACACTCCCAGTGCAGGGTCTGGGGGTTAGATACAGAGTAACGCAGAGTCCCAGTGCAGGGACAGGGGGATGAGTAAAGCACACTCCCAGTGCAGGGTCAAGGAGTGAGATACAGAGTAAAGCACACTCGCAGTGCAGTGACAGTGAGTTAGGTACAGAGTAAAGCACACACCCAGTCCAGGGATAGGGAGTTAGGTACAGAGTAAAGCACACTCCCAGTGCAGAGACAGGGAGTTAGATACAGAGTAAAGCACACTCCCGGTGCAGGGACAGTGAGTTAGATACAGAGTAAAGCAGACTCCCACAGCAGGGACAGGGAGATAAATTACAGAGTAAAGTACACTCCCAGTGCATAGACTAGTAGTTAGATACAGAGTTAATCGCACTCCCAGTGCAGGGACACGGAATTAGATACAGAGAGAAACAGTGTCCCAGTACAGGGACAGGGAGTTAGATAATGACTAAAGCACACTCCCAGTGCAGGGATAGGGGGTTAGATGCAGAGTAAAGCACACTCCCAGTGCAGGGACAATGAGTTAGATACTACATAAAGCACACTCCCAGTGCAGGGACAAGGAGTGAGATACAGAGTAACGCAGAGTCCCAGTGCAGGGACAGGGAGTTAGATACAGAGTAAAGCAGAGTCCCAGTGCAGGGACAGGGAGTTAGATACAGAGTAAAGCAGAGTCCCAGTGCAGGGACAATGAGTTAGATACTACATAAAGCACACTCCCAGTGCAGGGACAAGGAGTGAGATACAGAGTAACGCAGAGTCCCAGTGCAGGGACAGGGAGTTAGATACAGAGTAAAGCAGACGCCCAGTGCAGGGACAGGGAGTTAGATACAGAGTAAAGCACACTCACAGTGCAGGGACAGTGAGTTAGCTACCGAGTAAACAGACACCCAGTACAGGGACAGTGAGTTAGATACAGAGTAAAGCAGACTCCCAGTGCAGGGACAAGGGGTTAGGTACAGAGTAAAGCACATTACCAGTGTAGGGACAGGGAGTTAGATGCAGAGTAAAGCACACTCCCAGCGCAGGGACAGGGAGTTAGATACTGCCTAAAGCACTTCCCAGTACAGAGACTAGGGGTTAGATACAGAGTAAAGCAGAGTCCCAGTGCAATGACAGGGAGTTAGATAGAGTAAAGCACATTCCCAGTGCATGTACAGGGAGTTTGACACAGAGTAAAGCACACTCCCAGTGCAGGGACAGTGAGTTAGATACAGAGTAAAGCAGACGCCCAGTGCAGGGTCAGGGAGATAAATACAGAGTAAAGCACACTCCCTATCTAACTAGGGAGTTAGATACAGAGTAAAGCAGACTCCCAGTGCAGGGACAGGGAGATAGATACAGAGTAAAGCACACTCCCAGTGCAGGGACAGGGAGATAGATACAGAGTAAAGCACACACCCAGTCCAGGGATAGGGAATTAGGTACAGAGTAAAGCACACTCCCAGTGCAGGGACAGGGAGTTAGATACAGAGTAAAGAAGACTCCCATTGCAGGGACAGGGAGTTAGATACTGACTAAAACATACTCCCAGTACAGGGATAGGGGGTTAGATGCAGAGTAAAGCACACTCCCAGTGCAGGGACAATGAGTTAGATACTGCATAAAGCACACTCCTAGTGCAGGGACTGGGGGTTAGATACAGAGTAACGCAGAGTCCCAGTGCAGGGACAGGGGGTTAGAGTAAAGCACCCTCCCAGTGTAGGGACAAGGAGTGGGATACAGAGTAAAGCACACTCCCAGTGCAGTGACAGGGAGATAGATACAGAGTAAAGCACACTCCCAGTGCAGGGATAGGGAGTTAGATACAGAGTAAAGCAGAGTCCCAGTGCAGGGACAGGGAGTTAGATACAGAGTAAAGCAGAGTCCCAGTGCAGGGACAGGGAGTTAGATACAGAGTAAAGCAGAGTCCCAGTGCAGGGACAATGAGTTAGATACTACATAAAGCACACTCCCAGTGCAGGGTCTGGGGGTTAGATACAGAGTAACGCAGAGTCCCAGTGCAGGGACAGGGGGGTAGAGTAAAGCACACTCCCAGTGCAGGGTCAAGGAGTGAGATACAGAGTAAAGCACACTCGCAGTGCAGTGACAGTGAGTTAGGTACAGAGTAAAGCACACACCCAGTGCAGAGACAGGGAGTTAGATACAGAGTAAAGCACACTCCTGGTGCAGGGACAGTGAGTTAGATACAGAGTAAAGCAGACTCCCACAGCAGGGACAGGGAGATAAATTACAGAGTAAAGTACACTCCCAGTGCATAGACTAGTAGTTAGATACAGAGTTAAGCACACTCCCAGTGCAGGGACACGGAATTAGATACAGAGTGAAACAGTGTCCCAGTACAGGGACAGGGAGTTAGATAATGACTAAAGCACACTCCCAGTGCAGGGATAGGGGGTTAGATGCAGAGTAAAGCACACTCCCAGTGCAGGGACAGGGAGTTAGATACAGAGTAAAGAAGACTCCCATTGCAGGGACAGGGAGTTAGATACTGACTAAAACATACTCCCAGTACAGGGATAGGGGGTTAGATGCAGAGTAAAGCACACTCCCAGTGCAGGGACAATGAGTTAGATACTGCATAAAGCACACTCCTAGTGCAGGGACTGGGGGTTAGATACCGAGTAACGCAGAGTCCCAGTGCAGGGACAGGGGGTTCGAGTAAAGCACCCTCCCAGTGTAGGGACAAGGAGTGGGATACAGAGTAAAGCACACTCCCAGTGCAGTGACAGGGAGATAGATACAGAGTAAAGCACACTCCCAGTGCAGGGATAGGGAGTTAGATACAGAGTAAAGCAGAGTCCCAGTGCAGGGACAGGGAGTTAGATACAGAGTAAAGCAGAGTCCCAGTGCAGGGACAGGGAGTTAGATACAGAGTAAAGCAGAGTCCCAGTGCAGGGACAATGAGTTAGATACTACATAAAGCACACTCCCAGTGCAGGGTCTGGGGGTTAGATACAGAGTAACGCAGAGTCCCAGTGCAGGGACAGGGGGGTAGAGTAAAGCACACTCCCAGTGCAGGGTCAAGGAGTGAGATACAGAGTAAAGCACACTCGCAGTGCAGTGACAGTGAGTTAGGTACAGAGTAAAGCACACTCCCAGTGCAGAGACAGGGAGTTAGATACAGAGTAAAGCAGAGTCCCAGTGCAGGGACAGGGAGTTAGATACAGAGTAAAGCAGAGTCCCAGTGCAGGGACAATGAGTTAGATACTACATAAAGCACACTCCCAGTGCTGGGTCTGGGGGTTAGATACAGAGTAACGCAGAGTCCCAGTGCAGGGACAGGGGGGTAGAGTAAAGCACACTCCCAGTGCAGGGTCAAGGAGTGAGATACAGAGTAAAGCACACTCGCAGTGCAGTGACAGTGAGTTAGGTACAGAGTAAAGCACACACCCAGTCCAGGGATAGGGAGTTAGGTACAGAGTAAAGCACACTCCCAGTGCAGAGACAGGGAGTTAGATACAGAGTAAAGCAGAGTCCCACAGCAGGGACAGGGAGATAAATTACAGAGTAAAGTACACTCCCAGTGCATAGACTAGTAGTTAGATACAGAGTTAATCGCACTCCCAGTGCAGGGACACGGAATTAGATACAGAGTGAAACAGTGTCCCAGTACAGGGACAGGGAGTTAGATAATGACTAAAGCACACTCCCAGTGCAGGGATAGGGGGTTAGATGCAGAGTAAAGCACACTCCCAGTGCAGGGACAATGAGTTAGATACTACATAAAGCACACTCCCAGTGCAGGGACAAGGAGTGAGATACAGAGTAACGCAGAGTCCCAGTGCAGGGACAGGGAGTTAGATACAGAGTAAAGCAGACGCCCAGTGCAGGGACAGGGAGATAGATACAGAGTAAAGCACACACCCAGTGCAGAGACAGGGAGTTAGATACAGAGTAAAGCAGACTCCCAGTGCAGGGACAGGGAGTTAGATACAGAGTAAAGCAGACTCCCAGTGCAGGGATAGGGGTTTAGTTACAGCTTGAAGCACACTCCCAGTGCAGGGACAGGGAGTTAGATACAGAGTAAAGCACACACCCAGTCCAGGGATAGGGAGTTAGATACAGAGTAAAGCTGTCTCAATGCAGACCTCAGGAAACACTCAAACACTAACGCCTGAGAACAATGATCAGTACAGCACAGTAACAGGCCCTTTGGCCCTCCAAGACTGTGATGTCATAGTTTGCCCTTCCACACTAAGACTCTCTTCTCTTCCAGGATCCATATCCCTCTATTCCCTTCCTTGTCATCTATTTATCCAGGTGCTTTCTGAATGCTGCTGTTGTCTGTGCTTCCACCAGCTCCTCTGGCCGCACACTCCATGCTGTCACCTCCTTTTGAGCGAGAGCTGTGCCTCACACATCTCTTTTAAACTGCTCCCCTCACATCTTGAGCCTGTGTCCCCTCGTAACTGACCCCTGCCCCCCCCCCGGGATAAAACCTCACACTTTCCACTCTATCCGTGGCATTCACAATCTTACCAGGTTGCCCCTGAACCTTCTGCATTCCAGTGAAAACAAACCCAGTCTCTCCAACCTTTCTTCATCACTAAAATCTCCCGTACCAGGTAACGTCCTGGTAAACCTTTTCTGTCCCCTCTCCTTCTGGTAGTGTGGTGACCAGAATTGTCGGCAATATTCCAAGTGGGGCTTAACTTAAGTTCTATAAAGTTGCAGTATAACTTCCCTATCCTTATACTCAATGCCTCTTCCAATGAAGGCTGGCATGCTATCGGTCTTTTTTACTACCTTCTCTACCTGCACTGCCATCTTCAGTGATCTGTGGACCCCGATCCCTCTGCGCATCAATACTCCTCAGGGTTCTGCCATTTACCGTCTATTTTCCACCTGTAGTTGACCTTCCAAAATGCATCATTTCTCTTTTTCCTGGATTAAACGCCATCTGCCAATTTTCTGCCCATGCCTCCAACTGCTCTATCTCCTGCTGTGTCCTCTGACAATCCTCCTCACTACCTGCAACTCCATCAATTATCGTATCAGCCACAAACTCCCTGATTCGAGCAGCTAGGTTTTCCGCTAAATCACTTCCATCGTTCATGAACAGCAGATGTTCCAGCACTGATCCCTGCGGAACACCACGCGTCACAACTCTCCATTCCTAAAAGCATTCTTCCATTGCTACTCTCTGTCTCCTATGACTAAGCCAGTTCTGTAACCATCTTGCCAGCTCACCCTTGATACCTTTTGTGCCAGTCGGCAATGAGGGACCTGGTCAAAGGCTTTACCGAAGTCCATGTAGATAGCATCAACCGCTTGTCCCTCATCAATCATCCACATCACCTCCTCAAAAAACTCGGTCAAGTGAGTTAGGCACAACCTCACCTGTACCAAGTCACGCTGCCTACCTGCAGCATGGAAACAGACCCTTCGGTCCAACCCGTCCATGCCGTCCAGATATCCCAACCCAATCTAGTCCCACCTGCCAGCACCCAGCCCATATCCCTCCAAACCCTTCCTATTCATATACCCATCCAAATGCCTTTTAAGTGTTGCAATTGTACCAGCCTCCACCACATCCTCTGGCAGCTCATTCCGTACATGTACCACCCTCTGTGTGAAAACGTTGCCCCTTATGTCTCTTTTATATCTTTCTCCTCTCACCCTAAACCTATGCCCTCTAGTTCTGGACTCCCCCACCCCAGGGAAAAGACTTTGCCTATTTATCCTATCCATGCCCTCATAATTTTGTAAACCTCTATAAGGTTACCCCTCAGCCTCTGACGCTCCAGGGAAAACAGCCCCAGCCTGTTCAGCATCTCCCTATAGCTCAAATCCTCCAACCCTGGCAACATCCTTGTTAGTCTTTTCTGAACCCTTTCAAGTTTCACAACATCTTTCCGATAGGGAGGAGACCAGAATTGCACGTAATATTCCAACAGTGGCCTAACTAATGTCCTGTACAGCCGCAACATGACCTCCCAACTCCTGTACTCCATTTTTAGCTTAGATTACTTACAGTGTGGAAACAGGCCCTTTGGCCCAACAAGTCCACACCGACCCGCCAAAGAGCAATCCACCCAGACCCATTCCCCTACATTTACCCCTTCACCTAACACTACGGGCAATTTAGCACGGCCAATTCACCCTGACCTGCACATCTTTGGACTGTAGGAGGAAACTGGAGCACCCGGAGGAAACCCACGCAGACACGGGGAGAATGTGCAAACTCCACACAGACAATTGCCTGAGACGGGAATTGAACCCTGGTCTCTGGCGCTGTGAGGCAACAGTGCTAACCACTGTGCCACCGTGCCACCCACTTGCTCTGAATGTGTATAGATTGTGTCCCTGAGAAGCTTTTCCTATAATTTCCCAAACACCGAAGTGGGACTCACATGATTTTAATTTCCAGAATTATCCCTATTACCCTTCTTAAACAACGGGACAGCATTTCCTACTCTCCATCCTCTGGGACCTGACCTGTGTCCAAAGAGGATACAAAGATGTCTGTCAAGGCTCCAGCTAGTTGTTTCCTTGCCTCCCTCAATATTCTGGAATAGATCCCATCAGCACCGGGGACCTGTCTACCTTAATACTTACTAAGTTGCAGAACACCTCTTCCTTTTTAATAACAACGTGGCTTAGGAATTTGACACTCCCAACCCTGAGACCATCCTCCACCAATTCTTTCTCTTTGGTAGATACTGACACAACGTATTCATTGAGGACCTCACTGACCTCTTTTGGCTCCACACATAGATTCTCTCCTTTGCCCTTGAGCAGACTAACCCTTGTAGAAAATGCCTTGGGATTCTCCTTAATCCTGTTTGGTAACAACCTTTCATCCTCCTAGTTCCTTGTTTAAGTTCTCCCCTACTTTTCATATCTACTATAAGGGCTTTTGTCTGTTCCCATCCCCCTGGACCTTACATACACTTCCTTTTTCTTTCTGACCAAGGTCATACCATCTCTGGTCACCCCAGGTTCACCTACCTTGCCACACCTATCCTTCATTCCCAGAGGAACATGCTGCTCCTGAACTCTTATCAAGTGTCATTAGAAATATTCCCAACATGTGTGATGTGGATTTACCCTCAACCTGCCACCTCCAGTTCCTGCCGAATATTTTTGTAGTTTGCCTTCCCCCAATTTAGCACCTTCACCGGAGGACTGCTGTCATCGCAATCCATGCGTAACGTCAAACTCACCGTATTATGGTCACTACGCCCTGAAATACTCCCCCACTGAAACTTCCCTCATTCAGCCGCAGTTATTTCCCAACACTCCCCGGACAGGGACAGGGACAGGGACAGCATGGGGTTAGATACAGAGTAAAGCTCCTTCTACACTGTCCCCCATCAAACACTCCCAGGACAGGGACAGCATGGGGTTAGATACAGAGTAAAGCTCCCTCTACACTGTCCCCCGTCAAACACTCCCAGGACAGGGACAGCATGGGGTTAGATACAGAGTAAAGCTCCCTCTACACTGTCCCCCGTCAAACACTCCCAGGACAGGGACAGCACGGGGTTAGATACAGAGTAAAGCTCCCTCTACACTGTCCCCCGTCAAACACTCCCAGGACAGGGACAGCACGGGGTTAGATACAGAGTAAAGCTCCCTCTACACTGTCCCCCGTCAAACACTCCCAGGACAGGGACAGCACGGGGTTAGATACAGAGTAAAGCTCCCTCTACACTGTCCCCCGTCAAACACTCCCAGGACAGGGACAGCATGGGGTTAGATACAGAGTAAAGCTCTCTCTACACTGTCCCCATCAAATACTCCCAGGACAGGGACAACATGGGATTAGATACAGAGTAAAGCTCCCTCTACACTGTCCCCATCAAACACTCCCATGTCAGGGACAGCACAGGGTTAGATACAGAGTAAAGCTTTCTCTACACTGTCTCCATCGCACACTCCCTGGACAGGGACAGCACAGGGTTAGATACAGAGTAAAGCTTCCTCTACACTGTTGAAAATGTGTTGCTGGAATAGCGCAGCAGGTCAGGCAGCATCCAGGGAACAGGAGAATCGACGTTTCGGGCATAAGCCCTTCCTCATTCCTGAAGAAGGGCTTATGCCCGAAACGTCGATTCTCCTGTTCCCTGGATGCTGCCTGACCTGCTGCGGTGTTCCAGCAACACATTTTCAGCTCTGATCTCCAGCATCTGCAGACCTCACTTTTTCCTCTACACTGTCCCCATCGCACACTCCCTGGACAGGAACAGCACGGGGTTAGATACAGAGTAAAGCTCCCTCTACACCATCCCCCATCAAACACTCCCAGGACAGGGACAGCACGGGGTTAGATACAGAGTAAAGCTCCCTCGACACCATCCCCCATCAAACACTCCCAGGACAGGGACAGCACGGGGTTAGATACAGAGTAAAGCTCTCTCTATTCTATAAAGCGAAAGTAAAGCTACCTCAACTAAAAGTGAATACCTCTCTGCAATGTTCTCTCAGACACTGTTGTTTATAGGTAATGATTGAGAAGGGCTTAATGTTTACGGGCACATTGGCTCCTCCATTCTCCTGGTGCCGTGGGTGCACACAGTGCGCTCTGCTCCAGTTTTGGAGAGAGCAGATGTATCTGTACAGACTCTCGAAAACCCTCCTGTCCTTATCGTTATGCCTGACCCAATGTTTTTGCACTGAGTTCTATCATACAATAAATGTTCGTGTTATCTAAGAAGAGTGTCTGCTCTGTAGTTATGCTGTGGTCATGTACATTCTGTTACTAATCGCTAAATACGCTCAGGATAAGGCAAAGGCCAAGGTGGATTTGCGGCAATGAGCAACTATAAATAACCCTTACTCTGGTGGATGTATCATTTGGTTTGTCTGGTTAACATGCAAAACAATACTTTTCACTGTATCTCGGCACAACAATAAATCAAACTCAGATCATAAACCATTATTACTGGCAGTGGTAAAAAATCACAAGGTAAACATCTGACTCCAACCTTGAGGAGACAAAATCTGAAAAATCTCAGGAGAAAGGACATTTTTCAAGCAATCGCATTGCCTGAGAGCAGTACAAAGGCAGTCTGTCAGCAGCTGAACCGATGAAAATTGAGAGAGACGAGCCAGCGGAAAGGCCAGCTCGGTATTCCAAAGGGAAAACTTCATCCAAACGCTGGTAAGGAGAGAAACTTCAGCCACGATTAAAAAGCATGGAGACCCGAGAGAAGTGGGCTCTGCAAGGAGCAACAGGAGGTTCCAAGTGGTCAGGTTAGGGATCTCCAAGGGCAAAGGGAGGCATTTTGTAGAGACGAGGCAAAGGTCAAAGGGGGAAGGCAGAGGGATGGAAATGAGAGATGTCCCCTTTCACAATGTTACAAGTACGTCGGCCCAGTGATACAAAGTCAGGATGGTTTCGGAATTTAGTTAAGCTAAAAAAAATGTGCGAATTTAAATAAATCTAATGGAGAGAAAACAAAGAGTCTGGAAAACCGCAAGATGTAAAAGGACTGGGACTCAGAAATCGGCTACAATTTCAGTGGGAAGATTTAGAAATGGCAAAGAAAATGGATATGAAAAATGTGTAGAGAGAATTGTTTAGTGCATTAGAAAGGTGGAGAACAGAACAGGATAGAATGGATGGAATAGAATAGAAAAAAAGAATAGAATAGAAATTTATTGTCACATGCACTTTTAGCTGGGAAATATGGTGAGATGTTTTATGTATAAATAAAAGCAGGAATTGTTCCTGATTGGTCTTCCCTGGTATTAGCACGTTATCGAGATCAAAGGTGGTCTGGGATAGACCTTGTAAAATATTCCCTATCATCCACTGAAACAGTGCACAGGCTGATGCTACTCCCAATGGCAGTGTTGTATATTGGCACAAAGCCTTCTGGGTATTAATGGCGGTATAATTCTGGGAATCCTTATCTAACCGCAGTTGCAGGTAGACATGGGTCATGTCCAGCTTGGTACAGGACAGCCCCTCCCTGCCAGCCTCGTGTATAAATCCTCTGTGTGAGGGATCAGGGATTTATCCAGCTGTGGAAAGCTGTTTAAAATCCCCACAAAGACAAACCGACCCGTCAGGCTTCACGATGGGTATGGCCAGTGCTGCCCCATTCCACAAATGGGACTGGTTTGATGATCCCTTCACTTTCCAGCCTCCTGATTTCTGCCTCTACTTTTACCCGTGAGGGAAATGGCAACGGGGTGGGCCTTGCAGGATCCGGGAATTACCTCCTGGCCAACAGGCAAGGTGGCCTTGGCTCCTCTGATAACCCTTAGACCTTCCTGAAAATCTCCTGGGTATTTAATTCGGATGTCCCTCAGGCAGCCATTTTCTATCGCGAAACATTGAACGAATCCAGTTAAATCTTTCTCAACTAATTTCTCCCCCATCAGGCTTGGGCTCGAACCTTTCACTACAATCAGTGGGAAGTGAACCAGCTGCTTCTCATAAGAGACCGGAACCGAAGTTATAGCCTTAATCTGTAAAGGTTCCCCGGGATAGGTTACCAGTCTAGTCAAGCTCTTACACAAACTTAAGGGTTGGAGTCCAGAGCGAGTTTTGTTAAGCACAGGTATCAACCTCCATTAGAACGCGGTGACCACTTAACCAGGCGTTTATTTTGATTGGTTCTGTTTTGGATGTTGCTTTAGTCCCAACTACAATGGCTTGCCGGCCTGGATCCTGAAGAAATTTTTAATCATTTGACCGAGGCTTTGATTTGGGGTCTCACTGCGAGCCGACCTGGAGTCCCTCCGTTCAGGATATCTCCTGAGTAAGGCTGTGCAATTGCTATCATTATAGTGATCTGCAAGCTGATTGCTTGTGCCTGGCAGTCTCTAGTGATTGTAATGAGGTCAGCCATGGGGGACCTCATCGAATATGAGTTCTCTGATTGCGGCTGTTAACCTGGTTCAGTTAGCGAGGCCTGACTACGAGAGTATCCACTCCCATTAGAATACCCTGAAACATATATGCTCCATTTGCAGCATTTCCCAATGATAAAGCCAGTCATAGTGCCTGTATGGAATCCAGTTGGGCTTTAACTGGTAAAGGGTTTTGCGTAGTTACATCATTGATCCCACAGCCCAAACAGTCTCTCAGCATCTCATTACGGGTTAAACCAAAGTCACAGGCTTCTACCAGTCATCCTAACCTAGTCAAGAACCCTGAGACTGATTCTACTGGCATATGAATTGCCAAGAAGCAATGACAGGCTCAGTGGTTAGCACTGCAGCCTTCACAGCACCGGTTCAATTCCAGCCTCGGGCAACTGTCTGTGTGGAGTTTGCACATTCTCCCCGTGTTTGCGTGGGTTTCCTCCGGGTGCTCCTGTCTCCTCCCACAATCCAAGGATGTACAGGTTAGGGTGGATTGGCCATGCTAAATTGTCCATCGTATTCAGGGATATGTATGTCAGGCGCATTAGTCAGGGGTAAACGTAGAACAATAGGGTAGGGGAATGGGTCTGGATGGGTTACTGTTCAGAGGGTCAGTGTGGACTTGTTGGGCTGAAGGGCCTGTTTCTACACTATAAAGATTCCATGATAACGCTTCAGAATTAGAGGTGGCTTGGAGTTGTAATATTCCCTAACTATGTCAGTCAATTCTTGAAAGACTTTAGTATCTGGTGCCTCAGGGAAAGTAAGGCTCCTAATCACCGAAAGAGCTGTGGGTCCACAGGCTGCCAGGAGGATTGCTCATTGCTTTTCACCTCCCCCAATGTCGTTTTCCCAACAAAATAACACATTCTTTCCACTCACTGGGCTCAGTCTCTGACGGCAGGATCGAATGAGTGAAGCTTCTCCAAATAATAGCGCGATGCCAGAAATGCTTACCCCAACACAGAGATGACTGTTGTGAGTGAGTTTCTTCAGGAACGTGCTTTCCTCTCATCACCACTGGAATAACTCCACCAGAGCCAGTATCCCAAGTCAACTTTTACTTACGCAAGAAGAGTTCTTGACTCTAACACTGCGTCTTCAGAGACACCTGTCAAAGTGCCAGAACTTCTGACAGTCCTGGTTATATCTGTCAGCCAGGGCTCCCTGATTGGACTAGGTTAGCAGTCCCAATTAGGGAACTCATATTCTATGAGGTCCCCCAGGGCTGACCCAGTTACAATCACTATAGTCTCCCAGGCACAGGCAATGGACAGCCATCACTAAGGGACAGGACATCAACAAACCTGAAAGCCTGGGAGATGTCTAGAAATTTGTAAGGTCTCTTCCAGAAAATGTGCAGAAGGAAGACAGTTTCCAATCAACCGAAGAATTGCTACTTATGTTAGTAAAGAGCTCTATGCAGTATAATACTCAGCACCTTATGGTAAGATACCTGCATTGGTGAAAATACTCAAGGCATTCCAATGGGAACTAGTTAAAGTGGTTGAGCCAGGGAGGTTGTCGAGAGCAGCGAAGGTCTGACTGATTTCATGTTTGATAAAGGAGCAGGTGTTGCTGTCTTATCAGTTCAGTCAGCGTAGCTGAAACAGTCGAGGTTCGAGCTAACTGAACCTAGAGCATGTGGAGTCATTGTCAGAATGACAGGAATGTGACACCACAATGCAGTACGTCGGGGAGAGCTGAAAATATAGACAGGACTCAAAATTAACCCAGTGCACTTTAGTCCCGACACAAACATCGCAATCTCATTGTCATGAGGCCAGGGAGGGAGATGGAAGAGAGAGAGAGAGAGAGAGAGAGTGATGGTGGTAAGGAGGGGAGAGGTGACTGTGTGGGGGGGGTGGGTTAGAGATGACTATGAGGAGGGGTTAGAGATGACTGTGGGGGAGGGTGTGGAGATCACTGTAAAGAGGGAGAGATGACTGTGAGGGGGGGCACAGACAGACGTGACTATGAGCGGGAGAGACAGAGAGAGAGACACGACTCTAAGGGGGAGAGAGATGACTGTGAGGGGATTGAGATGACTGTGAGGGGGGAGAGATGACTGTGAGGGGGGAGAGATGACTGTGAGGGGAGAGAGATGACTGTGAGGGGGGAGAGATGACTGTGAGGGGAGAGAGATGACTGTGAGGGGGGAGAGATGACTGTGAGGGGGGAGAGATGACTGTGAGGGGAGAGAGATGACTGTGAGGGGGGAGAGATGACTGTGAGGGGAGAGAGATGACTGTGAGGGGGGAGAGATGACTGTGAGGATGGGGCTCAGACAGAGGTGACTGTGAGCAGGAGAGAGAGAGAGAGAGAGACACGACTCTAAGGGGGAGAGATGACTGTGAGGGGGGAGAGAGATGACTATGGAGGGGGAGAGATGATTGTGAGGGAGGCAATGAGAGAGATGACTGCGAGAGGGGAGAGAGAGAGATGACGGTGGGATGGGTGGGGTGGGAAGAGAGAGAGAGAGATGGCTGTGAGAGGTATAGAGAGAGAGAGAGAGAGATAGAGAGAGAGAGAGAGAGAGATGACTCTGACCAGGGAGACAGCTGACTGTGAGAGACAGAGAGAGAGAGAGAGATGACTGTGAGTGGGAGGAGAGAGAGAGAGAGAGATGACTCTGACCAGGGAGAGAGCTGACTCTGAGAGACAGGGAGAGAGAGAGAGAGAGAGCTGACTGTGAGAGACAGGGAGAGAGAGAGAGAGATGACTGTGAGTGGGAGGGTAGAGAGAGAGAGAGAGAGATCACTCTGACCAGGGAGAGAGATGACTGTGACTGGGGGGAGGGGAGGGGAGAGAGAGAGATGACTGTGAATGGGGGGAGGGGAGGGGAGAGAGAGAGATGACTGTGAATGGGGGGAGGGGAGGGGAGAGAGAGAGATGACTGTGAGTGGGGGGAGAGAGAGAGAGATGACTCTGACCAGGGAGAGAGCTGACTGTGAGAGACAGGGGGAGAGAGAGAGAGAGAGAGAGAGATGACTCTGAACAGGGAGAGAGCTGACTGTGAGAGACAGGGAGAGAGAGAGATGCCTGTGAATGGGGGGAGAGAGAGAGAGATGACTCTGACCAGGGAGAGAGCTGACTGTGAGAGACAGGGAGAGAGAGAGAGAGAGAGAGATGACTCTGACCAGGGAGAGAGCTGACTGTGAGAGACAGGGAGAGAGAGAGAGCGAGATGATTCTGACCAGGGAGAGAGCTGACTGTGAGAGACAGGGAGAGAGACAGAGAGCGAGATGATTCTGACCAGGGAGAGGGCTGACTGTGAGAGACAGGGAGAGAGAGAGAGAGAGAGAGAGAGAGAAAGAGAGATGACTCTGACCAGGGAGAGAGCTGACTGTGAGAGACAGGGAGAGAGAGAGAGAGCGAGATGATTCTGACCAGGGAGAGAGCTGACTGTGAGAGACAGGGAGAGAGAGAGAGAGAGAGAGAGAAAGAAAGAGAGAGAGAGAGAGATGACTCTGACCAGGGAGAGAGCTGACTGTGAGAGACAGGGAGAGAGAGAGAGAGAGAGATGATTCTGACCAGGGAGAGAGCTGACTGTGAGAGACAGGGAGAGAGAGAGAGAGAGAGAGAGAGAGAGAGATGATTCTGACCAGGGAGAGAGCTGACTGTGAGAGACAGGGAGAGAGAGAGAGAGAGAGATGATTCTGACCAGGGAGAGAGCTGACTGTGAGAGACAGGGAGAGAGAGAGAAAGACGACTGTGAGTGGGGGAGAGAGAGAGAGAGAGAGAGATGAGGCTGAGGGGGGTAAATAGAGAGAGATGAAAGTGGGGGCGTAGATAGAGATGATGGTGATTGGGGGGAGAGAGAGAGAGAGGTGACTGAAGGGTAGAGAGAAAGAGAGAGATGACTCTGACAAAGGACAGAGATCTCTGTGAGGGATGGGGAGAGAAAGGTGACTGTGAGGGGGTGAAGGAGAGATAGAGGGAGAGAGATGACTGTGAGGGGGAGAGCGGGATCATTGTGCGGTATTTCTGTCAGGGTCTGACTGGAAGCAGTGCCGTGGGACCTCGTCTGGCACTGCAGCATTTATCTGGGCGGGTTTAGTTCGGATAATGACTGCCGGGGCCTCAAGGTGTCACTGGTGCCCACCAGCCGCATCCTGAGGAGAGGAAAACAGCTGAGCAAACATGTGGGAATGTCTGAATGGAACTGGGCTGTGCTTCGGAATCTGAGGGATGCGCACTCTTTAAAAGCAATGGCTTGAGTGAACACATCAACTATATGACCCATGTTTCTCGTGTCGCTATGTCGGTGTGTGTGAATTTGTTTGTGTGTGTTTAGAATTCTGTGTGTGTGTTTGTCTCGCTAAGATGATACTACCAAGTGCACATGTGTCCATGCCGCAGGAGGTGAGAGTGTGAGATTGTGTGAGTGTGTGTGTGTGTGTATACGCGTGTGTGCGTGTATGTCTCCATGTGTGTCTGTCTCAATGTAAGCGTGCATGTGCATGTATATGTGCGCACGGATCTCTGTGTGTCCGTATGTGTGTGTGTGCGTGCGCATGTGTGGGAGTAAGTCTGCATGTTTATATGTGTGTGTCTGTGAGCGTGTGTGACAGTGTGCATGTACGTGTGTGTGCATGCGCAAGTGTGTATGCCTGTGTGTCTGTGAACAAGTGTGTGTGTTTCCATGTGCAGGTGAGTATCTGAGTGACTGGCTGTCAGTATATTAATGCGCGCGCACATGTACGTGCGATCGACACTGATTCGGCGGCTTGGTGTGGGTTAGTCTATCCCGGAGTGGGACACACGCTCTGCAGCATGGTGTGGGTTAGTGTATCCCCAAGTGGGACACACGCTATGCAGCATGGTGTGGGTTAGTGTATCGCGGAGTGGGACACTCTCTCTGCAGCCTGGTGTGGGTTAGTGCATCCCGGAGTGGGACACTCTCTCTCTGCAGCCTGGTGTGGGTTAGTGCATCCCGGAGTGGGACACTGTCTCTGCAGCATGGTGTGGGTAGTGTATCGCGGAGTGGGACACTCTCTCTGAAGCATGGTGTGGGTTAGTGTATCCCCGAGTGGGACACACGCTATGCAGCATGGTGTGGGTTAGTGTATCGCGGAGTGGGACACTCTCTCTGCAGCATGGTGTGGGTTAGTGTATCACGGAGTGGGACACACTCTCTGCAGCATGGTGTGGGTTAGTGTATCACGGAGTGGGACACACTCTCTGCAGCATGGTGTGGGTTAGTGTATCGCGGAGAGGGACACATTCTCTGCAGCATGGTGTGTGTTAGTGTATCCCGGAGTGGGACACACGCTATGCAGCATGGTGTGGGTTAGTGTATCGCGGAGTGGGACACTCTCTCTGCAGCATGGTGTGGGTTAGTGTATCACGGAGTGGGACACACTCTCTGCAGCATGGTGTGGGTTAGTGTATCCCGGAGTGGGACACACTCTCTGCAGCATGGTGTGGGTAAGTGTATCCCCGAGTGGGACACACTCTCTGCAGCATGGTGTGGGTTAGTGTATCCCGGAGTGGGACACACTCTCTGCAGCATGGTGTGGGTTAGTGTATCCCGGAGTGGGACACACTCTCTGCAGCATGGTGTGGGTTAGTGTATCCCGGAGTGGGACACACTCTCTGCAGCATGGTGTGGGTTAGTGTATCCCGGAGTGGGACACACTCTCTGCAGCATGGTGTGGGTAAGTGTATCACGGAGTGGGACGCTCTCTCTGCAGCATGGTGTGGGTTAGTGTATCCCGGAGTGGGACACACTCTCTGCAGCATGGTGTGGGTTAGTGTATCACGGAGTGGGACACACTCTCTGCAGCATGGTGTGGGTTAGTGTATCACGGAGTGGGACACTCTCTCTGCAGCATGGTGTGGGTTAGTGTATCACGGAGTGGGACACACTCTCTGCAGCATGGTGTGGGTTAGTGTATCGCGGAGAGGGACACATTCTCTGCAGCATGGTGTGTGTTAGTGTATCCCGGAGTGGGACACACGCTATGCAGCATGGTGTGGGTTAGTGTATCGCGGAGTGGGACACTCTCTCTGCAGCATGGTGTGGGTTAGTGTATCACGGAGTGGGACACACTCTCTGCAGCATGGTGTGGGTTAGTGTATCGCGGAGTGGGACACTCTCTCTGCAGCATGGTGTGGGTTAGTGTATCCCGGAGTGGGACACACTCTCTGCAGCATGGTGTGGGTAAGTGTATCCCCGAGTGGGACACACTCTCTGCAGCATGGTGTGGGTTAGTGTATCCCGGAGTGGGACACACTCTCTGCAGCATGGTGTGGGTTAGTGTATCACGGAGTGGGACACACTCTCTGCAGCATGGTGTGGGTTAGTGTATCACGGAGTGGGACGCTCTCTCTGCAGCCTGGTGTGGGTTAGTGTATCCCCGAGTGGGACACTCTCTCTGCAGCATGGTGTGGGTTAGTGTATCCCAGAGTGGGACACTATCTCTGTAGCATGGTGTGGGTTAGTGTATCACAGAGTGGGACACACTCTCTGCAGCATGGTGTGGGTTAGTGTATCCCCGAGTGGGACACTCTCTCTGCAGCATGGTGTGGGTTAGTGTATCCCAGAGTGGGACACTATCTCTGTAGCATGGTGTGGGTTAGTGTATCACAGAGTGGGACACACTCTCTGCAGCATGGTGTGGGTTAGTGTGCCCCCGAGTGGGACACTGTCTCTGCAGCATGGTGTGGGTTAGTGTATCCCGGAGTGGGACACACTCTCTGCAGCATGGTGTGGGTAAGTGTATCCCCGAGTGGGACACACTCTCTGCAGCATGGTGTGGGTTAGTGTATCCCGGAGTGGGACACACTCTCTGCAGCACGGTGTGGGTTAGTGTAGCCCGGAGTGGGACTCTCTCTCTCTGCAGCATGGTGTGGGTTAGTGTATCCCGGAGTGGGACACACTCTCTGCAGCATGGTGTGGGTTAGTGTATCCCCGAGTGGGACACACTCTCTGCAGCATGGTGTGGGTTAGTGTATCCCAGAGTGGGACACTATCTCTGTAGCATGGTGTGGGTTAGTGTATCACAGAGTGGGACACTCTCGCTGCAGCATGGTGTGGGTTAGTGTATCCCCGAGTGGGACACAAACTCTGCAGCATGGTGTGGGTTAGAGTATCCACGAGTGGGACACTGTCTCTGCAGCCTGGTGTGTGTTAGTGTATCACAGAGTGGGACACTCTCTCTGCAGCCTGGTGTGTGTTAGTTTATCCCGGAGTGGGACACTCTCTCTGCAGTATGGTGTGTGTTAGTGTGTCCCCGAGTGGGAAACACTCTCTGCAGCATGGTGTGGGTTAGTGTATCACAGAGTGGGACTGTCTCTCTGCAGCACGGTGTGTGTTCGTGTATCCCGGAGTGGGACACTCTCTCTGCAGCATGGTGTGGGTTAGTGTATCCCCGAGTGTGACACGCTCTGCAGCAAGGTGTGTGTTCATGTATCCCGGAGTGGGACACACTCTCTGCAGTATGGTGTGGGTTAGTGTATCCCCGAGTGGGACACTCTCTGCAGCACGGTGTGGGTTAGTGTATCGCGGAGTGGGACACTGTCTCTGCAGCATGGTGTGGGTTAGTGTATCGCGGAGTGGGACACTCTCTCTGCAGCATGGTGTGGGTTAGTGTATCGCGGAGTGGGACACTCTCTCTGCAGCATGGTGTGGGTCAGTGTATCCCCGAGTGGGACACTCTCTCTGCAGCATGGTGTGGGTTAGTGTATCGCGGAGTGGGACACTCTCTCTGCAGCATGGTGTGGGTTAGTGTATCCCCGAGTGGGACACTCTCTGCAGCACGGTGTGGGTTAGTGTATCGCGGAGTGGGACACTGTCTCTGCAGCATGGTGTGGGTTAGTGTATCGCGGAGTGGGACACTCTCTCTGCAGCATGGTGTGGGTTAGTGTATCGCGGAGTGGGACACTGTCTCTGCAGCATGGTGTGGGTTAGTGTATCGCGGAGTGGGACACTCTCTCTGCAGCATGGTGTGGGTTAGTGTATCGCGGAGTGGGACACTGTCTCTGCAGCATGGTGTGTGTTAGTGTATCCCTGAGTGGGACACTCTCTCTCTGCAGCATGGTGTGGGTTAGTGTATCCCCGAGTGGGACACACGCTATGCAGCATGGTGTGGGTTAGTGTATCGCAGAGTGGGACCCTCTCTCTGCAGCATTGTGTAGGTCAGTGTATCCCGGAGTGGGACACTCTCTCTGAAGCATGGTGTAGATTAGTGTATCCCGGAGTGGGACACTCTCTCTGAAGCATGGTGTGGATTAGTGTATCCCAGAGTGGGACACTGTCTCTGCAGCATGGTGTGGGTTAGTGTATCCCGGAGTGGGACACTCTCTCTGCAGCCTGGTGTGGGTTAGTGTATCCCCGAGTGGGACACTCTCTCTCTGCAGCATGGTGTGGGTTAGTGTATCCCGGAGTGGGACACTGTCTCTGCAGCATGGTGTGGGTTAGTGTATCCCGGAGTGGGACACTCTCTCTGCAGCATGGTGTGGGTTAGTGTATCCCCGAGTGGGACACACTCTCTCTGAAGCATGGTGTGTGTTAGTGTATCCCCGAGTGGGACACACGCTATGCAGCATGGTGTGGGTTAGTGTATCGCGGAGTGGGACCCTCTCTCTGCAGCATGGTGTAGGTCAGTGTATCCCGGAGTGGGACACTCTCTCTGAAGCATGGTGTGGGTTAGTGTATCCCGGAGTGGGACACACTCTCTGCAGCATGGTGTGGGTTAGTGTATCCCCGAGTGGGACACACTCTCTGCAGCATGGTGTGGGTTAGTGTATCCCAGAGTGGGACACTATCTCTGTAGCATGGTGTGGGTTAGTGTATCCCAGAGTGGGACACTATCTCTGCAGCATGGTGTGGGTTAGTGTATCCCCGAGTGGGACACTCTCTCTGCAGCATGGTGTGGGTCAGTGTATCCCCGAGTGGGACACTGTCTCTGCAGCATGGTGTGGGTTAGCGTATCCCAGAGTGGGACACACTCTCTGCAGCATGGTGTGGGTTAGTGTATCACAGAGTGGGACACTCTCGCTGCAGCATGGTGTGGGTTAGTGTATCCCCGAGTGGGACACTCTCTCTGCAGCATGGTGTGGGTTAGTGTATCACGGAGTGGGACACACTCTCTGCAGCATGGTGTGGGTTAGTGTATCACGGAGTGGGACGCTCTCTCTGCAGCATGGTGTGGGTTAGTGTATCACGGAGTGGGACGCTCTCTCTGCAGCATGGTGTGGGTTAGTGTATCACGGAGTGGGACGCTCTCTCTGCAGCATGGTGTGAGTTAGTGTATCGCGGAGAGGGACACATTCTCTGCAGCATGGTGTGGGTTAGTGTATCCCCGAGTGGGACACTCTCTCTCTGCAGCATGGTGTGGGTTAGTGTATCCCGGAGTGGGACACTCTCTCTCTGCAGCATGGTGTGGGTTAGTGTATCCCGGAGTGGGACACACTCTCTGCAGCATGGTGTGGGTTAGTGTATCCCGGAGTGGGACACTCTCTCTCTGCAGCATGGTGTGGGTAAGTGTATCCCCGAGTGGGACACACTCTGCAGCACGGTGTGTGTTCGTGTGTCCCCGAGTGGGAAACACTCTCTGCAGTATAGTGTGTGTTAGTGTGTCCCCGGGTGGGACACTCTCTCTGCAGCATGGTGTGGGTTAGTGTATCCCTGAGTGGGACACACTCTCTCTGCAGCATGGTGTGGGTTCGTGTATCCCAGAGTGGGACACTCTCTCTCTGCAGCATGGTGTGGGTCAGTGTATCCCCGAGTGGGACACTGTCTCTGCAGCATGGTGTGGGTTAGTGTATCGCGGAGTGGGACCCTCTCTCTGCAGCATGGTGTGGGTTAGTGTATCCCGGAGTGGGACTCTCTCTCTGCAGCATGGTGTGGGTTAGTGTATCACGGAGTGGGACACTCTCTCTGCAGCATGGTGTGGGTTAGTGTATCCCGGAGTGGGACACTGTCTCTGCAGCATGGTGTGGGTTAGTGTATCCCGGAGTGGGACACTCTCTCTGCAGCATGGTGTGGGTTAGTGTATCCCGGAGTGGGACACTGTCTCTGCAGCCTGGTGTGGGTTAGTGTATCCCCGAGTGGGACACTCTCTCTCTGCAGCATGGTGTGGGTTAGTGTATCCCGGAGTGGGACACTGTCTCTGCAGCATGGTGTGGGTTAGTGTATCCCGGAGTGGGACACTCTCTCTGCAGCATGGTGTGGGTTAGTGTATCACAGAGTGGGACTGTCTCTCTGCAGCACGGTGTGTGTTCGTGTATCCCGGAGTGGGACACTCTCTCTGCAGCATGGTGTGTGTTCATGTATCCCGGAGTGGGACACACTCTCTGCAGCATGGTGTGGGTCAGTGTATCCCCGAGTGGGACACTCTCTCTGCAGCATTTTGTGGGTCAGTGTACCCAGAGTGGGACACTCTCTCTGCAGCATGGTGTGGGTCAGTGTATCCCCGAGTGGGACACTCTCTCTGCAGCATTTTGTGGGTCAGTGTATCCCGGAGTGGGACCCTCTCTCTGCAGCATGGTGTGGGTTAGTGTATCACGGAGTGGGACACTCTCTCTGCAGCATGGTGTGGGTTAGTGTATCCCGGAGTGGGACACTCTCTCTGCAGCATGGTGTGGGTTAGTGTATGCCCGAGTGGGACACACTCTCTCTGCAGCATGGTGTGGGTTAGTGTATCGCGGAGTGGGACACTCTCTCTGCAGCATGGTGTGGGTTAGTGTATCCCCGAGTGGGACACACTCTCTCTGCAGCCTGGTGTGGGTTAGTGTATGCCCGAGTGGGACACTCTCTCTGCAGCATGGTGTGGGTTAGTGTATCCCCGAGTTGGACACACTCTCTCTGCAGCATGGTGTGGGTTAGTGTATCGCGGAGTGGGACACTCTCTCTGCAGCCTGGTGTGGGTTAGTGTATGCCCGAGTGGGACACTGTCTCTGCAGCATGGTGTGGGTTAGTGTGTCCCCGAGTGGGACTCTCTCTCTCTGCAGCATGGTGTGGGTCAGTGTATCCCCGAGTGGGACACTGTCTCTGCAGCATGGTGTGGGTTAGTGTATCCCAGAGTGGGACACACTCTCTGCAGCATGGTGTGGGTTAGTGTATCCCCGAGTGGGACTCTCTCTCTGCAGCATGGTGTGTGTTAGTGTATCCCCGAGTGGGACACTCTCTCTGAAGCATGGTGTGTGATAGTGTATCCCCGAGTGGGACACACGCTATGCAGCATGGTGTGGGTTAGTGTATCGCGGAGTGGGACCCTCTCTCTGCAGCATGGTGTGGGTTAGTGTATCCCGGAGTGGGACACTCTCTCTGAAGCATGGTGTGGATTAGTGTATCCCGGAGTGGGACACTGTCTCTGCAGCATGGTGTGGGTTAGTGTATCCCGGAGTGGGACACTGTCTCTGCAGCATGGTGTGGGTTAGTGTATCCTGGAGTGGGACACTGTCTCTGCAGCATGGTGTGGGTTAGTGTATCCCGGAGTGGGACACTGTCTCTGCAGCCTGGTGTGGGTTAGTGTATCGCGGAGTGGGACACTGTCTCTGCAGCCTGTTGTGTGTTAGTTTATCCCGGAGTGGGACACACTCTCTGCAGCCTGGTGTGGGTTAGTGTATCCCCGAGTGGGACACGCTCTGCAGCAAGGTGTGTGTTCATGTATCCCGGAGTGGGACACACTCTCTGCAGTATGGTGTGGGTTAGTGTGTCCCCGAGTGGGAAACACTCTCTGCAGCATGGTGTGGGTTAGTGTATCGCGGAGTGGGACACTGTCTCTGCAGCATGGTGTGGGTTAGTGTATCGCGGAGTGGGACACTGTCTCTGCAGCATGGTGTGGGTTAGTGTATCGCGGAGTGGGACACTCTCTCTGCAGCATGGTGTGGGTCAGTGTATCCCGGAGTGGGACACTCTCTCTGCAGCATGGTGTGGGTTAGTGTATCCCCGAGTGGGACACTCTCTGCAGCATGGTGTGGGTTAGTGTATCGCGGAGTGGGACACTGTCTCTGCAGCATGGTGTGGGTTAGTGTATCCCCGAGTGGGACACTCTCTGCAGCACGGTGTGGGTTAGTGTATCGCGGAGTGGGACACTCTCTGCAGCACGGTGTGGGTTAGTGTATCGCGGAGTGGGACACTGTCTCTGCAGCATGGTGTGGTTAGTGTATCGCGGAGTGGGACACTCTCTCTGCAGCATGGTGTGGGTTAGTGTGTCCCCGAGCGGGAAACACTCTCTGCAGCATGGTGTGGGTTAGTGTATCGCGGAGTGGGACACTCTCTCTCTGCAGCATGGTGTGGGTTAGTGTATCCCTGAGTGGGACACTCTCTCTCTGCAGCATGGTGTGGGTTAGTGTATCCCAGAGTGGGACACTCTCTCTCTGCAGCATGGTGTGGGTCAGTGTATCCCCGAGTGGGACACTGTCTCTGCAGCATGGTGTGGGTTAGTGTATCGCGGAGTGGGACACTCTCTCTGCAGCATGGTGTGGGTTAGTGTATCCCCGAGTGGGACTCTCTCTCTGCAGCATGGTGTGGGTTAGTGTATCCCGGAGTGGGACACTCTCTCTGAAGCATGGTGTGGATTAGTGTATCCCCGAGTGGGACACTCTCTCTGCAGCATGGTGTGGGTTAGTGTATCGCGGAGTGGGACCCTCTCTCTGCAGCATGGTGTAGGTCAGTGTATCCCGGAGTGGGACACTCTCTCTGAAGCATGGTGTGGATTAGTGTATCCCGGAGTGGGACACTGTCTCTGCAGCATGGTGTGGGTTAGTGTATCCCGGAGTGGGACACTGTCTCTGCAGCATGGTGTGGGTTAGTGTATCCCGGAGTGGGACACTGTCTCTGCAGCCTGGTGTGGGTTAGTGTATCCCCGAGTGGGACACTCTCTCTCTGCAGCATGGTGTGGGTTAGTGTATCCCGGAGTGGGACACTGTCTCTGCAGCATGGTGTGGGTTAGTGTATCCCGGAGTGGGACACTCTCTCTGCAGCATGGTGTGGGTTAGTGTATCACAGAGTGGGACTGTCTCTCTGCAGCATGGTGTGGGTTAGTGTATCCCGGAGTGGGACACTGTCTCTGCAGCATGGTGTGGGTTAGTGTATCCCGGAGTGGGACACTGTTTCTGCAGCCTGGTGTGGGTTAGTGTATCCCCGAGTGGGACACTCTCTCTCTGCAGCATGGTGTGTGTTCGTGTATCCCGGAGTGGGACACTCTCTCTGCAGCATGGTGTGGGTTAGTGTATCCCCGAGTGGGACACACTCTCTGCAGCATGGTGTGTGTTCATGTATCCCGGAGTGGGACACACTCTCTGCAGCATGGTGTGGGTCAGTGTATCCCCGAGTGGGACACTCTCTCTGCAGCATTTTGTGGGTCAGTGTATCCCGGAGTGGGACACTCTCTCTGCAGCATGGTGTGGGTCAGTGTATCCCCGAGTGGGACACTCTCTCTGCAGCATGGTGTGGGTCAGTGTATCCCGGAGTGGGACACTCTCTCTGCAGCATGGTGTGGGTCAGTGTATCCCGGAGTGGGAAACACTCTCTGCAGTATAGTGTGTGTTAGTGTGTCCCCGGGTGGGACACTCTCTCTGCAGCAAGGTGTGGGTTAGTGTATCGCGGAGTGGGACACTGTCTCTGCAGCATGGTGTGGGTTAGTGTATCGCGGAGTGGGACACTGTCTCTGCAGCATGGTGTGGGTTAGTGTATCGCGGAGTGGGACACTGTCTCTGCAGCCTGGTGTGGGTTAGTGTATCGCGGAGTGGGACCCTCTCTCTGCAGCATGGTGTGAGTTAGTGTATCCCCGAGTGGGACTCTCTCTCTGCAGCATGGTGTGGGTTAGTGTATCCCCGAGTGGGACACTCTCTCTGAAGCATGGTGTGGGTTAGTGTATCCCCGAGTGGGACACACGCTATGCAGCATGGTGTGGGTTAGTGTATCGCGGAGTGGGACCCTCTCTCTGCAGCATGGTGTCGGTCAGTGTATCCCGGAGTGGGACACTCTCTCTGCAGCATGGTGTGGGTTAGTGTATCCCGGAGTGGGACACTGTCTTTGCAGCATGGTGTGGGTTAGTGTATCCCGGAGTGGGACACTCTCTCTGCAGCATGGTGTGGGTTAGTGTATCACAGAGTGGGACTGTCTCTCTGCAGCACGGTGTGGGTTAGTGTATCCCGGAGTAAGACACTCTCTCTGCAGACTGGTGTGGGTTAGTGTATCCCCGAGTGGGACACTCTCTCTCTGCAGCATGGTGTGGGTTAGTGTATCCCGGAGTGGGACACTGTCTCTGCAGCATGGTGTGGGTTAGTGTATCCCGGAGTGGGACACTCTCTCTGCAGCATGGTGTGGGTTAGTGTATCACAGAGTGGGACTGTCTCTCTGCAGCACGGTGTGTGTTCGTGTATCCCGGAGTGGGACACTCTCTCTGCAGCATGGTGTGGGTTAGTGTATCCCCGAGTGGGACACGCTCTCAGCAAGGTGTGTGTTTATGTATCCCGGAGTGGGACACACTCTCTGCAGCATGGTGTGGGTCAGTGTATCCCCGAGTGGGACACTCTCTCTGCAGCATTTTGTGGGTCAGTGTATCCCAGAGTGGGACACTCTCTCTGCAGCATTTTGTGGGTCAGTGCATCCCGGAGTGGGACACACTCTCTCTGCAGCATGGTGTGGGTTAGTGTATGCCCGAGTGGGACACTCTCTCTGCAGCATGGTGTGGGTTAGTGTATCCCCGAGTGGGACACACTCTCTCTGCAGCATGGTGTGGGTTAGTGTATCCCAGAGTGGGACACACTCTCTCTGCAGCATTTTGTGGGTCAGTGTATCCCGGAGTGGGACACTCTCTCTGCAGCATGGTGTGGGTTAGTGTATCCCCGAGTGGGACACACTCTATCTGCAGCATGGTGTGGGTTAGTGTATCCCGGAGTGGGACACACTCTCTCTGCAGCCTGGTGTGGGTTAGTGTATCGCGGAGTGGGACACTCTCTCTCTGCAGCATGGTGTGGGTTAGTGTATGCCCGAGTGGGACACTCTCTCTGCAGCATGGTGTGGGTTAGTGTATCCCCGAGTGGGACACACTCTCTCTGCAGCATGGTGTGGGTTAGTGTATCGCGGAGTGGGACACTCTCTCTGCAGCCTGGTGTGGGTTAGTGTATCCCCGAGTGGGACTCTCTCTCTCTGCAGCATGGTGTGGGTCAGTGTATCCCCGAGTGGGACACTGTCTCTGCAGCATGGTGTGGGTTAGTGTATCCCAGAGTGGGACACACTCTCTGCAGCATGGTGTGGGTTAGTGTATCCCAGAGTGGGACACACTCTCTGCAGCATGGTGTGGGTTAGTGTATCCCCGAGTGGGACACTCTCTCTGCAGCATGGTGTGTGTTAGTGTATCCCCGAGTGGGACACTGTCTCTGCAGCATGGTGTGGGTTAGTGTATCCCCGAGTGGGACTCTCTCTCTCTGCAGCATGGTGTGGGTCAGTGTATCCCCGAGTGGGACACTGTCTCTGCAGCATGGTGTGGGTTAGTGTATCCCAGAGTGGGACACACTCTCTGCAGCATGGTGTGGGTTAGTGTATCCCCGAGTGGGACACTCTCTCTGCAGCATGGTGTGTGTTAGTGTATCCCCGAGTGGGACACTCTCTCTGAAGCATGGTGTGTGTTAGTGTATCCCCGAGTGGGACACACGCTATGCAGCATGGTGTGGGTTAGTGTATCGCGGAGTGGGACACTCTCTCTGAAGCATGGTGTGTGTTAGTGTATCCCCAAGTGGGACACACGCTATGCAGCATGGTGTGGGTTAGTGTATCCCCGAGTGGGACCCTCTCTCTGCAGCATGGTGTGGGTTAGTGTATCCCGGAGTGGGACACTCTCTCTGAAGCATGGTGTGGGTTAGTGTATCCCGGAGTGGGACACTGTCTCTGCAGCATGGTGTGGGTTAGTGTATCCCGGAGTGGGACACTGTCTCTGCAGCATGGTGTGGATTAGTGTATCCCGGAGTGGGACACTGTCTCTGCAGCATGGTGTGGGTTAGTGTATCCCGGAGTGGGACACTCTCTCTGCAGCATGGTGTGGGTTAGTGTATCCCGGAGTGGGACACTGTCTCTGCAGCATGGTGTGGGTTAGTGTATCCCGGAGTGGGACACACTCTCTGCAGCATGGTGTGGGTTAGTGTATCCCGGAGTGGGACACTCTCTCTGCAGCATGGTGTGGGTTAGTGTATCCCCGAGTGGGACACACGCTATGCAGCCTGGTGTGGGTTAGTGTATCCCGGAGTGGGACACTCTCTCTGCAGCCTGGTGTGGGTTAGTGTATCCCCGAATGGGACACTGTCTCTGCAGCCTGTTGTGTGTTAGTGTATCCCGGAGTGGGACACTCTCTCTCTACAGCATGGTGTGGGTTAGTGTATCCCCGAGTGGGACACTCTCTCTGCAGCATGGTGTGGGTCAGTGTATCCCGGAGTGGGATACTCTCTCTCTGCAGCATGGTGTGGGTTAGTGTGTCCCCGAGTGGGACTCTCTCTCTCTGCGGCATGGTGTGGGTTAGTGTGTCCCCGAGTGGGACACACTCTCTGCAGCATGGTGTGGGTTAGTGTGTCCCCGAGTGGGACACGCTCTCTGCAGCATGGTGTGGGTTAGTGTATCCCCGAGTGGGACACACTCTCTGCAGCATGGTGTGGGTTAGTGTATCCCGGAGTGGGATACTCTCTCTCTGCAGCATGGTGTGGGTTAGTGTATCCCGGAGTGGGACTCTCTCTCTCTGCGGCATGGTGTGGGTTAGTGTGTCCCCGAGTGGGACACACTCTCTGCAGGATGGTGTGGGTCAGTGTATCCCCGAGTGGGACACTCTCTCTGCAGCCTTGTGTGGGTTAGTGTGTCCCCGAGTGGGACTCTCTCTCTCTGCAGCATGGTGTGGGTCAGTGTATCCCGGAGTGGGATACTCTCTCTCTGCAGCATGGTGTGGGTTAGTGTGTCCCCGAGTGGGACACTCTCTCTGCAGCATGGTGTGGGTTAGTGTGTCCCCGAGTGGGACTCTCTCTCTCTGCGGCATGCTGTGTGTTACTGTATCCCCGAGTGGGACACACTCTCTGCAGCATGGTGTGGGTTAGTGTGTCCCCGAGTGGGACACTCTCTCTGCAGCCTTGTGTGGGTTAGTGTGTCCCCGAGTGGGACTCTCTCTCTCTGCAGCATGGTGTGGGTCAGTGTATCCCCGAGTGGGACACTGTCTCTGCAGCATGGTGTGGGTTAGTGTATCCCAGAGTGGGACACACTCTCTGCAGCATGGTGTGGGTTAGTGTATCCCGGAGTGGGACACTCTCTCTGCAGCCTGGTGTGGGTTAGTGTATCCCCGAGTGGGACTCTCTCTCTGCAGCATGGTGTGTGTTAGTGTATCCCCGAGTGGGACACTCTCTCTGCAGCCTGGTGTGGGTTAGTGTATCCCCGAGTGGGACACACGCTATGCAGCATGGTGTGGGTTAGTGTATCGCGGAGTGGGACCCTCTCTCTGCAGCATGGTGTGGGTTAGTGTATCCCGGAGTGGGACACTCTCTCTGAAGCATGGTGTGGATTAGTGTATCCCGGAGTGGGACACTGTCTCTGCAGCATGGTGTGGGTTAGTGTATCCTGGAGTGGGACACTGTCTCTGCAGCATGGTGTGGGTTAGTGTATCCCGGAGTGGGACACTCTCTCTGCAGCCTGGTGTGGGTTAGTGTATCGCGGAGTGGGACACACGCTCTGCAGCATGGTGTGGGTTAGTGTATCCCGGAGTGGGACACTCTCTCTGCAACCTGGTGTGGGTTAGTGTATCGCGGAGTGGGACACTGTCTCTGCAGCATGGTGTGGGTTAGTGTATCCCGGAGTGGGACACTCTCTCTGCAGCCTGGTGTGGGTCAGTGTATCCCGGAGTGGGACACTGTCTCTGCAGCCTGGTGTGTGGTAGTGTATCACGGAGTGGGACACTCTCTCTGCAGCATGGTGTGGGTTAGTGTATCCCCGAGTGGGACACACGCTATGCAGCATGGTGTGGGTTTGTGTATCCCGGAGTGGGACACTCTCTCTGCAGCATGGTGTGGGTTAGTGTATCCCCGAGTGGGACACTGTCTCTGCAGCCTGTTGTGTGTTAGTGTTTCACGGAGTGGGACACTCTCTCTGCAGCATGGTGTGGGTTAGTGTATCCCGGAGTGGGACACTCTCTCTGCAGCATGCTGTGGGTTAGTGTATCCCGGAGTGGGACACACTCTCTCTGGAGCATGGTGTGGGTTAGTGTATCCCCGAGTGGGACACACTCTCTGCAGCATGGTGTGGGTTAGTGTATCCCGGAGTGGGATACTCTCTCTCTGCAGCATGGTGTGGGTTAGTGTATCGCGGAGTGGGACACTCTCTCTCTGCAGCATGGTGTGGGTTAGTGTATGCCCGAGTGGGACACTCTCTCTGCAGCATGGTGTGGGTTAGTGTATCCCCGAGTGGGACACACTCTCTCTGCAGCATGGTGTGGGTTAGTGTATCGCGGAGTGGGACACTCTCTCTGCAGCCTGGTGTGGGTTAGTGTATCCCCGAGTGGGACTCTCTCTCTCTGCAGCATGGTGTGGGTCAGTGTATCCCCGAGTGGGACACTGTCTCTGCAGCATGGTGTGGGTTAGTGTATCCCAGAGTGGGACACACTCTCTGCAGCATGGTGTGGGTTAGTGTATCCCAGAGTGGGACACACTCTCTGCAGCATGGTGTGGGTTAGTGTATCCCCGAGTGGGACACTCTCTCTGCAGCATGGTGTGTGTTAGTGTATCCCCGAGTGGGACACTGTCTCTGCAGCATGGTGTGGGTTAGTGTATCCCCGAGTGGGACTCTCTCTCTCTGCAGCATGGTGTGGGTCAGTGTATCCCCGAGTGGGACACTGTCTCTGCAGCATGGTGTGGGTTAGTGTATCCCAGAGTGGGACACACTCTCTGCAGCCTGGTGTGGGTTAGTGTATCCCCGAGTGGGACACTCTCTCTGCAGCATGGTGTGTGTTAGTGTATCCCCGAGTGGGACACTCTCTCTGAAGCATGGTGTGTGTTAGTGTATCCCCGAGTGGGACACACGCTATGCAGCATGGTGTGGGTTAGTGTATCGCGGAGTGGGACACTCTCTCTGAAGCATGGTGTGTGTTAGTGTATCCCCAAGTGGGACACACGCTATGCAGCATGGTGTGGGTTAGTGTATCCCCGAGTGGGACCCTCTCTCTGCAGCATGGTGTGGGTTAGTGTATCCCGGAGTGGGACACTCTCTCTGAAGCATGGTGTGGGTTAGTGTATCCCGGAGTGGGACACTGTCTCTGCAGCATGGTGTGGGTTAGTGTATCCCGGAGTGGGACACTGTCTCTGCAGCATGGTGTGGATTAGTGTATCCCGGAGTGGGACACTGTCTCTGCAGCATGGTGTGGGTTAGTGTATCCCGGAGTGGGACACTCTCTCTGCAGCATGGTGTGGGTTAGTGTATCCCGGAGTGGGACACTGTCTCTGCAGCATGGTGTGGGTTAGTGTATCCCGGAGTGGGACACACTCTCTGCTGCATGGTGTGGGTCAGTGTATCCCCGAGTGGGACACTCTCTCTGCAGCATGGTGTGGGTCAGTGTATCCCGGAGTGGGATACTCTCTCTCTGCAGCATGGTGTGGGTTAGTGTGTCCCCGAGTGGGACTCTCTCTCTCTGCGGCATGGTGTGGGTTAGTGTGTCCCCGAGTGGGACACACTCTCTGCAGCATGGTGTGGGTTAGTGTGTCCCCGAGTGGGACACGCTCTCTGCAGCATGGTGTGGGTTAGTGTATCCCCGAGTGGGACACACTCTCTGCAGCATGGTGTGGGTTAGTGTATCCCGGAGTGGGATACTCTCTCTCTGCAGCATGGTGTGGGTTAGTGTATCCCGGAGTGGGACTCTCTCTCTCTGCGGCATGGTGTGGGTTAGTGTGTCCCCGAGTGGGACACACTCTCTGCAGGATGGTGTGGGTCAGTGTATCCCCGAGTGGGACACTCTCTCTGCAGCCTTGTGTGGGTTAGTGTGTCCCCGAGTGGGACTCTCTCTCTCTGCAGCATGGTGTGGGTCAGTGTATCCCGGAGTGGGATACTCTCTCTCTGCAGCATGGTGTGGGTTAGTGTGTCCCCGAGTGGGACACTCTCTCTGCAGCATGGTGTGGGTTAGTGTGTCCCCGAGTGGGACTCTCTCTCTCTGCGGCATGCTGTGTGTTACTGTATCCCCGAGTGGGACACACTCTCTGCAGCATGGTGTGGGTTAGTGTGTCCCCGAGTGGGACACTCTCTCTGCAGCCTTGTGTGGGTTAGTGTGTCCCCGAGTGGGACTCTCTCTCTCTGCAGCATGGTGTGGGTCAGTGTATCCCCGAGTGGGACACTGTCTCTGCAGCATGGTGTGGGTTAGTGTATCCCAGAGTGGGACACACTCTCTGCAGCATGGTGTGGGTTAGTGTATCCCGGAGTGGGACACTCTCTCTGCAGCCTGGTGTGGGTTAGTGTATCCCCGAGTGGGACTCTCTCTCTGCAGCATGGTGTGTGTTAGTGTATCCCCGAGTGGGACACTCTCTCTGCAGCCTGGTGTGGGTTAGTGTATCCCCGAGTGGGACACACGCTATGCAGCATGGTGTGGGTTAGTGTATCGCGGAGTGGGACCCTCTCTCTGCAGCATGGTGTGGGTTAGTGTATCCCGGAGTGGGACACTCTCTCTGAAGCATGGTGTGGATTAGTGTATCCCGGAGTGGGACACTGTCTCTGCAGCATGGTGTGGGTTAGTGTATCCTGGAGTGGGACACTGTCTCTGCAGCATGGTGTGGGTTAGTGTATCCCGGAGTGGGACACTCTCTCTGCAGCCTGGTGTGGGTTAGTGTATCGCGGAGTGGGACACACGCTCTGCAGCATGGTGTGGGTTAGTGTATCCCGGAGTGGGACACTCTCTCTGCAACCTGGTGTGGGTTAGTGTATCGCGGAGTGGGACACTGTCTCTGCAGCATGGTGTGGGTTAGTGTATCCCGGAGTGGGACACTCTCTCTGCAGCCTGGTGTGGGTCAGTGTATCCCGGAGTGGGACACTGTCTCTGCAGCCTGGTGTGTGGTAGTGTATCACGGAGTGGGACACTCTCTCTGCAGCATGGTGTGGGTTAGTGTATCCCCGAGTGGGACACACGCTATGCAGCATGGTGTGGGTTTGTGTATCCCGGAGTGGGACACTCTCTCTGCAGCATGGTGTGGGTTAGTGTATCCCCGAGTGGGACACTGTCTCTGCAGCCTGTTGTGTGTTAGTGTATCACGGAGTGGGACACTCTCTCTGCAGCATGGTGTGGGTTAGTGTATCCCGGAGTGGGACACTCTCTCTGCAGCATGCTGTGGGTTAGTGTATCCCGGAGTGGGACACACTCTCTCTGGAGCATGGTGTGGGTTAGTGTATCCCCGAGTGGGACACACTCTCTGCAGCATGGTGTGGGTTAGTGTATCCCGGAGTGGGATACTCTCTCTCTGCAGCATGGTGTGGGTTAGTGTGTCCCCGAGTGGGACTCTCTCTCTCTGCGGCATGCTGTGTGTTACTGTATCCCCGAGTGGGACACACTCTCTGCAGCATGGTGTGGGTATGTGTGTCCCCGAGTGGGACACGCTCTCTGCAGCATGGTGTGGGTTAGTGTATCCCCGAGTGGGACACAAACTCTGCAGCATGGTGTGGGTTAGTGTATCCCCGAGTGGGACACAAACTCTGCAGCATGGTGTGGGTTAGTGTATCCCCGAGTGGGACACAAACTCTGCAGCATGGTGTGGGTTAGAGTATCCACGAGTGGGACACTGTCTCTGCAGCATGGTGTGTGTTAGTGTATCACAGAGTGGGACACTCTCTCTGCAGCCTGGTGTGTGTTAGTGTATCCCGGAGTGGGACACTGTCTCTGCAGCCTGTTGTGTGTTTGTGTATCCCGGAGTGGGACACTCTCTCTGCAGCATGGTATGGGTCAGAGTATCCCGGAGTGGGACTCTCTCTCTGAAGCACGGTGTGTATTCGTGTATCCCCGAGTGGGACACTCTCTCTGGAGCATGGTGTGGGTTAGTGTCTCCCTGAGTGGGACACTCTCTCTGCAGCATGGTGTGGGTTAGTGTATCCCCGAGTGGGACTCTCTCTCTCTGCAGCATGGTGTGGGTCAGTGTATCCCCGAGTGGGACACTCTCTCTCTGCAGCATGGTGTGGGTCAGTGTATCCCCGAGTGGGACACTCTCTCTCTGCAGCATGGTGTGGGTTAGTGTATCGCGGAGTGGGACACACTCTCTGCAGCCTGGTGTGGGTCAGTGTATCCCAGAGTGGGACTCTCTCTCTCTGCAGCATGGTGTGGGTTAGTGTATCGCGGAGTGGGACACACTCTCTGCAGCCTGGTGTGGGTTAGTGTATCCCCGAGTGGGACCCTCTCTCTGCAGCATGGTGTGGGTTAGTGTATCGCGGAGTGGGACACTCTCTCTGAAGCATGGTGTGGATTAGTGTATCCCGGAGTGGGACACTGTCTCTGCAGCATGGTGTGGGTTAGTGTATCCCGGAGTGGGACACTCTCTGCAGCATGGTGTGGGTTAGTGTATCCCCGAGTGGGACACTCTCTCTGCAGCCTGGTGTGGGTTAGTGTATCCCCGAGTGGGACACTCTCTCTGCAGCATGGTGTGGGTTAGTGTATCCCGGAGTGGGACACTCTCTCTGCAGCCTGGTGTGGGTTAGTGTATCCCCGAGTGGGACACTCTCTCTGCAGCATGGTGTGGGTTAGTGTATCCCGGAGTGGGACACTCTCTCTGCAGCCTGGTGTGGGTTAGTGTATCCCCGAGTGGGACACTCTCTCTGCAGCATGGTGTGGGTTAGTGTATCCCGGAGTGGGACACTCTCTCTGCAGCCTGGTGTGGGTTAGTGTATCCCCGAGTGGGACACTGTCTCTGCAGCATGGTGTGGGTTAGTGTATCCCGGAGTGGGACACTCTCTCTGCAGCATGGTGTGGGTTAGTGTATCCCCGAGTGGGACGCTGTCTCTGCAGCATGGTGTGGGTTAGTGTATCACAGAGTGGGACACTCTCTCTGCAGCATGGTGTGGGTTAGTGTATCCCCGAGTGGGACGCTGTCTCTGCAGCATGGTGTGGGTTAGTGTATCACAGAGTGGGACACTATCTCTGCAGCATGGTGTGGGTTAGTGTATCGCGGAGTGGGACACTCTCTCTGCAGCCTGGTGTGGGTTAGTGTATCACAGAGTGGGACACTCTGCTGCAGCATGGTGTGGGTTAGTGTATCGCGGAGTGGGACACTCTCTCTGCAGCCTGGTGTGGGTTAGTGTATCGCGGAGTGGGACACTCTCTCTGCAGCCTGGTGTGGGTTAGTGTGTCCCCGAGTGGGACTCTCTCTCTCTGCAGCATGGTGTGGGTCAGTGTATCCCGGAGTGGGACACTGTCTCTGCAGCATGGTGTGGGTTAGTGTATCCCCGAGTGGGACGCTGTCTCTGCAGCATGGTGTGGGTTAGTGTATCACAGAGTGGGACACTCTCTCTGCAGCATGGTGTGGGTTAGTGTATCGCGGAGTGGGACACTCTCTCTGCAGCCTGGTGTGGGTTAGTGTTTCCCGGGGTGGGACACTCTCTCTCTGCAGCATGGTGTGGGTTAGTGTATCCCCGAGTGGGACACACTCTCTCTGCAGCATGGTGTGGGTTAGTGTATCCCCGAGTGGGACACTCTCTCTCTGCAGCATGGTGTGGGTTAGTGTATCCCCGAGTGGGACACAAACTCTGCAGCATGGTGTGGGTTAGTGTATCCCCGAGTGGGACACAAACTCTGCAGCATGGTGTGGGTTAGTGTATCCCCGAGTGGGACACAAACTCTGCAGCATGGTGTGGGTTAGAGTATCCACGAGTGGGACACTGTCTCTGCAGCATGGTGTGTGTTAGTGTATCACAGAGTGGGACACTCTCTCTGCAGCCTGGTGTGTGTTAGTGTATCCCGGAGTGGGACACTGTCTCTGCAGCCTGTTGTGTGTTAGTGTATCCCGGAGTGGGACACTCTCTCTGCAGCATGGTATGGGTCAGAGTATCCCGGAGTGAGACTCTCTCTCTGAAGCACGGTGTGTGTTCGTGTATCCCCGAGTGGGACACTCTCTCTCTGCAGCATGGTATGGGTTAGTGTATCCCAGAGTGCGACTCTCTCTCTCTGCAGCATGGTGTGGGATAGTATATCGCGGAGTGGGACACACTCTCTGCAGCCTGGTGTGGGTCAGTGTATCCCCGAGTGGGACACTCTCTCTCTGCAGCATGGTATGGGTTAGTGTATCCCAGAGTGCGACTCTCTCTCTCTGCAGCATGGTGTGGGATAGTATATCGCGGAGTGGGACACACTCTCTGCAGCCTGGTGTGGGTCAGTGTATCCCAGAGTGGGACACTCTCTCTCTGCAGCATGGTGTGGGTTAGTGTATCCCCGAGTGGGACCCTCTCTCTGCAGCTTGGTGTGGGTTAGTGTATCGCGGAGTGGGACACTCTCTCTGAAGCATGGTGTGGATTAGTGTATCCCGGAGTGGGACACTGTCTCTGCAGCATGGTGTGGGTTAGTGTATCCCGGAGTGGGACACTCTTTGCAGCATGGTGTGGGTTAGTGTATCCCGGAGTGGGACACTCTCTCTGCAGCCTGGTGTGGGTTAGTGTATCCCCGAGTGGGACACTCTCTCTGCAGCCTGGTGTGGGTTAGTGTATCGCGGAGTGGGACACTCTCTCTGCAGCCTGGTGTGGGTTAGTGTATCGCGGAGTGGGACACTCTCTCTGCAGCCTGGTGTGGGTTAGTGTGTCCCCGAGTGGGACTCTCTCTCTCTGCAGCATGGTGTGGTTCAGTGTATCCCCGAGTGGGACACTGTCTCTGCAGCATGGTGTGGGTTAGTATATCCCCGAGTGGGACGCTGTCTCTGCAGCATGGTGTGGGTTAGTGTATCACAGAGTGGGACACTCTCTCTGCAGCATGGTGTGGGTTAGTGTATCGCGGAGTGGGACACTCTCTCTGCAGCCTGGTGTGGGTTAGTGTATCCCCGAGTGGGACACACTCTCTGCAGCATGGTGTGTGTTAGTGTATCCCCGAGTGGGACACTCTCTCTGCAGCATGGTGTGTGTTAGTGTATCGCGGAGTGGGACACTCTCTCTGCAGCATGGTGTGGGTTAGTGTATTCCCGAGTGGGACACTCTCTCTGCAGCATGGTGTGTGTTAGTGTATCCCCGAGTGGGACACTCTCTCTGCAGCATGGTGTGGGTTAGTGTATCGCGGAGTGGGACACTCTCTCTGCAGCATGGTGTGGGTTAGTGTATCGCGGAGTGGGACACTCTCTCTGCAGCCTGGTGTGGGTTAGTGTATCCCCGAGTGGGACACTCTCTCTGCAGCATGGTGTGGGATAGTGTATCCCGGAGTGGGACACTCTCTCTGCAGCATGGTGTGTGTTAGTGTATCCTGGAGTGGGACACATTCTCTGCAGCATGGTGTGGGTTAGTGTATCCCGGAGTGGGACACTGTCTCTGCAGCCTGTTGTGTGTTAGTGTATCCCGGAGTGGGACACTCTCTCTGCAGCATGGTATGGGTCAGAGTATCCCGGAGTGAGACTCTCTCTCTGAAGCACGGTGTGTGTTCGTGTATCCCCGAGTGGGACACTCTCTCTGGAGCATGGTGTGGGTTAGTGTCTCCCTGAGTGGGACACTCTCTCTGCAGCATGGTGTGGGTCAGTGTATCCCAGAGTGGGACACTCTCTCTGCAGCATGGTGTGGGTTAGTGTATCCCCGAGTGGGACTCTCTCTCTCTGCAGCATGGTGTGGGTCAGTGTATCCCAGAGTGGGACTCTCTCTCTCTGCAGCATGGTGTGGGTCAGTGTATCCCCGAGTGGGACACTCTCTCTCTGCAGCATGGTATGGGTTAGTGTATCCCAGAGTGCGACTCTCTCTCTCTGCAGCATGGTGTGGGATAGTATATCGCGGAGTGGGACACACTCTCTGCAGCCTGGTGTGCGTCAGTGTATCCCAGAGTGGGACTCTCTCTCTCTGCAGCATGGTGTGGGTTAGTGTATCGCGGAGTTGGACACACTCTCTGCAGCCTGGTGTGGGTTAGTGTATCCCCGAGTGGGACCCTCTCTCTGCAGCATGGTGTGGGTTAGTGTATCGCGGAGTGGGACACTCTCTCTGAAGCATGGTGTGGATTAGTGTATCCCGGAGTGGGACACTGTCTCTGCAGCATGGTGTGGGTTAGTGTATCCCGGAGTGGGACACTCTTTGCAGCATGGTGTGGGTTAGTGTATCCCGGAGTGGGACACTCTCTCTGCAGCCTGGTGTGGGTTAGTGTATCCCCGAGTGGGACACTCTCTCTGCAGCCTGGTGTGGGTTAGTGTATCGCGGAGTGGGACACTCTCTCTGCAGCCTGGTGTGGGTTAGTGTATCGCGGAGTGGGACACTCTCTCTGCAGCCTGGTGTGGGTTAGTGTGTCCCCGAGTGGGACTCTCTCTCTCTGCAGCATGGTGTGGTTCAGTGTATCCCCGAGTGGGACACTGTCTCTGCAGCATGGTGTGGGTTAGTGTATCCCCGAGTGGGACGCTGTCTCTGCAGCATGGTGTGGGTTAGTGTATCACAGAGTGGGACACTCTCTCTGCAGCATGGTGTGGGTTAGTGTATCGCGGAGTGGGACACTCTCTCTGCAGCCTGGTGTGGGTTAGTGTATCCCCGAGTGGGACACACTCTCTGCAGCATGGTGTGTGTTAGTGTATCCCCGAGTGGGACACTCTCTCTGCAGCATGGTGTGTGTTAGTGTATCGCGGAGTGGGACACTCTCTCTGCAGCATGGTGTGGGTTAGTGTATTCCCGAGTGGGACACTCTCTCTGCAGCATGGTGTGTGTTAGTGTATCCCCGAGTGGGACACTCTCTCTGCAGCATGGTGTGTGTTAGTGTATCGCGGAGTGGGACACTCTCTCTGCAGCATGGTGTGGGTTAGTGTATCGCGGAGTGGGACACTCTCTCTGCAGCCTGGTGTGGGTTAGTGTATCCCCGAGTGGGACACTCTCTCTGCAGCATGGTGTGGGATAGTGTATCCCGGAGTGGGACACTCTCTCTGCAGCCTGGTGTGGGTTAGTGTATCCCCGAGTGGGACACTCTCTCTGCAGCATGGTGTGGGTTAGTGTATCCCCGAGTGGGACACTGTCTCTGCAGCATGGTGTGGGTTAGTGTATCGCGGAGTGGGACACACGCTCTGCAGCATGGTGTGGGTTAGTGTGTCCCGGAGTGGGACACTCTCTCTGCAGCATGGTGTGGGTTAGTGTATCCCGGAGTGGGACACTCTCTCTGCAGCATGGTGTGGGTTAGTGTATCCCCGAGTGGGACACTCTCTCTGCAGCATGGTGTGGGATAGTGTATCCCGGAGTGGGACACTCTCTCTGCAGCATGGTGTGGGATAGTGTATCCCGGAGTGGGACACTCTCTCTGCAGCATGGTGTGGGTTAGTGTATCCCCGAGTGGGACACTCTCTCTGCAGCATGGTGTGGGTTAGTGTATCCCCGAGTGGGACTGTCTCTCTCTGCAGCATGCTGTGTGTTAGTGTATCCCCGAGTGGGATTCTCTCTCTCTGCAGTATGTTGTGGGTTAGTGTATCCCAGAGTGGGACACTCTCTCTGCAGCATGGTGTGGGTTAGTGTATCCCCGAGTGGGACTCTCTCTCTGCAGCATGGTGTGTTTTAGTGTATCCCGGAGTGGGACCCTCTCTCTGCAGAATGGTGTAGGTCAGTGTATCCCGGAGTGGGACACTCTCTCTGCAGCCTGGTGTGGGTTAGTGTAACGCGGAGTGGGACACATTCTCTGCAGCATGGTGTGGGTTAGTGTATCCCGGAATGGGACACTCTCTCTGCAGCATGGTGTGGGTTAGTGTATCCCGGAGTGGGACACTGTCTCTGCAGCCTGGTGTGGGTTAGAGTATCCCGGAGTGGGACACTCTCTCTGCAGCATAGTGTGGGTCAGTGTATCCCCGAGTGGGACACTCTCTCTGCAGCATGGTGTGGGTTAGTGTATCCCGGAGTGGGACGCTCTCTCTGCAGCATGGTGTGGGTTAGTGTATCCAGGAGTGGGACACTCACTCTGCAGCGTGGTGTGGGTTAGTGTATCCCGGAGTGGGACGCTCTCTCTGCAGCATGGTGTGGGTTAGTGTATCCCAGAGTGGGACACTGTCTCTGCAGCATGGTGTGGGTTAGTGTATCCCCGAGTGGGACACTCTCTCTGCAGCATGGTGTGGGTTAGTGTATCACGGAGTGGGACACACTCTCTGCAGCATGGTGTGGGTTAGTGTATCACGGAGTGGGACACACTCTCTGCAGCATGGTGTGGGTTAGTGTATCCCCGAGTGGGACACTCTCTCTGCAGCCTGGTGTGGGTTAGTGTATCGCGGAGAGGGACACATTCTCTGCAGCATGGTGTGTGTTAGTGTATCCCGGAGTGGGACACACGCTATGCAGCATGGTGTGGGTTAGTGTATCGCGGAGTGGGACACTCTCTCTGCAGCATGGTGTGGGTTAGTGTATCCCGGAGTGGGACACACTCTCTGCCCCATGGTGTGGGTTAGTGTATCACGGAGTGGGACGCTCTCTCTGCAGCCTGGTGTGGGTTAGTGTATCCAGGAGTGGGACACTCACTCTGCAGCGTGGTGTGGGTTAGTGTATCCCGGAGTGGGACACATTCTCTGCAGCATGGTGTGGGTTAGTGTATCGCGGAGAGGGACACATTCTCTGCAGCATGGTGTGTGTTAGTGTATCCCCGAGTGGGACACTCTCTCTCTGCAGCATGGTGTGGGTTAGTGTATCCCAGAGTGGGACACACTCTCTGCAGCATGGTGTGGGTAAGTGTATCCCCGAGTGGGACACACTCTCTGCAGCCTGGTGTGGGTAAGTGTATCCCCGAGTGGGAAACTCTCTCTGCAGCCTGGTGTGGGTTAGTGTATCCCCGAGTGGGACACTGTCTCTGCAGCCTGGTGTGTGTTAGTGTATCACAGAATGGGACACTCTCTCTGCAGCCTGGTGTGTGTTAGTGTATCACAGAATGGGACACTGTCTCTGCAGCCTGTTGTGTGTTAGTGTATGCCCGAGTGGGACACTGTCTCTGCAGCATGGTGTGGGTTAGTGTATCCCGGAGTGGGACACTCTCTCTGCAGCATGGTGTGTGTTAGTGTGTCCCGGAGTGGGACACTGTCTCTGCAGCATGGTGTGGGTTAGTGTATCCCGGAGTGGGACACTCTCTCTGCAGCATGGTGTGGGTTAGTGTATCCCGGAGTGGGACACTCTCTCTGCAGCATGGTGTGGGTTAGTGTATCCCCGAGTGGGACACTCTCTCTGCAGCATGGTGTGGGTTAGTGTATCCCCGAGTGGGACACTCTCTGCAGCAAGGTGTGTGTTCATGTATCCTGGAGTGGGACACACTCTCTGCAGTATGGTGTGGGTTAGTGTGTCCCCGAGTGGGAAACACTCTCTGCAGTATAGTCTGTGTTAGTGTGTCCCCGGGTGGGACACTCCCTCTGCAGCAAGGTGTGGGTCAGTGTATCCCGGAGTGGGACACTGTCTCTGCAGCATGGTGTGTGGTAGTGTATCACGGAGTGGGACACACTCTCTGCAGTATGGTGTGGGTTAGTGTATCGCGGAGTGGGACACTGTCTCTGCAGCATGGTGTGGGTTAGTGTATCGCGGAGTGGGACACTCTCTGCAGCACGGTGTGTGTTCGTGTATCCTGGAGTGGGACACACTCTCTGCAGTATGGTGTGGGTTAGTGTGTCCCCGAGTGGGACACTCTCTCTGAAGCATGGTGTGTGTTAGTGTATCCCTGAGTTGGACACTCTCTCTCTGCAGCATGGTGTGGGTTAGTGTATCCCAGAGTGGGACACTCTCTCTCTGCAGCATGGTGTGGGTCAGTGTATCCCCGAGTGGGACACTGTCTCTGCAGCATGATGTGGGTTAGTGTATCGCGGAGTGGGACACTCTCTCTGCATGGTGTGGGTTAGTGTATCCCCGAGTGGGACACTCTCTCTGAAGCATGGTGTGGGTTAGTGTATCCCCGAGTGGGACACACTCTCTGCAGCATGGTGTGGGTTAGTGTATCCCGGAGTGGGACACTGTCTCTGCAGCATGGTGTGGGTTAGTGTATCCCCGAGTGGGACACTCTCTTTGAAGCATGGTGTGGGTTAGTGTATCCCCGAGTGGGACACACGCTATGCAGCATGGTGTGGGTTAGTGTATCCCCGAGTGGGACTCTCTCTCTCTGCTGCATGGTGTGGGTTAGTGTATCCCCGAGTGGGACTCTCTCTCTCTGCAGCATGCTGTGTGTTAGTGTATCCCCGAGTGGGATTCTCTCTCTCTGCAGTATGTTGTGGGTTAGTGTATCCCGGAGTGGGACCCTCTCTCTGCAGAATGGTGTAGGTCAGTGTATCCCGGAGTGGGACACTCTCTCTGCAGCATAGTGTGGGTTAGTGTAACGCGGAGTGGGACACATTCTCTGCAGCATGGTGTGGGTTAGTGTATCCCGGAATGGGACACTCTCTCTGCAGCATGGTGTGGGTTAGTGTATCCCAGAGTGGGACACTGTCTCTGCAGCATGGTGTGGATCAGTGTATCCCGGAGTGGGACACTGTCTCTGCAGCCTGGTGTGGGTTAGAGTATCCCGGAGTGGGACACTCTCTCTGCAGCATAGTGTGGGTCAGTGTATCCCCGAGTGGGACACTCTCTCTGCAGCATGGTGTGGGTTAGTGTATCCCGGAGTGGGACGCTCTCTCTGCAGCATGGTGTGGGTTAGTGTATCCAGGAGTGGGACACTCACTCTGCAGCGTGGTGTGGGTTAGTGTATCCCGGAGTGGGACGCTCTCTCTGCAGCATGGTGTGGGTTAGTGTATCCCAGAGTGGGACACTGTCTCTGCAGCATGGTGTGGGTTAGTGTATCCCCGAGTGGGACACTCTCTCTGCAGCATGGTGTGGGTTAGTGTATCACGGAGTGGGACACACTCTCTGCAGCATGGTGTGGGTTAGTGCATCACGGAGTGGGACACACTCTCTGCAACATGGTGTGGGTTAGTGTATCGCGGAGAGGGACACATTCTCTGCAGCATGGTGTGTGTTAGTGTATCCCGGAGTGGGACACACGCTATGCAGCATGGTGTGGGTTAGTGTATCGCGGAGTGGGACACTCTCTCTGCAGCATGTTGTGGGTTAGTGTATCACGGAGTGGGACACACTCTCTGCCCCATGGTGTGGGTTAGTGTATCACGGAGTGGGACGCTCTCTCTGCAGCCTGGTGTGGGTTAGTGTGCCCCCGAGTGGGACACTGTCTCTGCAGCATGGTGTGGGTTAGTGTATCCCGGAGTGGGACACTGTCTCTGCAGCATGGTGTGGGTTAGTGTATCCCGGAGTGGGACGCTCTCTCTGCAGCATGGTGTGGGTTAGTGTATCGCGGAGAGGGACACATTCTCTGCAGCATGGTGTGGGTTAGTGTATCGCGGAGAGGGACACATTCTCTGCAGCATGGTGTGTGTTAGTGTATCCCCGAGTGGGACACTCTCTCTCTGCAGCATGGTGTGGGTAAGTGTATCCCCGAGTGGGACACACTCTCTGCAGCATGGTGTGGGTAAGTGTATCCCCGAGTGGGAAACTCTCGCTGCAGCATGGTGTGGGTTAGTGTATCCCCGAGTGGGACACAAACTCTGCAGCATGGTGTGGGTTAGTGTATCACGGAGTGGGACACTGTCTCTGCAGCCTGGTGTGTGTTAGTGTATCACAGAGTGGGACACTGTCTCTGCAGCCTGTTGTGTGTTAGTGTATGCCCGAGTGGGACACTGTCTCTGCAGCATGGTGTGGGTTAGTGTATCCCGGAGTGGGACACTCTCTCTGCAGCATGGTGTGGGTTAGTGTATCCCGGAGTGGGACACTCTCTCTCTACAGCATGGTGTGGGTTAGTGTATCACAGAGTGGGACACTCTCTCTGCAGCACGGTGTGTGTTCGTGTATCCCGGAGTGGGATACTCTCTCTGCAGCATGGTGTGGGTTAGTGTATCCCCGAGTGGGACACTCTCTCTGCAGCATGGTGTGGGTCAGTGTATCCCCGAGTGGGTATCTCTCTCTGCAGCCTGGTGTGGGTTAGTGTATCCCCGAGTGGGACACTCTCTCTGCAGCATGGTGTGGGTTAGTGTATCCCGGAGTGGGACACTCTCTCTGCAGCATGGTGTGGGTTAGTGTATCCCGGAGTGGGACACTCTCTGCATCCTGGTGTGCGTTAGTGTATCCCCGAGTGGGACACTGTCTCTGCAGCATGGTGTGGGTTAGTGTATCCCGGAGTGGGACACTCTCTCTGCAGCATGGTGTGGGTTAGTGTATCACAGAGTGGGACACTCTCTCTGCAGCATGGTGTGGGTTAGTGTATCCCGGAGTGGGACACTCTCTCTGCAGCATGGTGTGGGTTAGTGTATCCCGGAGTGGGACACTCTCTCTGCAGCATGGTGTGGGTTAGTGTATCCCGGAGTGGGACACTCTCTCTGCAGCATGGTGTGGGTTAGTGTATCACGGAGTGGGACACTCTCTCTGCAGCATGGTGTGGGTTAGTGTATCCCGGAGTGGGACTCTCTCTCTGCAGCATGGTGTGGGTTAGTGTATCCCCGAGTGGGACACTGTCTCTGCAGCATGGTGTGGGTTAGTGTATCCCCGAGTGGGACACTCTCTCTGCAGCATGGTGTGGGTCAGCGTATCGCGGAGTGGGACACTCTCTCTGCAGCCTGGTGTGGGTTAGTGTATCCCCGAGTGGGACACTCTCTCTGCAGCATGGTGTGGGTCAGTGTATCCTCGAGTGGGACACTCTCTCTGCAGCATTTTGTGGGTCAGTGTATCCCGGAGTGGGACACTCTCTCTGCAGCATGGTGTGGGTTAGTGTATCCCGGAGTGGGACACTCTCTCTGCAGCATGGTGTGGGTTAGTGTATGCCCGAGTGGGTCACTCTCTCTGCAGCATGGTGTGGGTTAGTGTATCCCCGAGTGGGACACTCTCTCTGCAGCATGGTGTGGGTTAGTGTATCCCAGAGTGGGACACACTCTCTCTGCAGCATTTTGTGGGTCAGTGTATCCCGGAGTGGGACACTCTCTCTGCAGCATGGTGTGCGTTAGTGTATCCCCGAGTGGGACACACTCTCTCTGCAGCCTGGTGTGGGTTAGTGTATGCCCGAGTGGGACACTCTCTCTGCAGCATGGTGTGGGTTAGTGTATCGCGGAGTGGGACACTCTCTCTGCAGCCTGGTGTGGGTGAGTGTATGCCCGAGTGGGACACTCTCTCTGCAGCATGGTGTGGGTTAGTGTATCCCGGAGTGGGACACTGTCTCTGCAGCATGGTGTGGTTTAGTGTATCCCGGAGTGGGACACTCTCTCTGCAGCATGGTGTGTGTTAGTGTATCCCAGAGTGGGACACTGTCTCTGCAGCATGGTGTGGGTTAGTGTATCCCCGAGTGGGACACTGTCTCTGCAGCATGGTGTGTGTTTGTGTATCCCAGAGTGGGACACACTCTCTGCAGAATGGTGTGGGTTAGTGTATCCCCGAGTGGGACACTCTCTCTGCAGCATGGTGTGGGTTAGTGTATCCCCGAGTGGGACACTCTCTCTGCAGCATGGTGTGGGTTAGTGTATCCCCGAGTGGGACACACTCTCTCTGCAGCATTTTGTGGGTCAGTGTATCCCGGAGTGGGACACTCTCTCTGCAGCATGGTGTGGGTTAGTGTATCCCCGAGTGGGACACACTCTCTCTGAAGCATGGTGTGTGTTAGTGTATCCCCGAGTGGGACACACGCTATGCAGCATGGTGTGGGTTAGTGTATCGCGGAGTGGGACACTCTCTCTGCAGCATGGTGTGGGTTAGTGTATCCCGGAGTGGGACACTGTCTCTGCAGCATGGTGTGGGTTAGTGTATCCCGGAGTGGGATACTCTCTCTGCAGCCTGGTGTGGGTTAGTGTATCCCCGAGTGGGACACTCTCTCTGCAGCATGGTGTGGGTTAGTGTATCCCGGAGTGGGACACTGTCTCTGCAGCATTGTGTGGGTTAGTGTATCCCGGAGTGGGACACTCTCTCTGCAGCATGGTGTGGGTTCGTGTATCCCGGAGTGGGACACTGTCTCTGCAGCATGGTGTGGGTTAGTGTATCCCCGAGTGGGACACTCTCTCTGCAGCATGGTGTGGGTTAGTGTATCCCGGAGTGGGACACTCTCTCTGCAGCATGGTGTGGGTTAGTGTATCCCGGAGTGGGACACTGTCTCTGCAGCATGGTGTGGGTTAGTGTATCCCGGAGTGGGACACTCTCTCTGCAGCCTGGTGTGGGTTAGTGTATCCCGGAGTGGGACTCTCTCTCTGCAGCCTGGTGTGGGTTAGTGTATCCCCGAGTGGGACACTGTCTCTGCAGCATGGTGTGGGTCAGTGTATCCCGGAGTGGGACACTCTCTCTGCAGCCTCGTGTGGGTTAGTGTATCGCGGAGTGGGACACACTCTCTGCAGCCTGGTGTGGGTTAGTGTATCCCCGAGTGGGACACTCTCTCTGCAGCATGGTGTGGGTCAGTGTATCCCCGAGTGGGACTCTCTCTCTGCAGCCTGGTGTGGGTTAGTGTATCCCCGAGTGGGACACTCTCTCTGCAGCATGGTGTGGGTTAGTGTATCACAGAGTGGGACACTCTCTCTGCAGCATGGTGTGGGTTAGTGTATCCCGGAGTGGGACACTGTCTCTGCAGCATGGTGTGGGTTAGTGTATCCCGGAGTGGGACACTCTCTCTGCAGCCTGGTGTGGGTTAGTGTATCCCGGAGTGGGACTCTCTCTCTGCAGCCTGGTGTGGGTTAGTGTATCCCCGAGTGGGACACTGTCTCTGCAGCATGGTGTGGGTCAGTGTATCCCGGAGTGGGACACTCTCTCTGCAGCCTCGTGTGGGTTAGTGTATCGCGGAGTGGGACACTCTCTCTGCAGCCTGGTGTGGGTTAGTGTATCCCCGAGTGGGACACTCTCTCTGCAGCATGGTGTGGGTCAGTGTATCCCCGAGTGGGACACTCTCTCTGCAGCATGGTGTGGGTCAGTGTTTCCCGGAGTGGGACACTCTCTCTGCAGCATGGTGTGGGTCAGTGTATCCCGGAGTGGGACACTCTCTCTGCAGCATGGTGTGGGTCAGTGAATCCCCGAGTGGGACACTCTCTCTGCAGCATGGTGTGGGTTAGTGTATGCCCGAGTGGGACACTCTCTCAGCAGCATGGTGTGGGTTAGTGTATCCCCGAGTGGGACACACTCTCTCTGAAGCATGGTGTGTGTTAGTGTATCCCCGAGTGGGACACACGCTATGCAGCATGGTGTGGGTTAGTGTATCGCGGAGTGGGACACTCTCTCTGCAGCATGGTGTGGGTTAGTGTATCCCGGAGTGGGACACTGTCTCTGCAGCATGGTGTGGGTTAGTGTATCCCGGAGTGGGACACTCTCTCTGCAGCATGGTGTGGGTTCGTGTATCCCGGAGTGGGACACTGTCTCTGCAGCATGGTGTGGGTTAGTGTATCCCGGAGTGGGACACTCTCTCTGCAGCATGGTGTGGGTTCGTGTATCCCGGAGTGGGACACTGTCTCTGCAGCATGGTGTGGGTTAGTGTATCCCCGAGTGGGACACTCTCTCTGCAGCATGGTGTGGGTTAGTGTATCCCGGAGTGGGACACTCTCTCTGCAGCATGGTGTGGGTTAGTGTATCCCGGAGTGGGACACTGTCTCTGCAGCATGGTGTGGGTTAGTGTATCCCGGAGTGGGACACTCTCTCTGCAGCATGGTGTGGGTTAGTGTATCCCGGAGTGGGACTCTCTCTCTGCAGCCTGGTGTGGGTTAGTGTATCCCCGAGTGGGACACTGTCTCTGCAGCATGGTGTGGGTCAGTGTATCCCGGAGTGGGACACTCTCTCTGCAGCCTCGTGTGGGTTAGTGTATCGCGGAGTGGGACACACTCTCTGCAGCCTGGTGTGGGTTAGTGTATCCCCGAGTGGGACACTCTCTCTGCAGCATGGTGTGGGTCAGTGTATCCCCGAGTGGGACTCTCTCTCTGCAGCCTGGTGTGGGTTAGTGTATCCCCGAGTGGGACACTCTCTCTGCAGCATGGTGTGGGTTAGTGTATCACAGAGTGGGACACTCTCTCTGCAGCATGGTGTGGGTTAGTGTATCCCGGAGTGGGACACTGTCTCTGCAGCATGGTGTGGGTTAGTGTATCCCGGAGTGGGACACTCTCTCTGCAGCCTGGTGTGGGTTAGTGTATCCCGGAGTGGGACTCTCTCTCTGCAGCCTGGTGTGGGTTAGTGTATCCCCGAGTGGGACACTGTCTCTGCAGCATGGTGTGGGTCAGTGTATCCCGGAGTGGGACACTCTCTCTGCAGCCTCGTGTGGGTTAGTGTATCGCGGAGTGGGACACTCTCTCTGCAGCCTGGTGTGGGTTAGTGTATCCCCGAGTGGGACACTCTCTCTGCAGCATGGTGTGGGTCAGTGTATCCCCGAGTGGGACACTCTCTCTGCAGCATGGTGTGGGTCAGTGTTTCCCGGAGTGGGACACTCTCTCTGCAGCATGGTGTGGGTCAGTGTATCCCGGAGTGGGACACTCTCTCTGCAGCATGGTGTGGGTCAGTGTATCCCCGAGTGGGACACTCTCTCTGCAGCATGGTGTGGGTTAGTGTATGCCCGAGTGGGACACTCTCTCTGCAGCATGGTGTGGGTTAGTGTATCGCGGAGTGGGACACTCTCTCTGCAGCATGGTGTGGGTCAGTGTATCCCGGAGTAGGACACTCTCTCTGCAGCATGGTGTGGGTCAGTGTTTCCCGGAGTGGGACACTCTCTCTGCAGCCTGGTGTGGGTTAGTGTATCGCGGAGTGGGACACTCTCTCTGCAGCATGGTGTGGGTTAGTGTATCCCCGAGTGGGACACTCTCTCTGCAGCATGGTGTGGGTTAGTGTATCCCCGAGTGGGACACTCTCTCTGCAGCATGGTGTGGGTTAGTGTATCCCCGAGTGGGCCACTGTCTCTGCAGCATGGTGTGGGTTAGTGTATCCCGGAGTGGGACACTCTCTCTGCAGCATGGTGTGGGTTAGTGTATCCCAGAGTGGGACACACTCTCTGCAGCATGGTGTGGGTTAGTGTATCCCCGAGTGGGACTCTAGCTCTGCAGCATGGTGTGTGTTAGTGTATCCCCGAGTGGGACACTCTCTCTGAAGCATGGTGTGTGTTAGTGTATCCCCGAGTGTGACTCTCTCTCTCTCTGCAGCATGGTGTGGGTTAGTGTATCCCAGAGTGGGACACTCTCTCTGCAGCATGGTGTGGGTTAGTGTATCCCCGAGTGGCCCACTGTCTCTGCAGCATGGTGTGGGTTAGTGTATCCCCGAGTGGGACACTCTCTCTGCAGCATGGTGTGGGTCAGTGTATCCCCGAGTGGGACACTCTCTCTGCAGCATGGTGTGGGTTAGTGTATCCCGGAGTGGGACACTCTCTCTGCAGCATGGTGTGGGTCAGTGAATCCCCGAGTGGGACACTCTCTCTGCAGCATGGTGTGGGTTAGTGTATGCCCGAGTGGGACACTCTCTCAGCAGCATGGTGTGGGTTAGTGTATCCCCAAGTGGGACACACTCTCTCTGAAGCATGGTGTGTGTTAGTGTATCCCCGAGTGGGACACACGCTATGCAGCATGGTGTGGGTTAGTGTATCGCGGAGTGGGACACTCTCTCTGCAGCATGGTGTGGGTTAGTGTATCCCGGAGTGGGACACTGTCTCTGCAGCATGGTGTGGGTTAGTGTATCCCGGAGTGGGACACTCTCTCTGCAGCATGGTGTGGGTTCGTGTATCCCGGAGTGGGACACTGTCTCTGCAGCATGGTGTGGGTTAGTGTATCCCGGAGTGGGACACTCTCTCTGCAGCATGGTGTGGGTTCGTGTATCCCGGAGTGGGACACTGTCTCTGCAGCATGGTGTGGGTTAGTGTATCCCCGAGTGGGACACTCTCTCTGCAGCATGGTGTGGGTTAGTGTATCCCGGAGTGGGACACTCTCTCTGCAGCATGGTGTGGGTTAGTGTACCCCGGAGTGGGACACTGTCTCTGCAGCATGGTGTGGGTTAGTGTATCCCGGAGTGGGACACTCTCTCTGCAGCATGGTGTGGGTTAGTGTATCCCGGAGTGGGACTCTCTCTCTGCAGCCTGGTGTGGGTTAGTGTATCCCCGAGTGAGACACTGTCTCTGCAGCATGGTGTGGGTCAGTGTATCCCGGAGTGGGACACTCTCTCTGCAGCCTCGTGTGGGTTAGTGTATCGCGGAGTGGGACACACTCTCTGCAGCCTGGTGTGGGTTAGTGTATCCCCGAGTGGGACACTCTCTCTGCAGCATGGTGTGGGTCAGTGTATCCCCGAGTGGGACTCTCTCTCTGCAGCCTGGTGTGGGTTAGTGTATCCCCGAGTGGGACACTCTCTCTGCAGCATGGTGTGGGTTAGTGTATCACAGAGTGGGACACTCTCTCTGCAGCATGGTGTGGGTTAGTGTATCCCGGAGTGGGACACTGTCTCTGCAGCATGGTGTGGGTTAGTGTATCCCGGAGTGGGACACTCTCTCTGCAGCCTGGTGTGGGTTAGTGTATCCCGGAGTGGGACTCTCTCTCTGCAGCCTGGTGTGGGTTAGTGTATCCCCGAGTGGGACACTGTCTCTGCAGCATGGTGTGGGTCAGTGTATCCCGGAGTGGGACACTCTCTCTGCAGCCTCGTGTGGGTTAGTGTATCGCGGAGTGGGACACTCTCTCTGCAGCCTGGTGTGGGTTAGTGTATCCCCGAGTGGGACACTCTCTCTGCAGCATGGTGTGGGTCAGTGTATCCCCGAGTGGGACACTCTCTCTGCAGCATGGTGTGGGTCAGTGTTTCCCGGAGTGGGACACTCTCTCTGCAGCATGGTGTGGGTCAGTGTATCCCGGAGTGGGACACTCTCTCTGCAGCATGGTGTGGGTCAGTGTATCCCCGAGTGGGACACTCTCTCTGCAGCATGGTGTGGGTTAGTGTATGCCCGAGTGGGACACTCTCTCTGCAGCATGGTGTGGGTTAGTGTATCGCGGAGTGGGACACTCTCTCTGCAGCATGGTGTGGGTCAGTGTATCCCGGAGTAGGACACTCTCTCTGCAGCATGGTGTGGGTCAGTGTTTCCCGGAGTGGGACACTCTCTCTGCAGCCTGGTGTGGGTTAGTGTATGCCCGAGTGGGACACTCTCTCTGCAGCATGGTGTGGGTTAGTGTATCGCGGAGTGGGACACTCTCTCTGCAGCATGGTGTGGGTTAGTGTATCCCCGAGTGGGACACTCTCTCTGCAGCATGGTGTGGGTTAGTGTATCCCCGAGTGGGACACTCTCTCTGCAGCATGGTGTGGGTTAGTGTATCCCCGAGTGGGCCACTGTCTCTGCAGCATGGTGTGGGTTAGTGTATCCCGGAGTGGGACACTCTCTCTGCAGCATGGTGTGGGTTAGTGTATCCCAGAGTGGGACACACTCTCTGCAGCATGGTGTGGGTTAGTGTATCCCCGAGTGGGACTCTAGCTCTGCAGCATGGTGTGTGTTAGTGTATCCCCGAGTGGGACACTCTCTCTGAAGCATGGTGTGTGTTAGTGTATCCCCGAGTGTGACTCTCTCTCTCTCTGCAGCATGGTGTGGGTTAGTGTATCCCAGAGTGGGACACTCTCTCTGCAGCATGGTGTGGGTTAGTGTATCCCCGAGTGGCCCACTGTCTCTGCAGCATGGTGTGGGTTAGTGTATCCCAGAGTGGGACACTCTCTCTGAAGCATGGTGTGTGTTAGTGTATCCCCGAGTGGGACACACTCTCTGCAGCATGGTGTGGGTTAGTGTATCACGGAGTGGGACTCTCTCTCTGCAGCATGGTGTGTGTTAGTGTATCCCCGAGTGGGACACTCTCTCTGAAGCATGGTGTGTGTTAGTGTATCCCCGAGTGGGACACACGCTATGCAGCATGGTGTGGGTTAGTGTATCGCGGAGTGGGACCCTCTCTCTGCAGCATGGTGTAGGTCAGTGTATCCCGGAGTGGGACACTCTCTCTGAAGCATGGTGTGGATTAGTGTATCCCCGAGTGGGACACTGTCTCTGCAGCATGGTGTGGGTTAGTGTATCCCGGAGTGGGACACTCTCTCTCTACAGCATGGTGTGGGTTAGTGTATCCCCGAGTGGGACACTCTCTCGGCAGCATGGTATGGGTCAGAGTATCCCGGAGTGGGACTCTCTCTCTGCAGCATGGTGTGGGTTAGTGTTTCCCGGGGTGGGACACACTCTCTCTGCAGTGTGTTGTGGGTTAGTGTATCACGGAGTGGGACACTCTCTCTCTGCAGTGTGTTGTGGGTTAGTGTATCCCCGAGTGGGACACACTCTCTGCAGCATGGTGTGGGTTAGTGTATCCCCGTGTGGGACACTCTCTCTGCAGCATGGTGTGGGTTAGTGTATCACAGAGTGGGACACTCTCGCTGCAGCATGGTGTGGGTTAGTGTATCCCCGAGTGGGACACACTCTCTGCAGCATGGTGTGGGTTAGTGTATCCCCGAGTGGGACACTCTCTCTGCAGCATGGTGTGGGTTAGTGTATCCCCGAGTGGGACACACTCTCTCTGCAGCATTTTGTGGGTCAGTGTATCCCGGAGTGGGACACTCTCTCTGCAGCATGGTGTGGGTTAGTGTATCCCCGAGTGGGACACACTCTCTCTGAAGCATGGTGTGTGTTAGTGTATCCCCGAGTGGGACACACGCTATGCAGCATGGTGTGGGTTAGTGTATCGCGGAGTGGGACACTCTCTCTGCAGCATGGTGTGGGTTAGTGTATCCCGGAGTGGGACACTGTCTCTGCAGCATGGTGTGGGTTAGTGTATCCCGGAGTGGGATACTCTCTCTGCAGCCTGGTGTGGGTTAGTGTATCCCGGAGTGGGACACTCTCTCTCTGCAGCATGGTGTGGGTTAGTGTATCCCCGAGTGGGACACTCTCTCGGCAGCATGGTGTGGGTTAGTGTATCCCGGAGTGGGACACTGTCTCTGCAGCATGGTGTGGGTTAGTGTATCCCGGAGTGGGACACTCTCTCTGCAGCATGGTGTGGGTTCGTGTATCCCGGAGTGAGACACTGTCTCTGCAGCATGGTGTGGGTCAGTGTATCCCCGAGTGGGACACTGTCTCTGCAGCATGGTGTGGGTTAGTGTATCACAGAGTGGGACACTCTCTCTGCAGCATGGTGTGGGTTAGTGTATCCCGGAGTGGGACACTGTCTCTGCAGCATGGTGTGGGTTAGTGTATCCCCGAGTGGGACACTCTCTCTGCAGCATGGTGTGGGTTAGTGTATCCCGGAGTGGGACACTCTCTCTGCAGCATGGTGTGGGTTAGTGTATCCCGGAGTGGGACACTGTCTCTGCAGCATGGTGTGGGTTAGTGTATCCCGGAGTGGGACACTGTCTCTGCAGCATGGTGTGGGTTAGTGTATCCCGGAGTGGGACTCTCTCTCTGCAGCCTGGTGTGGGTTAGTGTATCCCCGAGTGGGACACTGTCTCTGCAGCATGGTGTGGGTCAGTGTATCCCGGAGTGGGACACTCTCTCTGCAGCCTCGTGTGGGTTAGTGTATCGCGGAGTGGGACACACTCTCTGCAGCCTGGTGTGGGTTAGTGTATCCCCGAGTGGGACACTCTCTCTGCAGCCTGGTGTGGGTTAGTGTATCCCCGAGTGGGACACTCTCTCTGCAGCCTGGTGTGGGTTAGTGTATCCCCGAGTGGGACACTCTCTCTGCAGCATGGTGTGGGTTAGTGTATCACAGAGTGGGACACTCTCTCTGCAGCATGGTGTGGGTTAGTGTATCCCGGAGTGGGACACTGTCTCTGCAGCATGGTGTGGGTTAGTGTATCCCGGAGTGGGACACTCTCTCTGCAGCCTGGTGTGGGTTAGTGTATCCCGGAGTGGGACTCTCTCTCTGCAGCCTGGTGTGAGTTAGTGTATCCCCGAGTGGGACACTGTCTCTGCAGCATGGTGTGGGTTAGTGTATCCCCGAGTGGGACACTCTCTCTGCAGCATGGTGTGGGTCAGTGTATCCCCGAGTGGGACACTCTCTCTGCAGCATGGTGTGGGTCAGTGTTTCCCGGAGTGGGACACTCTCTCTGCAGCATGGTGTGGGTCAGTGTATCCCGGAGTGGGACACTCTCTCTGCAGCATGGTGTGGGTCAGTGTATCCCCGAGTGGGACACTCTCTCTGCAGCATGGTGTGGGTTAGTGTATGCCCGAGTGGGACACTCTCTCTGCAGCATGGTGTGGGTTAGTGTATCGCGGAGTGGGACACTCTCTCTGCAGCATGGTGTGGGTCAGTGTTTCCCGGAGTGGGACACTCTCTCTGCAGCCTGGTGTGGGTTAGTGTATCGCGGAGTGGGACGCTGTCTCTGCAGCATGGTGTGGGTTAGTGTATCACAGAGTGGGACACTCTCTCTGCAGCATGGTGTGGGTTAGTGTATCCCCGAGTGGGACACACTCTCTCTGCAGCATGGTGTGTGTTCATGTATCCCGGAGTGGGACTCTCTCTCTCTGCAGCATGGTGTGGGTGAGTGTATGCCCGAGTGGGACACTCTCTCTGCAGCATGGTGTGGGTGAGTGTATGCCCGAGTGGGACACTCTCTCTGCAGCATGGTGTGGGTTAGTGTATCCCCGAGTGTGACACTCTCTCTGCAGCATGGTGTGTGTTCATGTATCCCGGAGTGGGACTCTCTCTCTCTGCAGCATGGTGTGGGTTAGTGTATCCCAGAGTGGGACACTCTCTCTGGAGCATGGTGTGGGTTAGTGTATCCCGGAGTGGGACACTCTCTCTGCAGCATGGTGTGGGTTAGTGTATCCCAGAGTGGGACACACTCTCTGCAGCATGGTGTGGGTTAGTGTATCCCCGAGTGGGACTCTCTCTCTGCAGCATGGTGTGTGTTAGTGTATCCCCGAGTGGGACACTCTCTCTGAAGCATGGTGTGTGTTAGTGTATCCCCGAGTGGGACTCTCTCTCTCTGCAGCATGGTGTGGGTTAGTGTATCCCCGAGTGGGCCACTGTCTCTGCAGCATGGTGTGGGTTAGTGTATCCCAGAGTGGGACACACTCTCTGCAGCATGGTGTGGGTTAGTGTATCACGGAGTGGGACACTCTCTCTGCAGCATGGTGTGTGTTAGTGTATCCCCGAGTGGGACACTCTCTCTGAAGCATGGTGTGTGTTAGTGTATCCCCGAGTGGGACACACGCTATGCAGCATGGTGTGGGTTAGTGCATCGCGGAGTGGGACTCTCTCTCTCTGCAGCATGGTGTGGGTTAGTGTATCCCAGAGTGGGACACTCTCTCTGGAGCATGGTGTGGGTTAGTGTATCCCGGAGTGGGACACTCTCTCTGCAGCATGGTGTGGGTTAGTGTATCCCCGAGTGGGACTCTCCCTCTGCAGCATGGTGTGTGTTAGTGTATCCCCGAGTGGGACACACGCTATGCAGCATGGTGTGGGTTAGTGTATCGCGGAGTGGGACCCTCTCTCTGCAGCATGGTGTAGGTCAGTGTATCCCGGAGTGGGACACTCTCTCTGCAGCATGGTGTGGGTTAGTGTATCCCGGAGTGGGACACTCTCTCTGCAGCATGGTGTGGGTTAGTGTATCCCGGAGTGGGACACTCTCTCTGCAGCATGGTGTGGGTTAGTGTATCCCGGAGTGGGACACTGTCTCTGCAGCATGGTGTGGGTTAGTGTATCCCGGAGTGGGACACTCTCTCTGCAGCCTGGTGTGGGTTAGTGTATCCCGGAGTGGGACTCTCTCTCTGCAGCCTGGTGTGGGTTAGTGTAGCCCCGAGTGGGACACTGTCTCTGCAGCATGGTGTGGGTCAGTGTATCCCGGAGTGGGACACTCTCTCTGCAGCATGGTGTGGGTTAGTGTATCCCGGAGTGGGACACTGTCTCTGCAGCATGGTGTGGGTCAGTGTATCCCGGAGTGGGACACTCTCTCTGCAGCCTGGTGTGGGTTAGTGTATCCCGGAGTGGGACTATCTCTCTGCAGCCTGGTGTGGGTTAGTGTATCCCCGAGTGGGACACTGTCTCTGCAGCATGGTGTGGGTTAGTGTATCCCGGAGTGGGACACTCTCTCTGCAGCCTCGTGTGGGTTAGTGTATCGCGGAGTGGGACACACTCTCTGCAGCCTGGTGTGGGTTAGTGTATCCCCGAGTGGGACACTCTCTCTGCAGCCTGGTGTGGGTTAGTGTATCCCGGAGTGGGACACTGTCTCTGCAGCATGGTGTGGGTTAGTGTATCCCGGAGTGGGACACTCTCTCTGCAGCCTGGTGTGGGTTAGTGTATCCCGGAGTGGGACTCTCTCTCTGCAGCATGGTGTGGGTCAGTGTATCCCCGAGTGGGACTCTCTCTCTGCAGCCTGGTGTGGGTTAGTGTATCCCCGAGTGGGACACTCTCTCTGCAGCATGGTGTGGGTCAGTGTATCCCCGAGTGGGACACTCTCTCTGCAGCATGGTGTGGGTCAGTGTTTCCCGGAGTGGGACACTCTCTCTGCAGCATGGTGTGGGTCAGTGTATCCCGGAGTGGGACACTCTCTCTGCAGCATGGTGTGGGTCAGTGTATCCCCGAGTGGGACACTCTCTCTGCAGCCTGGTGTGGGTTAGTGTATCGCGGAGTGGGACACTCTCTCTGCAGCATGGTGTGGATCAGTGTATCCCGGAGTGGGACACTCTCTCTGCAGCATGGTGTGGGTCAGTGTTTCCCGGAGTGGGACACTCTCTCTGCAGCATGGTGTGGGTCAGTGTATCGCGGAGTGGGACACTCTCTCTGCAGCCTGGTGTGGGTGAGTGTATGCCCGAGTGGGACACTCTCTCTGCAGCATGGTGTGTGTTCATGTATCCCGGAGTGGGACTCTCTCTCTCTGCAGCATGGTGTGGGTTAGTGTATCCCAGAGTGGGACACTCTCTCTGGAGCATGGTGTGGGTTAGTGTATCCCGGAGTGGGACACTCTCTCTGCAGCATGGTGTGGGTTAGTGTATCCCAGAGTGGGACACACTCTCTGCAGCATGGTGTGGGTTAGTGTATCCCAGAGTGGGACACTCTCTCTGGAGCATGGTGTGGGTTAGTGTATCCCAGAGTGGGACACATTCTCTGCAGCATGGTGTGTGTTAGTGTATCCCCGAGTGGGACTCTCTCTCTCTGCAGCATGGTGTGGGTTAGTGTATCCCCGAGTGGGCCACTGTCTCTGCAGCATGGTGTGGGTTAGTGTATCCCAGAGTGGGACACACTCTCTGCAGCATGGTGTGGGTTAGTGTATCACGGAGTGGGACACTCTCTCTGCAGCATGGTGTGTGTTAGTGTATCCCCGAGTGGGACACTCTCTCTGAAGCATGGTGTGTGTTAGTGTATCCCCGAGTGGGACACACGCTATGCAGCATGGTGTGGGTTAGTGTATCGCGGAGTGGGACTCTCTCTCTCTGCAGCATGGTGTGGGTCAGTGTATCCCAGAGTGGGACACTCTCTCTGGAGCATGGTGTGGGTTAGTGTATCCCGGAGTGGGACACTCTCTCTGCAGCATGGTGTGGGTTAGTGTATCCCCGAGTGGGACTCTCTCTCTGCAGCATGGTGTGTGTTAGTGTATCCCCGAGTGGGACACACGCTATGCAGCATGGTGTGGGTTAGTGTATCGCGGAGTGGGACCCTCTCTCTGCAGCATGGTGTAGGTCAGTGTATCCCGGAGTGGGACACTCTCTCTGAAGCATGGTGTGGGTTAGTGTATCCCCGAGTGGGACACTGTCTCTGCAGCATGGTGTGGGTTAGTGTATCCCGGAGTGGGACACTCTCTCTGCAGAATGGTGTGTGTTAGTGTATCCCCGAGTGGGACACTGTCTCTGCAGCATGGGGTAGGTCAGTGTATCCCGGAGTGGGACACTCTCTCTGCAGCATGGTGTGGGTTAGTGTGTCCCCGAGTGGGACACTGTCTCTGCAGCATAGTGTGGGTTTGTGTATCCCGGAGTGGGACACTCTCTCTCTACAGCATGGTGTGGGTTAGTGTATCCCCGAGTGGGACACTCTCTCGGCAGCATGGTGTGGGTTAGTGTATCCCGGAGTGGGACACTGTCTCTGCAGCATGGTGTGGGTTAGTGTATCCCGGAGTGGGACACTCTCTCTGCAGCATGGTGTGGGTTCGTGTATCCCGGAGTGAGACACTGTCTCTGCAGCATGGTGTGGGTCAGTGTATCACAGAGTGGGACACTCTCTCTGCAGCATGGTGTGGGTTAGTGTATCCCGGAGTGGGACACTGTCTCTGCAGCATGGTGTGGGTTAGTGTATCCCCGAGTGGGACACTCTCTCTGCAGCATGGTGTGGGTTAGTGTATCCCGGAGTGGGACACTCTCTCTGCAGCATGGTGTGGGTTAGTGTATCCCGGAGTGGGACACTGTCTCTGCAGCATGGTGTGGGTTAGTGTATCCCGGAGTGGGACACTCTCTCTGCAGCCTGGTGTGGGTTAGTGTATCCCGGAGTGGGACTCTCTCTCTGCAGCCTGGTGTGGGTTAGTGTATCCCCGAGTGGGACACTGTCTCTGCAGCATGGTGTGGGTCAGTGTATCCCGGAGTGGGACACTCTCTCTGCAGCCTCGTGTGGGTTAGTGTATCGCGGAGTGGGACACACTCTCTGCAGCCTGGTGTGGGTTAGTGTATCCCCGAGTGGGACACTCTCTCTGCAGCCTGGTGTGGGTTAGTGTATCCCCGAGTGGGACACTCTCTCTGCAGCCTGGTGTGGGTTAGTGTATCCCCGAGTGGGACACTCTCTCTGCAGCATGGTGTGGGTCAGTGTATCCCCGAGTGGGACACTCTCTCTGCAGCATGGTGTGGGTCAGTGTTTCCCGGAGTGGGACACTCTCTCTGCAGCATGGTGTGGGTTAGTGTATCACAGAGTGGGACACTCTCTCTGCAGCATGGTGTGGGTTAGTGTATCCCGGTGTGGGACACTGTCTCTGCAGCATGGTGTGGGTTAGTGTATCCCGGAGTGGGACACTCTCTCTGCAGCCTGGTGTGGGTTAGTGTATCCCGGAGTGGGACTCTCTCTCTGCAGCCTGGTGTGGGTTAGTGTATCCCCGAGTGGGACACTGTCTCTGCAGCATGGTGTGGGTTAGTGTATCCCCGAGTGGGACACTCTCTCTGCAGCATGGTGTGGGTCAGTGTATCCCCGAGTGGGACACTCTCTCTGCAGCATGGTGTGGGTCAGTGTTTCCCGGAGTGGGACACTCTCTCTGCAGCATGGTGTGTGTTAGTGTATCGCGGAGTGGGACACTCTCTCTGCAGCATGGTGTGGATCAGTGTATCCCGGAGTAGGACACTCTCTCTGCAGCATGGTGTGGGTCAGTGTTTCCCGGAGTGGGACACTCTCTCTGCAGCCTGGTGTGGGTTAGTGTATCCCGGAGTGGGACTCTCTCTCTGCAGCCTGGTGTGGGTTAGTGTATCCCCGAGTGGGACACTGTCTCTGCAGCATGGTGTGGGTTAGTGTATCCCGGAGTGGGACACTCTCTCTGCAGCCTGGTGTGGGTTAGTGTATCCCGGAGTGGGACTCTCTCTCTGCAGCCTGGTGTGGGTTAGTGTATCCCCGAGTGGGACACTCTCTCTGCAGCATGGTGTGGGTCAGTGTATCCCCGAGTGGGACACTCTCTCTGCAGCATGGTGTGGGTTAGTGTATCCCCGAGTGGGACACTCTTTCTGCAGCATGGTGTGGGTTAGTGTATCCCCGAGTGGGACACTCTCTCTGCAGCATGGTGTGGGTTAGTGTATCGCGGAGTGGGACACTCTCTCTGCAGCATGGTGTGGATCAGTGTATCCCGGAGTAGGACACTCTCTCTGCAGCATGGTGTGGGTCAGTGTTTCCCGGAGTGGGACACTCTCTCTGCAGCATGGTGTGGATTAGTGTATCCCGGAGTGGGACACTCTCTCTGCAGCATGGTGTGGGTTAGTGTATCCCGGAGTGGGACATTCTCTCTGCAGCATGGTGTGGGTTAGTGTATCCCCGAGTGGGACACTCTCTCTGGAGCATGGTGTGGGTTAGTGTATCCCGGAGTGGGACACTCTCTCTGGAGCATGGTGTGGGTTAGTGTATCCCGGAGTGGGACACTCTCTCTGCAGCATGGTGTGGGTTAGTGTATCCCGGAGTGGGACATTCTCTCTGCAGCATGGTGTGTGTTAGTGTATCCCCGAGTGGGACACTCTCTCTGGAGCATGGTGTGGGTTAGTGTATCCCGGAGTGGGACACTCTCTCTGCAGCATGGTGTGGGTTAGTGTATCCCCGAGTGGGACACTCTCTCTGGAGCATGGTGTGGGTTAGTGTATCCCGGAGTGGGACACTCTCTCTGCAGCATGGTGTGGGTTAGTGTATCGCGGAGTGGGACACTCTCTCTGCAGCATGGTGTGGATCAGTGTATCCCGGAGTAGGACACTCTCTCTGCAGCATGGTGTGGGTTAGTGTATCACAGAGTGGGACACTCTCTCTGCAGCATGGTGTGGGTTAGTGTATCCCGGAGTGGGACACTCTCTCTGCAGCATGGTGTGGGTGAGTGTATGCCCGAGTGGGACACTCTCTCTGCAGCATGGTGTGGGTTAGTGTATCCCCGAGTGGGACACTCTCTCTGCAGCATGGTGTGGGTTAGTGTATCCCAGAGTGGGACACTCTCTCTGGAGCATGGTGTGGGTTAGTGTATCCCGGAGTGGGACACTCTCTCTGCAGCATGGTGTGGGTTAGTGTATCCCAGAGTGGGACACACTCTCTGGAGCATGGTGTGGGTTAGTGTATCCCGGAGTGGGACACTCTCTCTGCAGCATGGTGTGTGTTCATGTATCCCGGAGTGGGACTCTCTCTCTCTGCAGCATGGTGTGGGTTAGTGTATCCCAGAGTGGGACACTCTCTCTGGAGCATGGTGTGGGTTAGTGTATCCCGGAGTGGGACACTCTCTCTGCAGCATGGTGTGTGTTCATGTATCCCGGAGTGGGACTCTCTCTCTCTGCAGCATGGTGTGGGTTAGTGTATCCCAGAGTGGGACACTCACTCTGGAGCATGGTGTGGGTTAGTGTATCCCGGAGTGGGACACTCTCTCTGCAGCATGGTGTGTGTTCATGTATCCCGGAGTGGGACTCTCTCTCTCTGCAGCATGGTGTGGGTTAGTGTATCCCAGAGTGGGACACTCTCTCTGGAGCATGGTGTGGGTTAGTGTATGCCGGAGTGGTACACTCTCTCTGCAGCATGGTGTGTGTTCATGTATCCCGGAGTGGGACTCTCTCTCTCTGCAGCATGGTGTGGGTTAGTGTATCCCAGAGTGGGACACACTCTCTGCAGCATGGTGTGGGTTAGTGTATCCCCGAGTGGGACACTCTCTCTGCAGCATGGTGTGTGTTCATGTATCCCGGAGTGGGACTCTCTCTCTCTGCAGCATGGTGTGGGTTAGTGTATCCCAGAGTGGGACACACTCTCTGCAGCATGGTGTGGGTTAGTGTATCCCCGAGTGGGACTCTCTCTCTCTGCAGCATGGTGTGGGTTAGTGTATCCCCGAGTGGGCCACTGTCTCTGCAGCATGGTGTGGGTTAGTGTATCCCAGAGTGGGACACACTCTCTGCAGCATGGTGTGGGTTAGTGTATCACGGATTGGGACACTCTCTCTGCAGCATGGTGTGTGTTAGTGTATCCCCGAGTGGGACACTCTCTCTGAAGCATGGTGTGTGTTAGTGTATCCCCGAGTGGGACACACGCTATGCAGCATGGTGTGGGTTAATGCATCGCGGAGTGGGACTCTCTCTCTCTGCAGCATGGTGTGGGTTAGTGTATCCCAGAGTGGGACACTCTCTCTGGAGCATGGTGTGGGTTAGTGTATCCCGGAGTGGGACACTCTCTCTGCAGCATGGTGTGGGTTAGTGTATCCCCGAGTGGGACTCTCCCTCTGCAGCATGGTGTGTGTTAGTGTATCCCCGAGTGGGACACACGCTATGCAGCATGGTGTGGGTTAGTGTATCGCGGAGTGGGACCCTCTCTCTGCAGCATGGTGTAGGTCAGTGTATCCCGGAGTGGGACACTCTCTCTGCAGCATGGTGTGGGTTAGTGTATCCCGGAGTGGGACACTCTCTCTGCAGCATGGTGTCGGTTAGTGTATCCCGGAGTGGGACACTCTCTCTGCAGCATGGTGTGGGTTAGTGTATCCCGGAGTGGGACACTGTCTCTGCAGCATGGTGTGGGTTAGTGTATCCCGGAGTGGGACACTCTCTCTGCAGCCTGGTGTGGGTTAGTGTATCCCGGAGTGGGACTCTCTCTCTGCAGCCTGGTGTGGGTTAGTGTATCCCCGAGTGGGACACTGTCTCTGCAGCATGGTGTGGGTCAGTGTATCCCGGAGTGGGACACTCTCTCTGCAGCATGGTGTGGGTTAGTGTATCCCGGAGTGGGACACTGTCTCTGCAGCATGGTGTGGGTTAGTGTATCCCGGAGGGGGACACTCTCTCTGCAGCCTGGTGTGGGTTAGTGTATCCCGGAGTGGGACTCTCTCTCTGCAGCCTGGTGTGGGTTAGTGTATCGCGGAGTGGGACACTCTCTCTGCAGCACGGTGTGGGTTAGTGTATCGCGGAGTGGGACTCTCTCTCTCTGCAGCATGGTGTGGGTTAGTGTATCCCAGAGTGGGACACTCTCTCTGGAGCATGGTGTGGGTTAGTGTATCCCGGAGTGGGACACTCTCTCTGCAGCATGGTGTGGGTTAGTGTATCCCCGAGTGGGACTCTCTCTCTGCAGCATGGTGTGTGTTAGTGTATCCCCGAGTGGGACACACGCTATGCAGCATGGTGTGGGTTAGTGTATCGCGGAGTGGGACCCTCTCTCTGCAGCATGGTGTAGGTCAGTGTATCCCGGAGTGGGACACTCTCTCTGCAGTGTGGTGTGTGTTAGTGTATCCCCGAGTGGGACACTGTCTCTGCAGCATGGTGTAGGTCAGTGTATCCCGGAGTGGGACACTCTCTCTGCAGCATGGTGTGGGTTAGTGTGTCCCCGAGTGGGACACTGTCTCTGCAGCATAGTGTGGGTTTGTGTATCCCGGAGTGGGACACTCTCTCTCTACAGCATGGTGTGGGTTAGTGTATCCCCGAGTGGGACACTCTCTCGGCAGCATGGTGTGGGTTAGTGTATCCCGGAGTGGGACACTGTCTCTGCAGCATGGTGTGGGTTAGTGTATCCCGGAGTGGGACACTCTCTCTGCAGCATGGTGTGGGTTCGTGTATCCCGGAGTGAGACACTGTCTCTGCAGCATGGTGTGGGTCAGTGTATCCCCGAGTGGGACACTGTCTCTGCAGCATGGTGTGGGTTAGTGTATCACAGAGTGGGACACTCTCTCTGCAGCATGGTGTGGGTTAGTGTATCCCGGAGTGGGACACTGTCTCTGCAGCATGGTGTGGGTTAGTGTATCCCCGAGTGGGACACTCTCTCTGCAGCATGGTGTGGGTTAGTGTATCCCGGAGTGGGACACTCTCTCTGCAGCATGGTGTGGGTTAGTGTATCCCGGAGTGGGACACTGTCTCTGCAGCATGGTGTGGGTTAGTGTATCCCGGAGTGGGACACTCTCTCTGCAGCCTGGTGTGGGTTAGTGTATCCCGGAGTGGGACTCTCTCTCTGCAGCCTGGTGTGGGTTAGTGTATCCCCGAGTGGGACACTGTCTCTGCAGCATGGTGTGGGTCAGTGTATCCCGGAGTGGGACACTCTCTCTGCAGCCTCGTGTGGGTTAGTGTATCGCGGAGTGGGACACACTCTCTGCAGCCTGGTGTGGGTTAGTGTATCCCCGAGTGGGACACTCTCTCTGCAGCCTGGTGTGGGTTAGTGTATCCCCGAGTGGGACACTCTCTCTGCAGCCTGGTGTGGGTTAGTGTATCCCCGAGTGGGACACTCTCTCTGCAGCATGGTGTGGGTTAGTGTATCACAGAGTGGGACACTCTCTCTGCAGCATGGTGTGGGTTAGTGTATCCCGGAGTGGGACACTGTCTCTGCAGCATGGTGTGGGTTAGTGTATCCCGGAGTGGGACACTCTCTCTGCAGCCTGGTGTGGGTTAGTGTATCCCGGAGTGGGACTCTCTCTCTGCAGCCTGGTGTGGGTTAGTGTATCCCCGAGTGGGACACTCTCTCTGCAGCATGGTGTGGGTCAGTGTATCCCCGAGTGGGACACTCTCTCTGCAGCATGGTGTGGGTCAGTGTATCCCCGAGTGGGACACTCTCTCTGCAGCATGGTGTGGGTCAGTGTATCCCGGAGTGGGACACTCTCTCTGCAGCATGGTGTGGGTCAGTGTATCCCCGAGTGGGACACTCTCTCTGCAGCATGGTGTGGGTTAGTGTATGCCCGAGTGGGACACTCTCTCTGCAGCATGGTGTGGGTTAGTGTATCGCGGAGTGGGACACTCTCTCTGCAGCATAGTGTGGGTTAGTGTATCCCGGAGTGGGACTCTCTCTCTGCAGCCTGGTGTGGGTTAGTGTATCCCCGAGTGGGACACACTCTCTGCAGCCTGGTGTGGATCAGTGTATCCCGGAGTAGGACACTCTCTCTGCAGCACGGTGTGGGTCAGTGTTTCCCGGAGTGGGACACTCTCTCTGCAGCATGGTGTGGGTTAGTGTATCGCGGAGTGGGACGCTGTCTCTGCAGCATGGTGTGGGTTAGTGTATCACAGAGTGGGACACTCTCTCTGCAGCATGGTGTGGGTTAGTGTATCGCGGAGTGGGACACTCTCTCTGCAGCCTGGTGTGGGTGAGTGTATGCCCGAGTGGGACACTCTCTCTGCAGCATGGTGTGGGTTAGTGTATCCCCGAGTGGGACACTCTCTCTGCAGCATGGTGTGTGTTCATGTATCCCGGAGTGGGACTCTCTCTCTCTGCAGCATGGTGTGGGTTAGTGTATCCCAGAGTGGGACACACGCTATGCAGCATGGTGTGGGTTAGTGTATCGCGGAGTGGGACCCTCTCTCTGCAGCATGGTGTAGGTCAGTGTATCCCCGAGTGGGACTCTCTCTCTGCAGCATGGTGTGTGTTAGTGTATCCCCGAGTGGTACACTCTCTCTGAAGCATGGTGTGTGTTAGTGTATCCCCGAGTGGGACTCTCTCTCTCTGCAGCATGGTGTGGGTTAGTGTATCCCCGAGTGGGCCACTGTCTCTGCAGCATGGTGTGGGTTAGTGTATCCCAGAGTGGGACACACTCTCTGCAGCATGGTGTGGGTTAGTGTATCACGGAGTGGGACACTCTCTCTGCAGCATGGTGTGTGTTAGTGTATCCCCGATTGGGACACTCTCTCTGAAGCATGGTGTGTGTTAGTGTATCCCCGAGTGGGACACACGCTATGCAGCATGGTGTGGGTTAGTGCATCGCGGAGTGGGACTCTCTCTCTCTGCAGCATGGTGTGGGTTAGTGTATCCCAGAGTGGGACACTCTCTCTGGAGCATGGTGTGGGTTAGTGTATCCCGGAGTGGGACACTCTCTCTGCAGCATGGTGTGGGTTAGTGTATCCCCGAGTGGGACTCTCCCTCTGCAGCATGGTGTGTGTTAGTGTATCCCCGAGTGGGACACACGCTATGCAGCATGGTGTGGGTTAGTGTATCGCGGAGTGGGACCCTCTCTCTGCAGCATGGTGTAGGTCAGTGTATCCCGGAGTGGGACACTCTCTCTGCAGCATGGTGTGGGTTAGTGTATCCCGGAGTGGGACACTCTCTCTGCAGCATGGTGTGGGTTAGTGTATCCCGGAGTGGGACACTCTCTCTGCAGCATGGTGTGGGTTAGTGTATCCCGGAGTGGGACACTGTCTCTGCAGCATGGTGTGGGTTAGTGTATCCCGGAGTGGGACACTCTCTCTGCAGCCTGGTGTGGGTTAGTGTATCCCGGAGTGGGACTCTCTCTCTGCAGCCTGGTGTGGGTTAGTGTATCCCCGAGTGGGACACTGTCTCTGCAGCATGGTGTGGGTCAGTGTATCCCGGAGTGGGACACTCTCTCTGCAGCATGGTGTGGGTTAGTGTATCCCGGAGTGGGACACTGTCTCTGCAGCATGGTGTGGGTTAGTGTATCCCGGAGTGGGACACTCTCTCTGCAGCCTGGTGTGGGTTAGTGTATCCCGGAGTGGGACTCTCTCTCTGCAGCCTGGTGTGGGTTAGTGTATCCCCGAGTGGGACACTGTCTCTGCAGCATGGTGTGGGTCAGTGTATCCCGGAGTGGGACACTCTCTCTGCAGCCTCGTGTGGGTTAGTGTATCGCGGAGTGGGACACACTCTCTGCAGCCTGGTGTGGGTTAGTGTATCCCCGAGTGGGACACTCTCTCTGCAGCCTGGTGTGGGTTAGTGTATCCCCGAGTGGGACACTCTCTCTGCAGCCTGGTGTGGGTTAGTGTATCCCGGAGTGGGACACTGTCTCTGCAGCATGGTGTGGGTTAGTGTATCCCGGAGTGGGACACTCTCTCTGCAGCCTGGTGTGGGTTAGTGTATCGCGGAGTGGGACCCTCTCTCTGCAGCATGGTGTGGGTTAGTGTATCCCGGAGTGGGACACTCTCTCTGCAGCATGGTGTGGGTTAGTGTATCCCGGAGTGGGACACTGTCTCTGCAGCATGGTGTGGGTTAGTGTATCCCGGAGTGGGACACTCTCTCTGCAGCCTGGTGTGGGTTAGTGTATCCCGGAGTGGGACTCTCTCTCTGCAGCATGGTGTGGGTCAGTGTATCCCCGAGTGGGACTCTCTCTCTGCAGCCTGGTGTGGGTTAGTATATCCCCGAGTGGGACACTCTCTCTGCAGCATGGTGTGGGTCAGTGTATCCCCGAGTGGGACACTCTCTCTGCAGCATGGTGTGGGTCAGTGTTTCCCGGAGTGGGACACTCTCTCTGCAGCATGGTGTGGGTCAGTGTATCCCGGAGTGGGACACTCTCTCTGCAGCATGGTGTGGGTCAGTGTATCCCCGAGTGGGACACTCTCTCTGCAGCATGGTGTGGGTTAGTGTATCCCCGAGTGGGACACTCTCTCTGCAGCACGGTGTGTGTTAGTGTATCACGGAGTGGGACACACTCTCTCTGCAGCCTGGTGTGGGTTAGTGTATCCCGGAGTGGGACACTCTCTCTGCAGCATGGTGTGGGTTAGTGTATCCCAGAGTGGGACACACTCTCTGCAGCATGGTGTGTGTTCATGTATCCCGGAGTGGGACTCTCTCTCTCTGCAGCATGGTGTGGGTTAGTGTATCCCGGAGTGGGACACTCTCTCTGGAGCATGGTGTGGGTTAGTGTATCCCGGAGTGGGACACTCTCTCTGCAGCATGGTGTGGGTTAGTGTATCCCAGAGTGGGACACACTCTCTGCAGCATGGTGTGTGTTCATGTATCCCGGAGTGGGACTCTCTCTCTCTGCAGCATGGTGTGGGTTAGTGTATCCCAGAGTGGGACACTCTCTCTGGAGCATGGTGTGGGTTAGTGTATCCCGGAGTGGGACACTCTCTCTGCAGCATGGTGTGGGTTAGTGTATCCCAGAGTGGGACACACTCTCTGCAGCATGGTGTGTGTTCATGTATCCCGGAGTGGGACTCTCTCTCTCTGCAGCATGGTGTGGGTTAGTGTATCCCAGAGTGGGACACTCTCTCTGGAGCATGGTGTGGGTTAGTGTATCCCGGAGTGGGACACTCTCTCTGGAGCATGGTGTGGGTTAGTGTATCCCGGAGTGGGACACTCTCTCTGCAGCATGGTGTGGGTTAGTGTATCCCCGAGTGGGACACTCTCTCTGCAGCATGGTGTGGGTTAGTGTATCCCCGAGTGGGACTCTCTCTCTGCAGCATGGTGTGGGTTAGTGTATCCCCGAGTGGGCCACTGTCTCTGCAGCATGGTGTGGGTTAGTGTATCCCAGAGTGGGACACACTCTCTGCAGCATGGTGTGTGTTAGTGTATCCCCGAGTGGGACTCTCTCTCTCTGCAGCATGGTGTGGGTTAGTGTATCCCTGAGTGGGCCACTGTCTCTGCAGCATGGTGTGGGTTAGTGTATCCCAGAGTGGGACACACTCTCTGCAGCATGGTGTGGGTTAGTGTATCACGGAGTGGGACACTCTCTCTGCAGCATGGTGTGTGTTAGTGTATCCCCGAGTGGGACACTCTCTCTGAAGCATGGTGTGTGTTAGTGTATCCCCGAGTGGGACACACGCTATGCAGCATGGTGTGGGTTAGTGTATCGCGGAGTGGGACTCTCTCTCTCTGCAGCATGGTGTGGGTTAGTGTATCCCAGAGTGGGACACTCTCTCTGGAGCATGGTGTGGGTTAGTGTATCCCGGAGTGGGACACTCTCTCTGCAGCATGGTGTGGGTTAGTGTATCCCGGAGTGGGACACTCTCTCTGCAGCATGGTGTGGGTTAGTGTATCCCCGAGTGGGACTCTCTCTCTGCAGCATGGTGTGTGTTAGTGTATCCCCGAGTGGGACACACGCTATGCAGCATGGTGTGGGTTAGTGTATCGCGGAGTGGGACCCTCTCTCTGCAGCATGGTGTAGGTCAGTGTATCCCGGAGTGGGACACTCTCTCTGAAGCATGGTGTGGGTTAGTGTATCCCCGAGTGGGACTCTCTCTCTGCAGCCTGGTGTGGGTTAGTGTATCCCCGAGTGTGACACTGTCTCTCTGCAGTGTGTTGTGGGTTAGTGTATCCCCGAGTGGGACACACTCTCTGCAGCATGGTGTGGGTTAGTGTATCCCCGTGTGGGACACTCTCTCTGCAGCATGGTGTGGGTTAGTGTATCACAGAGTGGGACACTCTCTCTGCAGCATGGTGTGGGTTAGTGTATCCCCGAGTGGGACTCTCTCTCTGCAGCCTGGTGTGGGTTAGTGTATCCCCGAGTGGGACACTGTCTCTGCAGCATGGTGTGGGTCAGTGTATCCCGGAGTGGGACACTCTCTCTGCAGCATGGTGTGGGTTAGTGTATCCCGGAGTGGGACACTCTCTCTGCAGCCTGGTGTGGGTTAGTGTATCGCGGAGTGGGACACTCTCTCTGCAGCATGGTGTGGGTTAGTGTATCCCGGAGTGGGACACTCTCTCTGCAGCCTCGTGTGGGTTAGTGTATCGCGGAGTGGGACACTCTCTCTGCAGCGTGGTGTGGGTTAGTGTATCCCCGAGTGGGACACTCTCTCTGCAGCCTGGTGTGGGTTAGTGTATCCCCGAGTGGGACACTCTCTCTGCAGCATGGTGTGGGTCAGTGTATCCCCGAGTGGGACACTCTCTGTGCAGCATTTTGTGGGTCAGTGTATCCCGGTGTGGGACACTCTCTCTGCAGCATGGTGTGGGTCAGTGTATCCCCGAGTGGGACACTCTCTCTGCAGCATGGTGTGGGTCAGTGTATCACGGAGTGGGACACTCTCTCTGCAGCATGGTGTGGGTTAGTGTATCCCGGAGTGGGACACACTCTCTCTGCAGCATTTTGTGGGTCAGTGTATCCCGGAGTGGGACACTCTCTCTGCAGCATGGTGTGGGTTAGTGTATCCCCGAGTGGGACACACTCTCTCTGCAGCCTGGTGTGGGTTAGTGTATGCCCGAGTGGGACACTGTCTCTGCAGCATGGTGTGGGTTAGTGTATCGCGGAGTGGGACACTCTCTCTGCAGCATGGTGTGGGTTAGTGTATCGCGGAGTGGGACACTCTCTCTGCAGCATGGTGTGGGTGAGTGTATGCCCGAGTGGGACACTCTCTCTGCAGCATGGTGTGGGTTAGTGTATCCCGGAGTGGGACACTGTCTCTGCAGCATGGTGTGGGTTAGTGTATCCCCTAGTGGGACACTGTCTCTGCAGCATGGTGTGTGTTAGTGTATCCCGGAGTGGGACACTGTCTCTGCAGCATGGTGTGGGTTAGTGTATCCCCGAGTGGGACACTGTCTCTGCAGCATGGTGTGGGTTAGTGTATCACAGAGTGGGACACTCTCTCTGCAGCATGGTGTGGGTTAGTGTATCCCGGAGTGAGACACTGTCTCTGCAGCATGGTGTGGGTTAGTGTATCCCGGAGTGGGACACTCTCTCTGCAGCCTGGTGTGGGTTAGTGTATCCCGGAGTGGGACTCTCTCTCTGCAGCCTGGTGTGGGTTAGTGTATCCCGGAGTGGGACACTCTCTCTGCAGCATGGTGTGGGTCAGTGTATCCCGGAGTGGGACACTGTCTCTGCAGCATGGTGTGGGTTAGTGTATCCCGGAGTGGGACACATTCTCTGCAGCATGGTGTGGGTTAGTGTATCCCGGAATGGGACACTCTCTCTGCAGCATGGTGTGGGTTAGTGTATCGCGGAGTGGGACACTCTCTCTGCAGCATGGTGTGGGTTAGTGTATCCCGGAGTGGGACACAGTCTCTGCAGCATGGTGTGGGTTAGTGTATCCCGGAGTGGGACACTGTCTCTGCAGCATGGTGTGGGTTAGTGTATCCCGGAGTGGGACACTCTCTCTGCAGCCTCGTGTGGGTTAGTGTATCGCGGAGTGGGACACTCTCTCTGCAGCCTGGTGTTGGTTAGTGTATCCCCGAGTGGGACACTCTCTCTGCAGCCTGGTGTGGGTTAGTGTATCCCCGAGTGGGACACTCTCTCTGCAGCATGGTGTGGGTCAGTGTATCCCGGAGTGGGACACTCTCTCTGCAGCATGGTGTGGGTTAGTGTATCCCGGAGTGGGACACTGTCTCTGCAGCATGGTGTGGGTTAGTGTATCCCCGAGTGGGACACTGTCTCTGCAGCATGGTGTGTGTTAGTGTATCCCGGAGTGGGACACTGTCTCTGCAGCATGGTGTGGGTTAGTGTATCCCCGAGTGGGACACTCTCTCTGCAGCATGGTGTGGGTTAGTGTATCCCCGAGTGGGACACTGTCTCTGCAGCATGGTGTGGGTTAGTGTATCCCGGAGTGGGACACTCTCTCTGCAGCCTCGTGTGGGTTAGTGTATCGCGGAGTGGGACACTCTCTCTGCAGCCTGGTGTGGGTTAGTGTATCCCCGAGTGGGACACTCTCTCTGCAGCCTGGTGTGGGTTAGTGTATCCCCGAGTGGGACACTCTCTCTGCAGCATGGTGTGGGTCAGTGTATCCCGGAGTGGGACACTCTCTCTGCAGCATGGTGTGGGTTAGTGTATCCCGGAGTGGGACACTGTCTCTGCAGCATGGTGTGGGTTAGTGCATCCCCGAGTGGGACACTGTCTCTGCAGCATGGTGTGTGTTAGTGTATCCCGGAGTGGGACACTGTCTCTGCAGCATGGTGTGGGTTAGTGTATCCCCGAGTGGGACACTGTCTCTGCAGCATGGTGTGGGTTAGTGTATCGCGGAGTGGGACACGCTCTCTGCAGCACGGTGTGGGTTAGTGTATCCCGGAGTGGGACACTCTCTCTGCAGCATGGTGTGTGTTAGTGTATCCCCGAGTGGGACACTCTCTCTCTGCAGCATGGTGTGGGTTAGTGTATCCCCGAGTGGGACACTCTCTCTGTAGCATGGTGTGGGTTAGTGTATCCCAGAGTGGGACACACTCTCTGCAGCATGGTGTGGGTTAGTGTATCCCCGAGTGGGACTCTCTCTGCAGCATGGTGTGTGTTAGTGTATCCCCGAGTGGGACACTCTCTCTGAAGCATGGTGTGTGTTAGTGTATCCCCGAGTGGGACACACGCTATGCAGCATGGTGTGGGTTAGTGTATCGCGGAGTGGGACACTCTCTCTGCAGCATGGTGTGGGTTAATGTATCCCGGAGTGGCACACTGTCTCTGCAGCATGGTGTGGGTTAGTGTATCCCGGAGTGGGACACTCTCTCTGCAGCCTGGTGTGGGTTAGTGTATCCCCGAGTGGGACACTCTCTCTCTGCAGCATGGTGTGGGTTAGTGTATCCCGGAGTGGGACACTGTCTCTGCAGCATGGTGTGGGTTAGTGTATCCCGGAGTGGGACACTGTCTCTGCAGCATGGTGTGGGTTAGTGTATCCCCGAGTGGGACACTCTCTCTGCAGCATGGTGTGGGTTAGTGTATCCCGGAGTGGGACACTCTCTCTCTGCAGCATGGTGTGGGTTAGTGTATCCCGGAGTGGGACACTCTCTCTGCAGCATGGTGTGGGTTCGTGTATCCCGGAGTGAGACACTGTCTCTGCAGCATGGTGTGGGTTAGTGTATCACAGAGTGGGACACTCTCTCTGCAGCATGGTGTGGGTTAGTGTATCCCGGAGTGGGACACAGTCTCTGCAGCATGGTGTGGGTTAGTGTATCCCGGAGTGGGACACTGTCTCTGCAGCATGGTGTGGGTTAGTGTATCCCGGAGTGGGACACTCTCTCTGCAGCCTCGTGTGGGTTAGTGTATCGCGGAGTGGGACACTCTCTCTGCAGCCTGGTGTGGGTTAGTGTATCCCCGAGTGGGACACTCTCTCTGCAGCCTGGTGTGGGTTAGTGTATCCCCGAGTGGGACACTCTCTCTGCAGCATGGTGTGGGTCAGTGTATCCCGGAGTGGGACACTCTCTCTGCAGCATGGTGTGGGTTAGTGTATCCCGGAGTGGGACACTGTCTCTGCAGCATGGTGTGGGTTAGTGTATCCCCGAGTGGGACACTGTCTCTGCAGCATGGTGTGTGTTAGTGTATCCCGGAGTGGGACACTGTCTCTGCAGCATGGTGTGGGTTAGTGTATCCCCGAGTGGGACACTCTCTCTGCAGCCTGGTGTGGGTTAGTGTATCCCCGAGTGGGACACTGTCTCTGCAGCATGGTGTGGGTTAGTGTATCCCGGAGTGGGACACTCTCTCTGCAGCCTCGTGTGGGTTAGTGTATCGCGGAGTGGGACACTCTCTCTGCAGCCTGGTGTGGGTTAGTGTATCCCCGAGTGGGACACTCTCTCTGCAGCCTGGTGTGGGTTAGTGTATCCCCGAGTGGGACACTCTCTCTGCAGCATGGTGTGGGTCAGTGTATCCCGGAGTGGGACACTCTCTCTGCAGCATGGTGTGGGTTAGTGTATCCCGGAGTGGGACACTGTCTCTGCAGCATGGTGTGGGTTAGTGCATCCCCGAGTGGGACACTGTCTCTGCAGCATGGTGTGGGTTAGTGTATCCCCGAGTGGGACACTCTCTCTGCAGCATGGTGTGTGTTAGTGTATCCCGGAGTGGGACACTGTCTCTGCAGCATGGTGTGGGTTAGTGTATCCCCGAGTGGGACACTGTCTCTGCAGCATGGTGTGGGTTAGTGTATCGCGGAGTGGGACACGCTCTCTGCAGCACGGTGTGGGTTAGTGTATCCCGGAGTGGGACACTCTCTCTGCAGCATGGTGTGTGTTAGTGTATCCCCGAGTGGGACACTCTCTCTCTGCAGCATGGTGTGGGTTAGTGTATCCCCGAGTGGGACACTCTCTCTGTAGCATGGTGTGGGTTAGTGTATCCCAGAGTGGGACACACTCTCTGCAGCATGGTGTGGGTTAGTGTATCCCCGAGTGGGACTCTCTCTGCAGCATGGTGTGTGTTAGTGTATCCCCGAGTGGGACACTCTCTCTGAAGCATGGTGTGTGTTAGTGTATCCCCGAGTGGGACACACGCTATGCAGCATGGTGTGGGTTAGTGTATCGCGGAGTGGGACACTCTCTCTGCAGCATGGTGTGGGTTAATGTATCCCGGAGTGGCACACTGTCTCTGCAGCATGGTGTGGGTTAGTGTATCCCGGAGTGGGACACTCTCTCTGCAGCCTGGTGTGGGTTAGTGTATCCCCGAGTGGGACACTCTCTCTCTGCAGCATGGTGTGGGTTAGTGTATCCCGGAGTGGGACACTGTCTCTGCAGCATGGTGTGGGTTAGTGTATCCCGGAGTGGGACACTGTCTCTGCAGCATGGTGTGGGTTAGTGTATCCCCGAGTGGGACACTCTCTCTGCAGCATGGTGTGGGTTAGTGTATCCCGGAGTGGGACACTCTCTCTCTGCAGCATGGTGTGGGTTAGTGTATCCCGGAGTGGGACACTCTCTCTGCAGCATGGTGTGGGTTCGTGTATCCCGGAGTGAGACACTGTCTCTGCAGCATGGTGTGGGTTAGTGTATCACAGAGTGGGACACTCTCTCTGCAGCATGGTGTGGGTTAGTGTATCCCGGAGTGGGACACTGTCTCTGCAGCATGGTGTGGGTTAGTGTATCCCGGAGTGGGACACTCTCTCTGCAGCCTGGTGTGGGTTAGTGTATCCCGGAGTGGGACTCTCTCTCTGCAGCCTGGTGTGGGTTAGTGTATCCCCGAGTGGGACACTGTCTCTGCAGCATGGTGTGGGTCAGTGTATCCCGGAGTGGGACACTCTCTCTGCAGCCTCGTGTGGGTTAGTGTATCGCGGAGTGGGACACTCTCTCTGCAGCCTGGTGTGGGTTAGTGTATCCCCGAGTGGGACACTCTCTCTGCAGCCTGGTGTGGGTTAGTGTATCCCCGAGTGGGACACTCTCTCTGCAGCATGGTGTGGGTTAGTGTATCCCCGAGTGGGACACTCTCTCTGCAGCCTGGTGTGGGTTAGTGTATCCCCGAGTGGGACACTCTCTCTGCAGCCTGGTGTGGGTTAGTGTATCCCCGAGTGGGACACTCTCTCTGCAGCATGGTGTGGGTTAGTGTATCCCGGAGTGGGACACTCTCTCTGCAGCATGGTGTGGGTTAGTGTATCCCGGAGTGGGACACTCTCTCTGCAGCATGGTGTGGGTTAGTGTATCCCGGAGTGGGACACTCTCTCTGCAGCATGGTGTGGGTTAGTGTATCGCGGAGTGGGACACTCTCTCTGCAGCATGGTGTGGGTTAGTGTATCCCCGAGTGGGACACTCTCTCTGCAGCATGGTGTGGGTCAGTGTATCCCCGAGTGGGACACTCTCTCTGCAGCAAGGTGTGGGTCAGTGTATCCCGGAGTGGGACACTCTCTCTGCAGCATGGTGTGGGTTAGTGTATCCCCGAGTGGGACACTCTCTCTGCAGCATGGTGTGGGTTAGTGTATCCCCGAGTGGGACACTGTCTCTGCAGCATGGTGTGGGTTAGTGTATCCCCGAGTGGGACACTGTCTCTGCAGCATGGTGTGGGTCAGTGTATCCCGGAGTGGGACACTCTCTCTGCAGCCTCGTGCGGGTTAGTGTATCGCGGAGTGGGACACTCTCTCTGCAGCCTGGTGTGGGTTAGTGTATCCCCGAGTGGGACACTCTCTCTGCAGCCTGGTGTGGGTTAGTGTATCCCGGAGTGGGACACTCTCTCTGCAGCATGGTGTGGGTTAGTGTATCCTGGAGTGGGACACTCTCTCTGCAGCATGGTGTGGGTTAGTGTACCCCGGAGTGGGACACACTCTCTCTGAAGCATGGTGTGGGTTAGTGTATGCCCGAGTGGGACACTCTCTCTGCAGCATGGTGTGGGTTAGTGTATCGCGGAGTGGGACACTCTCTCTGCAGCATGGTGTGGGTTAGTGTATCCCCGAGTGGGACACACTCTCTGCAGCATGGTGTGGGTTAGTGTATCCCCGAGTGGGACACTCTCTCTGCAGCATAGTGTGGGTTAGTGTATCCCCGAGTGGGACACACTCTCTGCAGCATGGTGTGGGTTAGTGTATCCCCGAGTGGGACACTCTCTCTGCAGCATAGTGTGGGTTAGTGTATCCACGAGTGGGACACACGCTCTGCAGCATGGTGTGGGTCAGTGTATCCCGGAGTGGGACACTCTCTCTGCAGCATGGTGTGGGTTAGTGTATCACGGAGTGGGACACTCTCTCTCTGCAGCATGGAGTGGGTTAGTGTATCCCAGAGTGAGACACTCTCTCTCTGCAGCATGGTGTGTGTTAGTGTATCCCGGAGTGGGACACTCTCTCTCTGCGGCATGGTGTGGGTTAGTGTATCCCGGAGTGGGACACACTCTCTGCAGCATGGTGTGGGTTAGTGTATCCCGGAGTGGGACACTCTCTCTGCAGCAAGGTGTGGGTAAGTGTATCCCCGAGTGGGACACTCTCTCTCTGCAGCATGGTGTGTGTTAGTGTATCCACGAGTGGGACACACGCTCTGCAGCATGGTGTGGGTTAGTGTATCCCGGAGTGGGATACTCTCTCTGCAGCCTGGTGTGGGTGAGTGTATCCCCGAGTGGGACACTCTCTCTGCAGCATGGTCTGGGTTAGTGTATCGCGGAGTGGGACACTCTCTCTGCAGCATGGTGTGGGTTAGTGTATCCCCGAGTGGGACACACTTTCTGCAGCATGGTGTGGGTTAGTGTATCCCCGAGTGGGACACTCTCTCTGCAGCCTAGTGTGGGCTAGTGTATCCCCGAGTGGGACACTCTCTCTGCAGCATGGTGTGGGTTAGTGTATCCCCGAGTGGGACACTCTCTCTGCAGCATGGTGTGGGTTAGTGTATCACGGAGTGGGACACTCTCTCTGCAGCATGGTGTGGGTTAGTGTATCGCGGAGTGGGACACTCTCTCTGCAGCGTGGTGTGGGTTAGTGTATCCCCGAGTGGGACACTCTCTCTGCAGCCTGGTGTGGGTTAGTGTATCCCCGAGTGGGACACTCTCTCTGCAGCATGGTGTGGGTCAGTGTATCCCCGAGTGGGACACTCTCTGTGCAGCATTTTGTGGGTCAGTGTATCCCGGTGTGGGACACTCTCTCTGCAGCATGGTGTGGGTCAGTGTATCCCCGAGTGGGACACTCTCTCTGCAGCATGGTGTGGGTCAGTGTATCACGGAGTGGGACACTCTCTCTGCAGCCTGGTGTGGGTTAGTGTATCCCGGAGTGGGACACACTCTCTCTGCAGCATTTTGTGGGTCAGTGTATCCCGGAGTGGGACACTCTCTCTGCAGCATGGTGTGGGTTAGTGTATCCCCGAGTGGGACACACTCTCTCTGCAGCCTGGTGTGGGTTAGTGTATGCCCGAGTGGGACACTGTCTCTGCAGCATGGTGTGGGTTAGTGTATCGCGGAGTGGGACACTCTCTCTGCAGCATGGTGTGGGTTAGTGTATCGCGGAGTGGGACACTCTCTCTGCAGCATGGTGTGGGTTAGTGTATCGCGGAGTGGGACACTCTCTCTGCAGCATGGTGTGGGTTAGTGTATCCCGGAGTGGGACACAGTCTCTGCAGCATGGTGTGGGTTAGTGTATCCCGGAGTGGGACACTGTCTCTGCAGCATGGTGTGGGTTAGTGTATCCCGGAGTGGGACACTCTCTCTGCAGCCTCGTGTGGGTTAGTGTATCGCGGAGTGGGACACTCTCTCTGCAGCCTGGTGTGGGTTAGTGTATACCCGAGTGGGACACTCTCTCTGCAGCCTGGTGTGGGTTAGTGTATCCCCGAGTGGGACACTCTCTCTGCAGCATGGTGTGGGTCAGTGTATCCCGGAGTGGGACACTCTCTCTGCAGCATGGTGTGGGTTAGTGTATCCCGGAGTGGGACACTGTCTCTGCAGCATGGTGTGGGTTAGTGTATCCCCGAGTGGGACACTGTCTCTGCAGCATGGTGTGTGTTAGTGTATCCCGGAGTGGGACACTGTCTCTGCAGCATGGTGTGGGTTAGTGTATCCCCGAGTGGGACACTGTCTCTGCAGCATGGTGTGGGTTAGTGTATCCCGGAGTGGGACACTCTCTCTGCAGCATGGTGTGTGTTAGTGTATCCCCGAGTGGGACACTCTCTCTCTGCAGCATGGTGTGGGTTAGTGTATCCCCGAGTGGGACACTCTCTCTGTAGCATGGTGTGGGTTAGTGTATCCCAGAGTGGGACACACTCTCTGCAGCATGGTGTGGGTTAGTGTATCCCCGAGTGGGACTCTCTCTGCAGCATGGTGTGTGTTAGTGTATCCCCGAGTGGGACACTCTCTCTGAAGCATGGTGTGTGTTAGTGTATCCCCGAGTGGGACACACGCTATGCAGCATGGTGTGGGTTAGTGTATCGCGGAGTGGGACACTCTCTCTGCAGCATGGTGTGGGTTAATGTATCCCGGAGTGGCACACTGTCTCTGCAGCATGGTGTGGGTTAGTGTATCCCGGAGTGGGACACTCTCTCTGCAGCCTGGTGTGGGTTAGTGTATCCCCGAGTGGGACACTCTCTCTCTGCAGCATGGTGTGGGTTAGTGTATCCCGGAGTGGGACACTGTCTCTGCAGCATGGTGTGGGTTAGTGTATCCCGGAGTGGGACACTGTCTCTGCAGCATGGTGTGGGTTAGTGTATCCCCGAGTGGGACACTCTCTCTGCAGCATGGTGTGGGTTAGTGTATCCCGGAGTGGGACACTCTCTCTCTGCAGCATGGTGTGGGTTAGTGTATCCCGGAGTGGGACACTCTCTCTGCAGCATGGTGTGGGTTCGTGTATCCCGGAGTGAGACACTGTCTCTGCAGCATGGTGTGGGTTAGTGTATCACAGAGTGGGACACTCTCTCTGCAGCATGGTGTGGGTTAGTGTATCACAGAGTGGGACACTCTCTCTCTGCAGCATGGTGTGGGTTAGTGTATCCCCGAGTGGGACACTGTCTCTGCAGCATGGTGTGGGTCAGTGTATCCCGGAGTGGGACACTCTCTCTGCAGCCTCGTGTGGGTTAGTGTATCGCGGAGTGGGACACTCTCTCTGCAGCCTGGTGTGGGTTAGTGTATCCCCGAGTGGGACACTCTCTCTGCAGCCTGGTGTGGGTTAGTGTATCCCCGAGTGGGACACTCTCTCTGCAGCATGGTGTGGGTTAGTGTATCCCCGAGTGGGACACTCTCTCTGCAGCCTGGTGTGGGTTAGTGTATCCCCGAGTGGGACACTCTCTCTGCAGCCTGGTGTGGGTTAGTGTATCCCGGAGTGGGACACTCTCTCTGCAGCATGGTGTGGGTTAGTGTATCCCGGAGTGGGACACTCTCTCTGCAGCATGGTGTGGGTTAGTGTATCCCGGAGTGGGACACTCTCTCTGCAGCATGGTGTGGGTTAGTGTATCCCGGAGTGGGACACTCTCTCTGCAGCATGGTGTGGGTTAGTGTATCGCGGAGTGGGACACTCTCTCTGCAGCATGGTGTGGGTTAGTGTATCCCCGAGTGGGACACTCTCTCTGCAGCATGGTGTGGGTCAGTGTATCCCCGAGTGGGACACTCTCTCTGCAGCAAGGTGTGGGTCAGTGTATCCCGGAGTGGGACACTCTCTCTGCAGCATGGTGTGGGTTAGTGTATCCCCGAGTGGGACACTCTCTCTGCAGCATGGTGTGGGTTAGTGTATCCTGGAGTGGGACACTCTCTCTGCAGCATGGTGTGGGTTAGTGTATCCTGGAGTGGGACACTCTCTCTGCAGCATGGTGTGGGTTAGTGTATCCCGGAGTGGGACACTCTCTCTGCAGCCTGGTGTGGGTTAGTGTATCCCGGAGTGGGACTCTCTCTCTGCAGCCTGGTGTGGGTTAGTGTATTCCCGAGTGGGACACTGTCTCTGCAGCATGGTGTGGGTTAGTGTATCCCCGAGTGGGACACTGTCTCTGCAGCATGGTGTGGGTCAGTGTATCCCGGAGTGGGACACTCTCTCTGCAGCCTCGTGCGGGTTAGTGTATCGCGGAGTGGGACACTCTCTCTGCAGCCTGGTGTGGGTTAGTGTATCCCCGAGTGGGACACTCTCTCTGCAGCCTGGTGTGGGTTAGTGTATCCCGGAGTGGGACACTCTCTCTGCAGCATGGTGTGGGTTAGTGTATCCTGGAGTGGGACACTCTCTCTGCAGCATGGTGTGGGTTAGTGTACCCCGGAGTGGGACACACTCTCTCTGAAGCATGGTGTGGGTTAGTGTATGCCCGAGTGGGACACTCTCTCTGCAGCATGGTGTGGGTTAATGTATCGCGGAGTGGGACACTCTCTCTGCAGCCTGGTGTGGGTGAGTGTATGCCCAAGTGGGACACACTCTCTGCAGCATGGTGTGGGTTAGTGTATCCCCGAGTGGGACAATCTCTCTGCAGCATGGTGTGGGTTAGTGTATCCCCGAGTGGGACACACTCTCTGCAGCATGGTGTGGGTTAGTGTATCCCCGAGTGGGACACTCTCTCTGCAGCATAGTGTGGGTTAGTGTATCCACGAGTGGGACACACGCTCTGCAGCATGGTGTGGGTCAGTGTATCCCGGAGTGGGACACTCTCTCTGCAGCATGGTGTGGGTTAGTGTATCACGGAGTGGGACACTCTCTCTCTGCAGCATGGAGTGGGTTAGTGTATCCCAGAGTGAGACACTCTCTCTCTGCAGCATGGTGTGTGTTAGTGTATCCCGGAGTGGGACACTCTCTCTCTGCGGCATGGTGTGGGTTAGTGTATCCCGGAGTGGGACACACTCTCTGCAGCATGGTGTGGGTTAGTGTATCCCGGAGTGGGACACTCTCTCTGCAGCAAGGTGTGGGTAAGTGTATCCCCGAGTGGGACACTCTCTCTCTGCAGCATGGTGTGTGTTAGTGTATCCACGAGTGGGACACACGCTCTGCAGCATGGTGTGGGTTAGTGTATCCCGGAGTGGGATACTCTCTCTGCAGCCTGGTGTGGGTGAGTGTATCCCCGAGTGGGACACTCTCTCTGCAGCATGGTCTGGGTTAGTGTATCGCGGAGTGGGACACTCTCTCTGCAGCATGGTGTGGGTTAGTGTATCCCCGAGTGGGACACACTTTCTGCAGCATGGTGTGGGTTAGTGTATCCCCGAGTGGGACACTCTCTCTGCAGCCTAGTGTGGGCTAGTGTATCCCCGAGTGGGACACTCTCTCTGCAGCATGGTGTGGGTTAGTGTATCCCCGAGTGGGACACTCTCTCTGCAGCATGGTGTGGGTTAGTGTATCACGGAGTGGGACACTCTCTCTGCAGCATGGTGTGGGTTAGTGTATCCCCGAGTGGGACACACGCCCTGCAGCATGGTGTGGGTTAGTGTATCCCCGAGTGGGACACTCTCTCTCTCTCTGCAGCATGGTGTGGGTTAGTGTATCACAGAGTGGGACACTCTCTCTGCAGCATGGTGTGGGTTAGTGTATCCCGGAGTGGGACACTCTCTCTGCAGCATGGTGTGGGTTAGTGTATCCCGGAGTGGGACACTGGTGTGTATGTACTGTAGCAGTTGAGAAGTTAATGTTGGACTCTCTTTATCCATTGCAGAAGTATTCTGTATCTGATGTTTTTGTACAATTGGTAGTCGAGTGTTTTCAGTTTATTTATATTGAGTACACCTGACAATAAAGAATATTCAGTTCAATTCACTGCACGTGGCTGTGTTTCAGTTTGTGTATGTTTTTGTGTTTCTTTTTACATAAACATATGTGTTTGTCCATGTGTATGATCATGCATCTGTAAACGTACATTAATGTCTGCCTTTGTACATGACTGTCTTTGTGTAAGTCATCTTGTCTTTTTTTCTGTTTGTGTGGGCACCTCTGTTTGTTTGTGTCACTTTGTATCCGAGTGTGAACATAGTTGTGTGTGCCCATGTCTTTTTGTGTGTATGCGTATGTGCATGCCTCTGCGTTAATATTATCTGTTTATTTCTGTATGTTTTGGGGTATCTGTCTGTTCATCGGAAGGAGTTGATCGGACTGTCAGTGGAATGTATGTTGCTGTCTATCAACATGTGTATGTATGTTTCTTTGTCCATCTTTCTGCATGGTGTGTCTCGATGCATTTATTTCTGTACGTGTATTTCTGTATGGGTGCGTTTGTATGCTTGTATGTATGTGACTGTATATGTCACTGTGTTAATGTGTGCATGTGTCTGTGTATGTGTGTCTGTGAGGGGGCATGTGTGTGTGCGTGTCTGTGTCTGTGTGTGTGTCTGTGTGTGTGTCTGTGTGTGTGTGCATGTCTGTGTGTGTGTGCGTGTCTGTGTATGTGTCCGTGTCTGTGTGTGTGCATGTCTGTGTGTGTATGTGCGTGTGTGCATGTGTGTGTGTGTGTGCATGTCTGTGTATTTGTACGTGCCTGTGTGTGTCTGTGTGTGTGTGCATGTCTGTGTGTGTGTGCATGTCTGTGTGTGTGCGCGTGTCTGTGTATGTGTACGTGTCTGTGTGTGTGCGTGTCTGTATATGTGTACATGTCTGTGTGTGTCTGTGTGTGTGCGTGTCTGTGCATGTGTACGTGTTTGTGTGTGTGTGTGTGTGTGTCTGTGTATGTGTACGTGTCTGTGTGTGTGTGTTCATGTATGTGTATGTATCTGTCTGTGTGTGCATCCATCTTTGTGTGTGTGTGCATGTGTACATGTGTCTGTGCATGTGTATGTACATGTGCGTGCGCATGTGCATGTGTGCATGGGTGTGTGTCCCTGTGAGTGTGTTTTTGTTCGTGTCCATGTTTCTGTCTGACTTTCTATTTGTGACGTTTTATTTCTGACTTTCAGTGAGGTATTTGTCTGACTGAACCTGACTGAAATTTGATCACATTAGATGGATTTCCCACATTCTAATCAGGTCCAGAGTTTCAGCAAGAGATTCCTGACAAAGGAATATCAAAGCTGGATTTCACGTCTGGGTGCCACATGCTTTCTACTCAACTGTATGTCCTCCCTCCAGTTGATTTTCCTTTCTATTCATACCTGCCCCTTACTAGTTGCTCACAAACTCTGTGTGTGTGTGTGTGCGTGTGTTTGTGTGTGTGTGTGTTGTATGTCTGTGTGTGTGTGCGCGTGTGTGTGTTGTATGTCTGTGTGTGTGTGCGCGCGTGTGTGTGTGTTTGTGTGTATGTGTGTCTGTGTGTGTGTGGCTGTCTGTGTCTGTGTGTGTGTCTGTGTGTATTTGTCTGTGTGTGTCTGTTTGTCTATGTGTGTGTGCCTGTGTGTGTGTCGGTGTCTGTGAGCTTGTGTGTTTGTGTGTGTTATCGTGTGTGCTTGTGTATGTGCCTGTGTGTGTGTCTGTGTGTATGCGTGAGTGTGTGTCTGTGTGCGTGTGTGTCTGTGTGTGTATGTCTGTGCGTGTGTGTCGGTGTGTGGGTGCATGTGTGTGTGTGCATGTGTGTGTATGTGTGTGTGTCTGTGTGTATGCGTGAGTGTGTGTCTGTGTGTGCGTGTGTCTGTGTGTGTCTGTGTGTGTGCATGTGTATGTGTCTGTGCGTGTGTCTGTGTCTGTGCGTGTGTGTGTGTCTGTGTGTGTGTCTGTGTGTGCATGTGTGTGGGTCTGTGTGTGTCTGTGTGTGTATGTGTGTCTGTGTCTGTGCGTGTGTGTGTGCCTGTGTGTGTTTTGGTGTCTGAGTGTGTGCGTGCATGAGTGTGTCTGTGTGCGTGAGTGTGTGTGTGTTCGTGCATGAGTGTGCGTGTGTGAATGTTTGTGTATATGTGCGCGTGCATGCATACGCACCCATGTGTGTCCATCCATGTGCACATGTCTGAGTTTGCATATGTGTCCATCTGTTTGCGCGTGTGTCCATCTGTGTATGTGTGTCCGTGTTTGCGTGTGCGCATGTGTCTTGTGCATGTGTGCACGTGCGTGCATGTGTATATATTTGTGAGTGTGTGTGTCTGTGTGTATGTTTCTATGTGCTCTGTGTGTGTGTGTCTGTGTTTATGTCTCTTTGTGCTGTGTCTGTGTGTATGTGGGTGTATGTGTGTGTGTGTCTGTGTTTATGTCCCTTTGTGCTGTGTCTGTGTGTATGTGGGTGTATGTGTGTGTGTGTGTCTGTATGTATGTGGGTGTATGTGTGTGTTCCGAAATCAGCTCAGTCTCCGTTTTGGGGAGTTTGATGAAAGCACGTCTCATTAGTTACGCCTAGCCCTCTCTGCTAGCAACCCCCCACATCTCCTCCCCTTCCCTGTTACCCGAGGCTGACATGCTCCACACCGCCGGAGACTGGCAGGATTTTATGATCATTGCCATGTCCCAGGCCAAGTGCTGGTGGGCCACCAGCAGCCCTTCATCAGACATGTGAGAGGGAAGGTCTGGGCACAGCTCACTGCAAATACATGGGCACGCTCGTCAAGCTCTGGCTGTGTAAGAGTCATGCTACACAGCGTACCTGTCCTCCGGCTCACCTGTGGTAAAGGGAGTGTTCCTCAGTTGCCCAATGCCCATTGTTCAATGTGGGGCCATCGGATACCGGGAAGCCTTAAAATGGTCGGAAACCATCGCTTTTGTTCAGCAGCAGTAAAACTGGTGAAGGGGAGTCAAATGGAACAGGAAAGCTGCAGTTATGTTTGGGGGACAGACTGGGCCCACTTGCTTTCGAATGCAGTAAGTTGACAGTCAGTCAGTGGTCACTGCGCCCAGCTCACATCCACCCGAACCTGGCCCCCTCCAGCTCCTCTCATTTGACCCCACAGTGATCTTTCATGTGGAAGCATTGGTTAGCCTGCTCAACGTCCTCATCTTCCTCCTCGGAAGGCTGCTGCTCCTCTCCCGGCTCCTCAGTGCCCACCACATCCCCTCTTTACTTGCTCCTTGCTGCGATTATACAGCACCCTCTGTCTGAACGGCAGCAAGAAGGAGATTTTAAGTGTGGAATGGTTACTGACACCTTGTTCCCTCCATTGTCACATCGCCCAAGAAAGGGAGCGTGGCTTTTAAGGGCATATATTACTGGCACATGGTGCCAGGGCGAGGTTGATGTTCCTGATTCCTGATGAAGGGCTCCTGCTCCTCAGATGCTGCCTGACCTGCTGCGCTTTTCCAACACCACACTCTCGAATCTGATCTCCAGCATCTGCAGTCCTCACTTTCACCTGGTGTGTGTGTGTGTGTGTATATTCATGTGTATGTGCATCTATGCATGTGTGTCAGTGTGTCTCTCTGTGTGTGCATGTCTATGTAAGCATGTCTGTGTCTCAACACATGTTTGTGTGTGTCTCTGTGTATGTGCAAACGTTTGTTCTGTGTGTATGTGCAAACGTTTATTCTGTGTATATGTGCCTCTACGTATGTGTGTTTGTGTGTCTCTATATGTGTGTGTGCATGTCTGTGCATATATGTGAGTGTGTGTGTTTCTGTGCATGTGTGTGTGTGTATCTATGTGTGTGTATCTCTATGTGTCTGTGTCTTTTTGTCTCTATGTATATGTGTTTCTATGTGTGTGTGTGTGTGTGTCCAGCACCACACTCTTGACAGTTTTGACACCACCACTCGGCTCCGACCTCATTACAGCCTTGGTTCAAACATGGACAAAAGAGCTGAATTCCAGAGGTGAGGGGAGAGGGACAGCCCTTCGACCGAGTGTGGCATCAAGGAGCTCTGGCAAAACTGGAATCGATGGGCATCGGGGGCAAACTTTGTGCCTCTATGTATGTGTGTTTGTGTGTCTCTATATGTGTGTGTGAATGTCTGTGCATATATGTGAGTGTATGTGTATGAAGATGGCCATGGTTGTTGGAGGTCAGTCATCTCAGCTCCAGGACATCTCTGCAGGAGTCCCTCAGGGTAGTGTCCTAGGCCCAACCTTCTTCAGCTGCTTCATCAATGCCCTTCCCTCCATCACAGGATCAGGAGTGGGGATGTTCACTGGTGATTGCACAACGTTCAGCACCATTTGCCACTCCTCAGATAATGAAGTGGTTAGTGTCCATGGGCAGCAAAAACTAGATCACCTCCAGATTTATGCGGGTCGGTGGCAAGTAACAGGAACATTCACTCCACACGAGTACCTGGCATTTACCACCTGCGACAAGAGAGAATCTAGCCAGCACCCCCTGTCATTCAATGGGGTGAACCTCACTGAATCCCTGATGGACTGAGGAGTGGCAGATGGAGTTTAGTTTGGATAAATACGAGGGTTGGCATTTTGATAATACAAACATGAAGAGAACTTATACACTTAATGGGAGGGCCCTGGGTAGGGATGTAGAACAAAAAGACCGAAGGATTCGGGCACATAATCCTTTGAAATTTGTGTCACGTGTATCCAGGATGGTTAAATAGGCGGTTATCACTTTTGCCTTGTTGCTCAGCCCTTTGAGTGTAGGAGCTGGGACACCATGTTGAGGGTGTACAAGACACTGTTGAGGCCCCTTTTGGAAGATAGTGCGCAGTTCTGTTACAGGAAGGTTACTGTTAAGTTGGAGATGGTTCAGGAAAGACTGACCAGGATGTTACTGGGAATGGAGAGTTTGAGATATAAAAAATAGACTGGATGGACTGGGATGTTTTTCACTGGAGCGTAGGAGGTTGAGGGGTGACCATATGGAGGTTTGCAAAATCACGAGGGGTGTGGATGAGGTGAAGGACTAGGGTCTTTTTGCCTGGGGTGGGGAGTTCAAAACTAGGGGCATGTTTTTAAGGTGAGAGGAGAGAGATTTAAAAAGAGCACGAGGAGCGACTTTTTTTTACACAGAGAGTGGTTTTGTGTGTGGAATGAAGTGCCATAGGAAGTGGTGGATGCAGGTACAGTTACAACATTTAAAAGCCCTTTGGATAAGGACACGAATAGGAAAGGTTTGGAGGGATATGGACCAGGAGCAGGCAGGTGGGACTGGGTCAGTTTGAGATCGTGGTCAGTATGGACTGGGTGGAGTGACAGCTGGGATTCTGTGCTGTCGGACTCTATGATTCTATCTGTTTCCTGGGATTTACCGATGATCAGGAACTGAACTGGACCAGCCACATAAATCTAAAAGAACAGGTCACGGACAAGGAAGCCAGCAGCGAGTAATCACGTCCCATCTCACCAAAGCATGTCCATCATCTACTGGCCACACGTCAGGCAGTGTATGAAATATCTACTGGGCACAGGTCAGGCAGTGTATGAAATATTTATTGGGCACAGGTCAGGCAGTGTATGAAATGTCTAATGGGCACAGGTCAGGCAGTGTATGAAATATTTACTGGGCACAGGTCAGGTAGTGTATGAAATATTTACTGGGCACAGGTCAGGCAGTGTATGAAATGTCTAATGGGCACATGTCAGGCAGTGTATGGAATGTCTATTGGGCACAGGTCAGACAGTGTATGAAATATTTACTGGGCACAGGTCAGGTAGTGTATGAAATATTTACTGGGCACAGGTCAGGCAGTGTATGAAATGTCTAATGGGCACATGTCAGGCAGTGTATGGAATGTCTATTGGGCACAGGTCAGACAGTGTATGAAATATTTACTGGGCAGGGTCAGGCAGTGTATGAAATATTTACTGGGCAGGGTCAGGCAGTGTATGAAATATTTACTGAGCACAGGTCAGGCAGTGTATGAAATGTCTATTGGGCAAAGGTCAGGCAGTGTATGAAATATTTACTGGGCACAGGCCAGGCAGTGCATGAAATATCTACTGGGCACAGGTCAGGCAGTGTATGAAATATTTACTGGGCACAGGCCAGGCAGTGTATGAAATATCTACTGGGCACATGTCAGGCAGTGTATGAAATGTCTATTGGGCACAGGTCAGGCAGTGTATGAAATGTCTATTGGGCACAGGTCAGACAGTGTATGAAATATCTACTGGGCACAGGTCAGGTAGTGTATGAAATATCTACTGGGCACAGGTCAGGCAGTGTATGAAATATCTACTGGGCACAGGTCAGGCAGTGTATGAAATATTTAATGGGTACAGGTCAGGCAGTGTATGAAATATTTACTGGGCACAGGTCAGGCAGTGTATGAAATATCTACTGGGCACAGGTCAGGCAGTGTATGAAATGTCTGTTGGGCACAGGTCAGGCAGTGTATGAAATGTCTATTGGGCACAGGTCAGGCAGTGTATGAAATATCTACTGGGCACAGGTCAGGCAGTGTATGAAATATCTACTGGGCACAGGTCAGGCAGTGTATGAAATATTTACTGGGAACAGGCCAGGCAGTGTATGAAATATTTAATGGGCACAGGTCAGGCAGTGTATGAAATATCTACTGGGCACAGGTAAGGTAGTGTATGAAATATCTACTGGGCACAGGTAAGGCAGTGTATGAAATATCGACTGGGCACAGGTCAGGTAGTGTATGAAATATCTACTGGGCACAGGTCATGCAGTGTATGAAATATTTACTGGGCACAGGTCAGGCAGTGTATGAAATATCTACTGGGCACAGGTCAGGCAGTGTATGAAATGTCTGTTGGGCACAGGTCAGGCAGTGTATGAAATGTCTATTGGGCAAAGGTCAGGCAGTGTATGAAATATTTACTGGGCACAGGCCAGGCAGTGTATGAAATATTTACTGGGCACAGGCCAGGCAGTGTATGAAATATCTACTGGGCACAGGTCAGGCAGAGAATGAAATATTTAATGGGCACAGGTCAGGCAGTGTATGAACTACCTACTGGGCACATGTCAGGCAGTGTATGAAATATCTACTGGGCACAGGTCAGGCAGTGTATGAAATATCTACTGGGCACAGGTCAGGTAGTGTATGAAATATCTACTGGGCACAGGTCAGGCAGTGTATGAAATGTCTATTGGGCAAAGGTCAGGCAGTGTATGAAATATTTACTGGGCACAGGCCAGGCAGTGTATGAAATATTTACTGGGCACAGGCCAGGCAGTGTATGAAATATCTACTGGGCACAGGTCAGGCAGTGTATGAAATATCTACTGGGCACAGGTCAGGTAGTGTATGAAATATCTACTGGGCACAGGTCAGGCAGTGTATGAAATATCTACTGGGCACAGGTCAGGCAGTGTATGAAATATCTACTGGGCACAGGTCAGGCAGTGTATGAAATGTCTGTTGGGCACAGGTCAGGCAGTGTATGAAATGTCTACTGGGCACAGGTCAGGCAGTGTATGAAATATCTACTGGGCACAGGTCAGGCAGTGTATGAAATGTCTATTGGGCACAGGTCAGGCAGTGTATGAAATGTCTATTGGGCACAGGTCAGGCAGTGTATGAAATATCTACTGGGCACAGGTCAGGCAGTGTATGAAATATTTACTGGGCACAGGCCAGGCAGTGTATGAAATATCTACTGGGCACAGGTCAGGCAGTTTATGAAATATTAAATGGGCACAGGTCAGGCAGTGTATGAAATATCTACTGGGCACATGTCAGGCAGTGTATGAAATGTCTATTGGGCACAGGTCAGGCAGTGTATGAAATGTCTATTGGGCACAGGTCAGGCAGTGTATGAAATATCTACTGGGCACAGGTCAGGCAGTGTATGAAATATTTAATGGGCACAGGTCAGGCAGTGTATGAAATATTTACTGAGCACAGGTCAGGCAGTGTATGAAATGTCTACTGGGCACAGGTCAGGCAGTGTATGAAATATCTACTGGGCACAAGTCAGGCAGTGTATGAAATATCTACTGGGCACAGGTCAGGCAGTGTATGAAATGTCTATTGGGCACAGGTCAGGGAGTGTATGAAATATCTACTGGGCACAGGTCAGGCAGTGTATGAAATATTTAATAGGCACATGTCAGGCAGTGTATGAAATATTTAATGGGCACAGGTCAGGCAGTGTATGAAATGTCTACTGGGCACAGGTCAGGCAGTGAATGGAATATCTACTGGGCACAGGTCAGGGAGTGTATGAAATGTCTATTGGGCACAGGTCAGCCAGTGTATGAAATGTGTACTGGGCACAGGTCAGGCAGTGTATGAAATGTCTACTGGGCACAGGTCAGGCAGTGAATGGAATATCTACTGGGCACAGGTCAGGGAGTGTATGAAATGTCTATTGGGCACAGGTCAGCCAGTGTATGAAATGTCTACTGGGCACAGGTCAGGCAGTGTATGAAATATCTACTGGGCACAGGTCAGGCAGTGTATGAAATGACTACTGGGCACAGGCCAGGCAGTGTATGAAATATCGACTGGGCACAGGTCAGGCAGTGTATGAAATATCTACTGGGCACAGGTGAGGCAGTGTATGAAATATCTACTGGGCACAGGTCAGGAAGTGTAGGAAATGTCTACTGGGCACAGGTCAGGCAGTGTATGAAATATCTACTGGGCACATGTCAGGCAGTGTATGAAATATCTACTGGGCACAGGTCAGGCAGTGTATGAAATATCTACTGGGCACAGGTCAGGTAGTGTATCAAATATCTACTGGGCACAGGTCAGGCAGTGTATGAAATATTTACTGGGCACAGGTCAGGCAGTGTATGAAATACTTACTGGGCACAGGTCAGGCAGTGTATGAAATGTCTGTTGGGCACAGGTCAGGCAGTGTATGAAATGTCTATTGGGCAAAGGTCAGGCATTGTATGAAATATTTACTGGGCACAGGCCAGGCAGTGTATGAAATATCTACTGGGCACAGGTCAGGCAGTGTATGAAATATTTACTGGGCACTGGCCAGGCAGTGTATGAAATATCTACTGGGCACAGGTCAGGCAGTGTATGAAATATTTAATGTGCACAGGTCAGGCGGTGTATGAAATATCTACTGGGCACAGGTCAGGCAGTGTATGAAATGTCTATTGGGCACAGGTCAGGCAATGTATGAAATGTCTATTGGGCACAGGTCAGGCAGTGTATGAAATATGTACTGGGCACAGGTCAGGTAGTGTATGAAATATCTACTGGGCACAGGTCAGGCAGTGTATGAAATATCTACTGGGCACAGGTCAGGCAGTGTATGAAATATTTAATGGGCACAGGTCAGGCAGTGTATGAAATATTTACTGAGCACAGGTCAGGCAGAGTATGAAATATCTACTGGGCACAGGTCAGGCAGTGTATGAAATACTTACTGAGCACAGGTCAGGCAGTGTATGAAATGGATACTGGGCACAGGTCAGGCAGTGTATGAAATATTTAATGGGCACAGGTCAGGCAGTGTATGAAATGTCTACTGGGCACAGGTCAGGCAGTGTATGAAATATCTACTGGGCACAGGTCAGGCAGTGTATGAAATGTCTATTGGGCACAGGTCAGGGAGTGTATGAAATGTCTATTGGGCACAGGTCAGGTAGTGTATGAAATATCTACTGGGCACAGGTCAGGCAGTGTATGAAATATTTACTGGGCATAGGCCAGGCAGTGTATGAATTTTCTACTGGGCACAGGTCAGGCAGTGTATGAAATATTTAATGGGCACAGTTCAGGCAGTGTATGAAATATCTACTGGGCACATGTCAGGCAGTGTATGAAATATCTACTGGGCACAGGTCAGGCAGTGTATGTAATATTGAATGGGCACATGTCAGGCAGTGTATGAAATATTTAATGGGCACAGGTCAGGCAGTGTATGAAATGCCTACTGGGCACAGGTCAGGCAGTGAATGGAATATCTACTGGGCACAGGTCAGGGAGTGTATGAAATGTTTATTGGGCACAGGTCAGCCAGTGTATGAAATGTCTACTGGGCACAGGTCAGGCAGTGTATGAAATGTCTACTGGGCACAGGTCAGGCAGTGAATGGAATATCTACTGGGCACAGGTCAGGGAGTGTATGAAATGTCTATTGGGCACAGGTCAGGCAGTGTATGAAATATCTACTGGGCACAGGTCAGGCAGTGTATGAAATATCGACTGGGCACAGGTCAGGCAGTGTATGAAATATTTACTGGGCACAGGTCAGGCAGTGTATGAAATGACTACTGGGCACAGGCCAGGCAGTGTATGAAATATCTACTGGGCACAGGTCAGGCAGTGTATGAAATATCTACTGGGCACAGGTGAGGCAGTGTATGAAATGTCTACTGGGCACAGGTCAGGCAGTGTATGAAATGTCTACTGGGCACAGGTCAGGCAGTGTATGAAATATCTACTGGGCACATGTCAGGCAGTGTATGAAATGTCTATTGGGCACAGGTCAGGCAGTGTATGAAATATCTACTGGGCACAGGTCAGGTAGTGTATCAAATATCTACTGGGCACAGGTCAGGCAGTGTATGAAATATTTACTGGGCACAGGTCAGGCAGTGTATGAAATATCTACTGGGCACAGGTCAGGCAGTGTATGAAATGTCTGTTGGGCACAGGTCAGGCAGTGTATGAAATGTCTATTGGGCAAAGGTCAGGCATTGTATGAAATATTTACTGGGCACAGGCCAGGCAGTGTATGAAATATCTACTGGGCACAGGCCAGGCAGTGTATGAAATATCTACTGGGCACAGGTCAGGTAGTGTATCAAATATCTACTGGGCACAGGTCAGGCAGTGTATGAAATATTTACTGGGCACAGGTCAGGCAGTGTATGAAATATCAACTGGGCACAGGTCAGGCAGTGTATGAAATGTCTGTTGGGCACAGGTCAGGCAGTGTATGAAATGTCTATTGGGCAAAGGTCAGGCATTGTATGAAATATTTACTGGGCACAGGCCAGGCATGTATGAAATATCTACTGGGCACAGGTCAGGCAGTGTATGAAATATTTACTGGGCACAGGCCAGGCAGTGTATGAAATATCTACTGGGCACAGGTCAGGCAGTGTATGAAATATTTAATGTGCACAGGTCAGGCAGTGTATGAAATATCTACTGGGCACAGGTCAGGCGGTGTATGAAATATCTACTGGGCACAGGTCAGGCAGTGTATGAAATGTCTATTGGGCACAGGTCAGGCAGTGTATGAAATGTCTATTGGGCACAGGTCAGGCAGTGTATGAAGTGTCTATTGGGCACAGGTCAGGGAGTGTATGAAATATGTACTGGGCACAGGTCAGGTAGTGTATGAAATATCTACTGGGCACAGGTCAGGCAGTGTATGAAATATCTACTGGGCACAGGTCAGGCAGTGTATGAAATATTTAATGGGCACAGGTCAGGCAGTGTATGAAATATTTACTGAGCACAGGTCAGGCAGTGTATGAAATGTCTACTGGGCACAGGTCAGGCAGTGTATGAAATATCTACTGGGCACAGGTCAGGCAGTGTATGAAGTGTCTATTGGGCACAGGTCAGGGAGTGTATGAAATGTCTATTGGGCACAGGTCAGGCAGTGTATGAAATATCTACTGGGCACAGGTCAGGCAGTGTATGAAATATTTACTGGGCACAGGCCAGGCAGTGTATGAAATATCTATTGGGCACAGGTCAGGCAGTGTATGAAATATTTACTGGGCACAGGCCAGGCAGTGTATGAATTTTCTACTGGGCACAGGTCAGGCAGTGTATGAAATATTTAATGGGCACAGGTCAGGCAGTGTATGAAATATCTACTGGGCACATGTCAGGCAGTGTATGAAATATCTACTGGGCACAGGTCAGGCAGTGTATGTAATATTTACTGGGCACAGGTCAGGTAGTGTATGAAATATCTACTGGGCACAGGTCAGGCAGTGTATGAAATATCTACTGGGCACAGGTCAGGCAGTGTATGAAATATTTAATGGGCACAGGTCAGGCAGTGTATGATATATTTACTGAGCACAGGTCAGGCAGTGTATGAAATGTCTACCGGGCACAGGTCAGGCAGTGTATGAAATATCTACTGGGCACAGGTCAGGCAGTGTATGAAATGTCTATTGGGCACAGGTCAGGGAGTGTATGAAATGTCTATTGGGCACAGGTCAGGTAGTGTATGAAATATCTACTGGGCACAGGTCAGGCAGTGTATGAAATATCTACTGGGAACAGGTCAGGCAGTGTATGAAATATTGAATGGGCACAGGTCAGGCAGTGTATGAAATATCTACTGGGCACGGGTCAGGTAGTGTATGAAATATCTACTGGGCACAGGTCAGGCAGTGTATGAAATATTTACTGGGCACAGGTCAGGCAGTGTATGAAATATCTACTGGGCACAGGTCAGGCAGTGTATGAAATGTCTGTTGGGCACAGGTCAGGCAGTGTATGAAATGTCGATTGGGCAAAGGTCAGGCAGTGTATGAAATATTTACTGGGCACAGGCCAGGCAGTGTATGAAATTTCTACTGGGCACAGGTCAGGCAGTGTATGAAATATTTAATGGGCACAGGCCAGGCTGTGTATGAAATATCTACTGGGCACAGGTCAGGCAGTGTATGAAATATTTAATGGGCACAGGTCAGGCAGTGTATGAAATATCTACTGGGCACATGTCAGGCAGTGTATGAAATGTCTATTGGGCACAGGTCAGGCAGTGTATGAAATATCTACTGGGCACAGGTCAGGTAGTGTATGAAATATCTACTGGGCACAGGTCAGGCAGAGTATGAAATATCTACTGGGCACAGGTCAGGCAGTGTATGAAATACTTACTGAGCACAGGTCAGGCAGTGTATGAAATGTCTATTGGGCACAGGTCAGGCAGTGTATGAAATATGTACTGGGCACAGGTCAGGTAGTGTATGAAATATCTACTGGGCACAGGTCAGGCAGTGTATGAAATATCAACTGGGCACAGGTCAGGCAGTGTATGAAATATTTAATGGGCACAGGTCAGGCAGTGTATGAAATATTTACTGAGCACAGGTCAGGCAGTGTATGAAATGTCTACTGGGCACAGGTCAGGCAGTGTATGAAATATCTACTGGGCACAGGTCAGGCAGTGTATGAAATGTCTATTGGGCACAGGTCAGGGAGTGTATGAAATGTCTATTGGGCACAGGTCAGGTAGTGTATGAAATATCTACTGGGCACAGGTCAGGCAGTGTATGAAATATTTACTGGGCACAGGCCAGGCAGTGTATGAAATATCTATTGGGCACAGGTCAGGCAGTGTATGAAATATTTACTGGGCACAGGCCAGGCAGTGTATGAATTTTCTACTGGGCACAGGTCAGGCAGTGTATGAAATATTTAATGGGCACAGGTCAGGCAGTGTATGAAATATCTACTGGGCACATGTCAGGCAGTGTATGAAATATCTACTGGGCACAGGTCAGGCAGTGTATGTAATATTTACTGGGCACAGGTCAGGTAGTGTATGAAATATCTACTGGGCACAGGTCAGGCAGTGTATGAAATATCTACTGGGCACAGGTCAGGCAGTGTATGAAATATTTAATGGGCACAGGTCAGGCAGTGTATGATATATTTACTGAGCACAGGTCAGGCAGTGTATGAAATGTCTACCGGGCACAGGTCAGGCAGTGTATGAAATATCTACTGGGCACAGGTCAGGCAGTGTATGAAATGTCTATTGGGCACAGGTCAGGGAGTGTATGAAATGTCTATTGGGCACAGGTCAGGCAGTGTATGAAATATCTACTGGGCACAGGTCAGGCAGTGTATGAAATATCTACTGGGAACAGGTCAGGCAGTGTATGAAATATTGAATGGGCACAGGTCAGGCAGTGTATGAAATATCTACTGGGCACAGGTCAGGTAGTGTATGAAATATCTACTGGGCACAGGTCAGGCAGTGTATGAAATATTTACTGGGCACAGGTCAGGCAGTGTATGAAATATCTACTGGGCACAGGTCAGGCAGTGTATGAAATGTCTGTTGGGCACAGGTCAGGCAGTGTATGAAATGTCTATTGGGCAAAGGTCAGGCAGTGTATGAAATATTTACTGGGCACAGGCCAGGCAGTGTATGAAATTTCTACTGGGCACAGGTCAGGCAGTGTATGAAATATTTAATGGGCACAGGCCAGGCTGTGTATGAAATATCTACTGAGCACAGGTCAGGCAGTGTATGAAATGTCTACTGGGCACAGGTCAGGCAGTGTATGAAATATCTACTGGGCACAGGTCAGGCAGTGTATGAAGTGTCTATTGGGCACAGGTCAGGGAGTGTATGAAATGTCTATTGGGCACAGGTCAGGTAGTGTATGAAATATCTACTGGGCACAGGTCAGGCAGTGTATGAAATATTTACTGGGCACAGGCCAGGCAGTGTATGAAATATCTATTGGGCACAGGTCAGGCAGTGTATGAAATATTTACTGGGCACAGGCCAGGCAGTGTATGAATTTTCTCCTGGGCACAGGTCAGGCAGTGTATGAAATATTTAATGGGCACAGGTCAGGCAGTGTATGAAATATCTACTGGGCACAGGTCAGGCAGTGTATGTAATATTTACTGGGCACAGGTCAGGTAGTGTATGAAATATCTACTGGGCACAGGTCAGGCAGTGTATGAAATATCTACTGGGCACAGGTCAGGCAGTGTATGAAATATTTAATGGGCACAGGTCAGGCAGTGTATGATATATTTACTGAGCACAGGTCAGGCAGTGTATGAAATGTCTACCGGGCACAGGTCAGGCAGTGTATGAAATATCTACTGGGCACAGGTCAGGCAGTGTATGAAATGTCTATTGGGCACAGGTCAGGGAGTGTATGAAATGTCTATTGGGCACAGGTCAGGTAGTGTATGAAATATCTACTGGGCACAGGTCAGGCAGTGTATGAAATATCTACTGGGAACAGGTCAGGCAGTGTATGAAATATTGAATGGGCACAGGTCAGGCAGTGTATGAAATATCTACTGGGCACAGGTCAGGTAGTGTATGAAATATCTACTGGGCACAGGTCAGGCAGTGTATGAAATATTTACTGGGCACAGGTCAGGCAGTGTATGAAATATCTACTGGGCACAGGTCAGGCAGTGTATGAAATGTCTGTTGGGCACAGGTCAGGCAGTGTATGAAATGTCTATTGGGCAAAGGTCAGGCAGTGTATGAAATATTTACTGGGCACAGGCCAGGCAGTGTATGAAATTTCTACTGGGCACAGGTCAGGCAGGGTATGAAATATTTAATGGGCACAGGCCAGGCTGTGTATGAAATATCTACTGGGCACAGGTCAGGCAGTGTATGAAATATTTAATGGGCACAGGTCAGGCAGTGTATGAAATATCTACTGGGCACATGTCAGGCAGTGTATGAAATGTCTATTGGGCACAGGTCAGGCAGTGTATGAAATATCTACTGGGCACAGGTCAGGTAGTGTATGAAATATCTACTGGGCACAGGTCAGGCAGAGTATGAAATATCTACTGGGCACAGGTCAGGCAGTGTATGAAATACTTACTGAGCACAGGTCAGGCAGTGTATGAAATGTCTATTGGGCACAGGTCAGGCAGTGTATGAAATATGTACTGGGCACAGGTCAGGTAGTGTATGAAATATCTACTGGGCACAGGTCAGGCAGTGTATGAAATATCAACTGGGCACAGGTCAGGCAGTGTATGAAATATTTAATGGGCACAGGTCAGGCAGTGTATGAAATATTTACTGAGCACAGGTCAGGCAGTGTATGAAATGTCTACTGGGCACAGGTCAGGCAGTGTATGAAATATCTACTGGGCACAGGTCAGGCAGTGTATGAAATGTCTATTGGGCACAGGTCAGGGAGTGTATGAAATGTCTATTGGGCACAGGTCAGGTAGTGTATGAAATATCTACTGGGCACAGGTCAGGCAGTGTATGAAATATTTACTGGGCACAGGCCAGGCAGTGTATGAAATATCTATTGGGCACAGGTCAGGCAGTGTATGAAATATTTACTGGGCACAGGCCAGGCAGTGTATGAATTTTCTACTGGGCACAGGTCAGGCAGTGTATGAAATATTTAATGGGCACAGGTCAGGCAGTGTATGAAATATCTACTGGGCACATGTCAGGCAGTGTATGAAATATCTACTGGGCACAGGTCAGGCAGTGTATGTAATATTTACTGGGCACAGGTCAGGTAGTGTATGAAATATCTACTGGGCACAGGTCAGGCAGTGTATGAAATATCTACTGGGCACAGGTCAGGCAGTGTATGAAATATTTAATGGGCACAGGTCAGGCAGTGTATGATATATTTACTGAGCACAGGTCAGGCAGTGTATGAAATGTCTACCGGGCACAGGTCAGGCAGTGTATGAAATATCTACTGGGCACAGGTCAGGCAGTGTATGAAATGTCTATTGGGCACAGGTCAGGGAGTGTATGAAATGTCTATTGGGCACAGGTCAGGCAGTGTATGAAATATCTACTGGGCACAGGTCAGGCAGTGTATGAAATATCTACTGGGAACAGGTCAGGCAGTGTATGAAATATTGAATGGGCACAGGTCAGGCAGTGTATGAAATATCTACTGGGCACAGGTCAGGTAGTGTATGAAATATCTACTGGGCACAGGTCAGGCAGTGTATGAAATATCTACTGGGCACAGGTCAGGCAGTGTATGAAATGTCTGTTGGGCACAGGCCAGGCAGTGTATGAAATATTTACTGGGCACAGGTCAGACAGTGTATGAAATATCTACTGGGCACAGGTCAGGCAGTGTATGAAATGTCTGTTGGGCACAGGTCAGGCAGTGTATGAAATATCTACTGGGCACAGGTCAGGCAGTGTATGAAATGTCTATTGGGCACAGGTCAGGCAGTGTATGAAATGTCTATTGGGCACAGGTCAGGCAGTGTATGAAATATCTACTGGGCACAGGTCAGGCAGTGTATGAAATGTCTATTGGGCAAAGGTCAGGCAGTGTATGAAATATTTACTGGGCACAGGTCAGACAGTGTATGAAATATCTACTGGGCACAGGTCAGGCAGTGTATGAAATGTCTGTTGGGCACAGGTCAGGCAGTGTATGAAATATCTACTGGGCACAGGTCAGGCAGTGTATGAAATATTTAATGGGCACAGGTCAGGCAGTGTATGAAATATCTACTGGGCACATGTCAGGCAGTGTATGAAATGTCTATTGGGCACAGGTCAGGCAGTGTATGAAATATCTACTGGGCACAGGTCAGGTAGTGTATGAAATATCTACTGGGCACAGGTCAGGCAGAGTATGAAATATCTACTGGGCACAGGTCAGGCAGTGTATGAAATACTTACTGAGCACAGGTCAGGCAGTGTATGAAATGGATACTGGGCACAGGTCAGGCAGTGTATGATATATCTACTGGGCACATGTCAGGCAGTGTATGAAATATTTAATGGGCACAGGTCAGGCAGTGTATGAAATATCTACTGGGCACATGTCAGGCAGTGTATGAAATGTCTATTGGGCACAGGTCAGGCAGTGTATGAATATCTACTGGGCACAGGTCAGGTAGTGTATCAAATATCGACTGGGCACAGGTCAGGCAGTGTATGAAATATTTACTGGGCACAGGTCAGGCAGTGTATGAAATATCTACTGGGCACAGGCCAGGCAGTGTATGAAATGTCTGTAGGGCACAAGTCAGGCAGTGTATGAAATGTCTATTGGGCAAAGGTCAGGCATTGTATGAAATATTTACTGGGCACAGGTCAGGCAGTGTATGAAATGTCTATTGGGCACAGGTCAGGCAGTGTATGAAATGTCTATTGGGCACAGGTCAGGCAGTTTATGAAATATGTACTGGGCACAGGTCAGGTAGTGTATGAAATATCTACTGGGCACAGGTCAGGCAGTGTATGAAATATCTACTGGGCACAGGTCAGGCAGTGTATGAAATATTTAATGGGCACAGGTCAGGCAGTGTATGAAATATTTACTGAGCACAGGTCAGGCAGTGTATGAAATTTCAACTGGGCACAGGTCAGGCAGTGTATGAAATGTCTATTGGGCACAGGTCAGGGAGTGTATGAAATGTCTATTGGGCACAGGTCAGGTAGTGTATGAAATATCTACTGGGCACAGGTCAGGCAGTGTATGAAATATTTACTGGGCACATGTCAGGCAGTGTATGAAATGTCTACTGGGCACAGGTCAGGCAGTGTATGAAATATTTACTGGGCACAGGCCAGGCAGTGTATGAAATATCTACTGGGCACAGGTCAGGCAGTTTATGAAATATTAAATGGGCACAGGTCAGGCAGTGTATGAAATATCTACTGGGCACATGTCAGGCAGTGTATGAAATGTCTATTGGGCACAGGTCAGGCAGTGTATGAAATGTCTATTGGGCACAGGTCAGGCAGTGTATGAAATATCTACTGGGCACAGGTCAGGCAGTGTATGAAATATTTAATGGGCACAGGTCAGGCAGTGTATGAAATATTTAATGGGCACAGGTCAGGCAGTGTATGAAATATTTACTGAGCACAGGTCAGGCAGTGTATGAAATGTCTACTGGGCACAGGTCAGGCAGTGTATGAAATATCTACTGGGCACAAGTCAGGCAGTGTATGAAATATCTACTGGGCACAGGTCAGGCAGTGTATGAAATGTCTATTGGGCACAGGTCAGGGAGTGTATGAAATATCTACTGGGCACAGGTCAGGCAGTGTATGAAATATTTAATAGGCACATGTCAGGCAGTGTATGAAATATTTAATGGGCACAGGTCAGGCAGTGTACGAAATGTCTACTGGGCACAGGTCAGGCAGTGAATGGAATATCTACTGGGCACAGGTCAGGGAGTGTATGAAATGTCTATTGGGCACAGGTCAGCCAGTGTATGAAATGTGTACTGGGCACAGGTCAGGCAGTGTATGAAATGTCTACTGGGCACAGGTCAGGCAGTGAATGGAATATCTACTGGGCACAGGTCAGGGAGTGTATGAAATGTCTATTGGGCACAGGTCAGCCAGTGTATGAAATGTCTACTGGGCACAGGTCAGGCAGTGTATGAAATATCTACTGGGCACAGGTCAGGCAGTGTATGAAATATTTACTGGGCACAGGTCAGGCAGTGTATGAAATGACTACTGGGCACAGGCCAGGCAGTGTATGAAATATCGACTGGGCACAGGTCAGGCAGTGTATGAAATATCTACTGGGCACAGGTGAGGCAGTGTATGAAATGTCTACTGGGCACAGGTCAGGCAGTGTATGAAATATCTACTGGGCACATTTCAGGCAGTGTATGAAATGTCTATTCGGCACAGGTCAGGCAGTGTATGAAATATCTACTGGGCACAGGTCAGGTAGTGTATCAAATATCTACTGGGCACAGGTCAGGCAGTGTATGAAATATTTACTGGGCACAGGCCAGGCAGTGTATGAAATACTTACTGGGCACAGGTCAGGCAGTGTATGAAATGTCTGTTGGGCACAGGTCAGGCAGTGTATGAAATGTCTATTGGGCAAAGGTCAGGCATTGTATGAAATATTTACTGGGCACAGGCCAGGCAGTGTATGAAATATCTACTGGGCACAGGTCAGGCAGTGTATGAAATATTTACTGGGCACTGGCCAGGCAGTGTATGAAATATCTACTGGGCACAGGTCAGGCAGTGTATGAAATATTTAATGTGCACAGGTCAGGCGGTGTATGAAATATCTACTGGGCACAGGTCAGGCAGTGTATGAAATGTCTATTGGGCACAGGTCAGGCAATGTATGAAATGTCTATTGGGCACAGGTCAGGCAGTGTATGAAATATGTACTGGGCACAGGTCAGGTAGTGTATGAAATATCTACTGGGCACAGGTCAGGCAGTGTATGAAATATCTACTGGGCACAGGTCAGGCAGTGTATGAAATATTTAATGGGCACAGGTCAGGCAGTGTATGAAATATTTACTGGGCACAGGTCAGGCAGTGTATGAAATGTCTATTGGGCACAGGTCAGGCAATGTATGAAATGTCTATTGGGCACAGGTCAGGCAGTGTATGAAATATGTACTGGGCACAGGTCAGGTAGTGTATGAAATATCTACTGGGCACAGGTCAGGCAGTGTATGAAATATCTACTGGGCACAGGTCAGGCAGTGTATGAAATATTTAATGGGCACAGGTCAGGCAGTGTATGAAATATTTACTGAGCACAGGTCAGGCAGAGTATGAAATATCTACTGGGCACAGGTCAGGCAGTGTATGAAATACTTACTGAGCACAGGTCAGGCAGTGTATGAAATGGATACTGGGCACAGGTCAGGCAGTGTATGAAATATTTAATGGGCACAGGTCAGGCAGTGTATGAAATGTCTACTGGGCACAGGTCAGGCAGTGTATGAAATATCTACTGGGCACAGGTCAGGCAGTGTATGAAATGTCTATTGGGCACAGGTCAGGGAGTGTATGAAATGTCTATTGGGCACAGGTCAGGCAGTGTATGAATTTTCTACTGGGCACAGGTCAGGCAGTGTATGAAATATTTAATGGGCACAGTTCAGGCAGTGTATGAAATATCTACTGGGCACATGTCAGGCAGCGTATGAAATATCTACTGGGCACAGTTCAGGCAGTGTATGTAATATTGAATGGGCACATGTCAGGCAGTGTATGAAATATTTAATGGGCACAGGTCAGGCAGTGTATGAAATGCCTACTGGGCACAGGTCAGGCAGTGAATGGAATATCTACTGGGCACAGGTCAGGGAGTGTATGAAATGTTTATTGGGCACAGGTCAGCCAGTGTATGAAATGTCTACTGGGCACAGGTCAGGCAGTGTATGAAATGTCTACTGGGCACAGGTCAGGCAGTGAATGGAATATCTACTGGGCACAGGTCAGGGAGTGTATGAAATGTCTATTGGGCACAAGTCAGGCAGTGTATGAAATATCTACTGGGCACAGGTCAGGCAGTGTATGAAATATCGACTGGGCACAGGTCAGGCAGTGTATGAAATATTTACTGGGCACAGGTCAGGCAGTGTATGAAATGACTACTGGGCACAGGCCAGGCAGTGTATGAAATATCTACTGGGCACAGGTCAGGCAGTGTATGAAATATCTACTGGGCACAGGTGAGGCAGTGTATGAAATGTCTACTGGGCACAGGTCAGGCAGTGTATGAAATATCTACTGGGCACATGTCAGGCAGTGTATGAAATGTCTATTGGGCACAGGTCAGGCAGTGTATGAAATATCTACTGGGCACAGGTCAGGTAGTGTATCAAATATCTACTGGGCACAGGTCAGGCAGTGTATGAAATATTTACTGGGCACAGGTCAGGCAGTGTATGAAATATCTACTGGGCACAGGTCAGGCAGTGTATGAAATGGCTATTGGGCAAAGGTCAGGCATTGTATGAAATATTTACTGGGCACAGGCCAGGCAGTGTATGAAATATCTACTGGGCACAGGCCAGGCAGTGTATGAAATATCTACTGGGCACAGGTCAGGTAGTGTATCAAATATCTACTGGGCACAGGTCAGGCAGTGTATGAAATATTTACTGGGCACAGGTCAGGCAGTGTATGAAATATCTACTGGGCACAGGTCAGGCAGTGTATGAAATGTCTGTTGGGCACAGGTCAGGCAGTGTATGAAATGTCTATTGGGCAAAGGTCAGGCATTGTATGAAATATTTACTGGGCACAGGCCAGGCAGTGTATGAAATATCTACTGGGCACAGGTCAGGCAGTGTATGAAATATTTACTGGGCACAGGCCAGGCAGTGTATGAAATATCTACTGGGCACAGGTCAGGCAGTGTATGAAATATTTAATGTGCACAGGTCAGGCAGTGTATGAAATATCTACTGGGCACAGGTCAGGCGGTGTATGAAATATCTACTGGGCACAGGTCAGGCAGTGTATGAAATGTCTATTGGGCACAGGTCAGGCAGTGTATGAAATGTCTATTGGGCACAGGTCAGGCAGTGTATGAAGTGTCTATTGGGCACAGGTCAGGGAGTGTATGAAATATGTACTGGGCACAGGTCAGGTAGTGTATGAAATATCTACTGGGCACAGGTCAGGCAGTGTATGAAATATCTACTGGGCACAGGTCAGGCAGTGTATGAAATATTTAATGGGCACAGGTCAGGCAGTGTATGAAATATTTACTGAGCACAGGTCAGGCAGTGTATGAAATGTCTACTGGGCACAGGTCAGGCAGTGTATGAAATATCTACTGGGCACAGGTCAGGCAGTGTATGAAGTGTCTATTGGGCACAGGTCAGGGAGTGTATGAAATGTCTATTGGGCACAGGTCAGGCAGTGTATGAAATATCTACTGGGCACAGGTCAGGCAGTGTATGAAATATTTACTGGGCACAGGCCAGGCAGTGTATGAAATATCTATTGGGCACAGGTCAGGCAGTGTATGAAATATTTACTGGGCACAGGCCAGGCAGTGTATGAATTTTCTACTGGGCACAGGTCAGGCAGTGTATGAAATATTTAATGGGCACAGGTCAGGCAGTGTATGAAATATCTACTGGGCACATGTCAGGCAGTGTATGAAATATCTACTGGGCACAGTTCAGGCAGTGTATGTAATATTTACTGGGCACAGGTCAGGTAGTGTATGAAATATCTACTGGGCACAGGTCAGGCAGTGTATGAAATATCTACTGGGCACAGGTCAGGCAGTGTATGAAATATTTAATGGGCACAGGTCAGGCAGTGTATGATATATTTACTGAGCACAGTTCAGGCAGTGTATGAAATATCTACTGGGCACAGGTCAGGCAGTGTATGAAATGTCTATTGGGCACAGGTCAGGGAGTGTATGAAATGTCTATTGGGCACAGGTCAGGTAGTGTATGAAATATCTACTGGGCACAGGTCAGGCAGTGTATGAAATATCTACTGGGAACAGGTCAGGCAGTGTATGAAATATTGAATGGGCACAGGTCAGGCAGTGTATGAAATATCTACTGGGCACGGGTCAGGTAGTGTATGAAATATCTACTGGGCACAGGTCAGGCAGTGTATGAAATATTTACTGGGCACAGGTCAGGCAGTGTATGAAATATCTACTGGGCACAGGTCAGGCAGTGTATGAAATGTCTGTTGGGCACAGGTCAGGCAGTGTATGAAATGTCGATTGGGCAAAGGTCAGGCAGTGTATGAAATATTTACTGGGCACAGGCCAGGCAGTGTATGAAATTTCTACTGGGCACAGGTCAGGCAGTGTATGAAATATTTAATGGGCACAGGCCAGGCTGTGTATGAAATATCTACTGGGCACAGGTCAGGCAGTGTATGAAATATTTAATGGGCACAGGTCAGGCAGTGTATGAAATATCTACTGGGCACATGTCAGGCAGTGTATGAAATGTCTATTGGGCACAGGTCAGGCAGTGTATGAAATATCTACTGGGCACAGGTCAGGTAGTGTATGAAATATCTACTGGGCACAGGTCAGGCAGAGTATGAAATATCTACTGGGCACAGGTCAGGGAGTGTATGAAATACTTCCTGAGCACAGGTCAGGCAGTGTATGAAATGTCTATTGGGCACAGGTCAGGCAGTGTATGAAATATGTACTCGGCACAGGTCAGGTAGTGTATGAAATATCTACTGGGCACAGGTCAGGCAGTGTATGAAATATCAACTGGGCACAGGTCAGGCAGTGTATGAAATATTTAATGGGCACAGGTCAGGCAGTGTATGAAATATTTACTGAGCACAGGTCAGGCAGTGTATGAAATGTCTACTGGGCACAGGTCAGGCAGTGTATGAAATATCTACTGGGCACAGGTCAGGCAGTGTATGAAATGTCTATTGGGCACAGGTCAGGGAGTGTATGAAATGTCTATTGGGCACAGGTCAGGTAGTGTATGAAATATCTACTGGGCACAGGTCAGGCAGTGTATGAAATATTTACTGGGCACAGGCCAGGCAGTGTATGAAATATCTATTGGGCACAGGTCAGGCAGTGTATGAAATATTTACTGGGCACAGGCCAGGCAGTGTATGAATTTTCTACTGGGCACAGGTCAGGCAGTGTATGAAATATTTAATGGGCACAGGTCAGGCAGTGTATGAAATATCTACTGGGCACATGTCAGGCAGTGTATGAAATATCTACTGGGCACAGGTCAGGCAGTGTATGTAATATTTACTGGGCACAGGTCAGGTAGTGTATGAAATATCTACTGGGCACAGGTCAGGCAGTGTATGAAATATCTACTGGGCACAGGTCAGGCAGTGTATGAAATATTTAATGGGCACAGGTCAGGCAGTGTATGATATATTTACTGGGCACAGGCCAGGCAGTGTATGAAATATCTACTGGGCACAGGTCAGGCAGTGTATGAAATATTTAATGTGCACAGGTCAGGCAGTGTATGAAATATCTACTGGGCACAGGTCAGGCGGTGTATGAAATATCTACTGGGCACAGGTCAGGCAGTGTATGAAATGTCTATTGGGCACAGGTCAGGCAGTGTATGAAATGTCTATTGGGCACAGGTCAGGCAGTGTATGAAGTGTCTATTGGGCACAGGTCAGGGAGTGTATGAAATATGTACTGGGCACAGGTCAGGTAGTGTATGAAATATCTACTGGGCACAGGTCAGGCAGTGTATGAAATATCTACTGGGCACAGGTCAGGCAGTGTATGAAATATTTAATGGGCACAGGTCAGGCAGTGTATGAAATATTTACTGAGCACAGGTCAGGCAGTGTATGAAATGTCTACTGGGCACAGGTCAGGCAGTGTATGAAATATCTACTGGGCACAGGTCAGGCAGTGTATGAAGTGTCTATTGGGCACAGGTCAGGGAGTGTATGAAATGTCTATTGGGCACAGGTCAGGCAGTGTATGAAATATCTACTGGGCACAGGTCAGGCAGTGTATGAAATATTTACTGGGCACAGGCCAGGCAGTGTATGAAATATCTATTGGGCACAGGTCAGGCAGTGTATGAAATATTTACTGGGCACAGGCCAGGCAGTGTATGAATTTTCTACTGGGCACAGGTCAGGCAGTGTATGAAATATTTAATGGGCACAGGTCAGGCAGTGTATGAAATATCTACTGGGCACATGTCAGGCAGTGTATGAAATATCTACTGGGCACAGGTCAGGCAGTGTATGTAATATTTACTGGGCACAGGTCAGGTAGTGTATGAAATATCTACTGGGCACAGGTCAGGCAGTGTATGAAATATCTACTGGGCACAGGTCAGGCAGTGTATGAAATATTTAATGGGCACAGGTCAGGCAGTGTATGATATATTTACTGAGCACAGGTCAGGCAGTGTATGAAATGTCTACCGGGCACAGGTCTGGCAGTGTATGAAATATCTACTGGGCACAGGTCAGGCAGTGTATGAAATGTCTATTGGGCACAGGTCAGGGAGTGTATGAAATGTCTATTGGGCACAGGTCAGGTAGTGTATGAAATATCTACTGGGCACAGGTCAGGCAGTGTATGAAATATCTACTGGGAACAGGTCAGGCAGTGTATGAAATATTGAATGGGCACAGGTCAGGCAGTGTATGAAATATCTACTGGGCACGGGTCAGGTAGTGTATGAAATATCTACTGGGCACAGGTCAGGCAGTGTATGAAATATTTACTGGGCACAGGTCAGGTAGTGTATGAAATATCTACTGGGCACAGGTCAGGTAGTGTATGAAATATCTACTGGGCACAGGTCAGGTAGTGTATGAAATGTCTGTTGGGCACAGGTCAGGCAGTGTATGAAATGTCGATTGGGCAAAGGTCAGGCAGTGTATGAAATATTTACTGGGCACAGGCCAGGCAGTGTATGAAATTTCTACTGGGCACAGGTCAGGCAGTGTATGAAATATTTAATGGGCACAGGCCAGGCTGTGTATGAAATATCTACTGGGCACAGGTCAGGCAGTGTATGAAATATTTAATGGGCACAGGTCAGGCAGTGTATGAAATATCTACTGGGCACATGTCAGGCAGTGTATGAAATGTCTATTGGGCACAGGTCAGGCAGTGTATGAAATATCAACTGGGCACAGGTCAGGTAGTGTATGAAATATCTACTGGGCACAGGTCAGGCAGTGTATGAAATATCTACTGGGCACAGGTCAGGCAGTGTATGAAATACTTACTGAGCACAGGTCAGGCAGTGTATGAAATGTCTATTGGGCACAGGTCAGGCAGTGTATGAAATATGTACTGGGCACAGGTCAGGTAGTGTATGAAATATCTACTGGGCACAGGTCAGGCAGTGTATGAAATATCAACTGGGCACAGGTCAGGCAGTGTATGAAATATTTAATGGGCACAGGTCAGGCAGTGTATGAAATATTTACTGAGCACAGGTCAGGCAGTGTATGAAATGTCTACTGGGCACAGGTCAGGCAGTGTATGAAATATCTACTGGGCACAGGTCAGGCAGTGTATGAAATGTCTATTGGGCACAGGTCAGGGAGTGTATGAAATGTCTATTGGGCACAGGTCAGGTAGTGTATGAAATATCTACTGGGCACAGGTCAGGCAGTGTATGAAATATTTACTGGGCACAGGCCAGGCAGTGTATGAAATATCTATTGGGCACAGGTCAGGCAGTGTATGAAATATTTACTGGGCACAGGCCAGGCAGTGTATGAATTTTCTACTGGGCACAGGTCAGGCAGTGTATGAAATATTTAATGGGCACAGGTCAGGCAGTGTATGAAATATCTACTGGGCACATGTCAGGCAGTGTATGAAATATCTACTGGGCACAGGTCAGGCAGTGTATGTAATATTTACTGGGCACAGGTCAGGTAGTGTATGAAATATCTACTGGGCACAGGTCAGGCAGTGTATGAAATATCTACTGGGCACAGGTCAGGCAGTGTATGAAATATTTAATGGGCACAGGTCAGGCAGTGTATGATATATTTACTGAGCACAGGTCAGGCAGTGTATGAAATGTCTACCGGGCACAGGTCAGGCAGTGTATGAAATATCTACTGGGCACAGGTCAGGCAGTGTATGAAATGTCTATTGGGCACAGGTCAGGGAGTGTATGAAATGTCTATTGGGCACAGGTCAGGCAGTGTATGAAATATCTACTGGGCACAGGTCAGGCAGTGTATGAAATATCTACTGGGAACAGGTCAGGCAGTGTATGAAATATTGAATGGGCACAGGTCAGGCAGTGTATGAAATATCTACTGGGCACAGGTCAGGCAGTGTATGAAATATTTACTGGGCACAGGTCAGGCAGTGTATGAAATATCTACTGGGCACAGGTCAGGCAGTGTATGAAATGTCTGTTGGGCACAGGTCAGGCAGTGTATGAAATGTCTATTGGGCAAAGGTCAGGCAGTGTATGAAATATTTACTGGGCACAGGTCAGGCAGTGTATGAAATTTCTACTGGGCACAGGTCAGGCAGTGTATGAAATATTTAATGGGCACAGGCCAGGCTGTGTATGAAATATCTACTGAGCACAGGTCAGGCAGTGTATGAAATGTCTACTGGGCACAGGTCAGGCAGTGTATGAAATATCTACTGGGCACAGGTCAGGCAGTGTATGAAGTGTCTATTGGGCACAGGTCAGGGAGTGTATGAAATGTCTATTGGGCACAGGTCAGGTAGTGTATGAAATATCTACTGGGCACAGGTCAGGCAGTGTATGAAATATTTACTGGGCACAGGCCAGGCAGTGTATGAAATATCTATTGGGCACAGGTCAGGCAGTGTATGAAATATTTACTGGGCACAGGCCAGGCAGTGTATGAATTTTCTCCTGGGCACAGGTCAGGCAGTGTATGAAATATTTAATGGGCACAGGTCAGGCAGTGTATGAAATATCTACTGGGCACAGGTCAGGCAGTGTATGTAATATTTACTGGGCACAGGTCAGGTAGTGTATGAAATATCTACTGGGCACAGGTCAGGCAGTGTATGAAATATCTACTGGGCACAGGTCAGGCAGTGTATGAAATATTTAATGGGCACAGGTCAGGCAGTGTATGATATATTTACTGAGCACAGGTCAGGCAGTGTATGAAATGTCTACCGGGCACAGGTCAGGCAGTGTATGAAATATCTACTGGGCACAGGTCAGGCAGTGTATGAAATGTCTATTGGGCACAGGTCAGGGAGTGTATGAAATGTCTATTGGGCACAGGTCAGGTAGTGTATGAAATATCTACTGGGCACAGGTCAGGCAGTGTATGAAATATCTACTGGGAACAGGTCAGGCAGTGTATGAAATATTGAATGGGCACAGGTCAGGCAGTGTATGAAATATCTACTGGGCACAGGTCAGGTAGTGTATGAAATATCTACTGGGCACAGGTCAGGCAGTGTATGAAATATTTACTGGGCACAGGTCAGGCAGTGTATGAAATATCTACTGGGCACAGGTCAGGCAGTGTATGAAATGTCTGTTGGGCACAGGTCAGGCAGTGTATGAAATGTCTATTGGGCAAAGGTCAGGCAGTGTATGAAATATTTACTGGGCACAGGCCAGGCAGTGTATGAAATTTCTACTGGGCACAGGTCAGGCAGGGTATGAAATATTTAATGGGCACAGGCCAGGCTGTGTATGAAATATCTACTGGGCACAGGTCAGGCAGTGTATGAAATATTTAATGGGCACAGGTCAGGCAGTGTATGAAATATCTACTGGGCACATGTCAGGCAGTGTATGAAATGTCTATTGGGCACAGGTCAGGCAGTGTATGAAATATCTACTGGGCACAGGTCAGGTAGTGTATGAAATATCTACTGGGCACAGGTCAGGCAGAGTATGAAATATCTACTGGGCACAGGTCAGGCAGTGTATGAAATACTTACTGAGCACAGGTCAGGCAGTGTATGAAATGTCTATTGGGCACAGGTCAGGCAGTGTATGAAATATGTACTGGGCACAGGTCAGGTAGTGTATGAAATATCTACTGGGCACAGGTCAGGCAGTGTATGAAATATCAACTGGGCACAGGTCAGGCAGTGTATGAAATATTTAATGGGCACAGGTCAGGCAGTGTATGAAATATTTACTGAGCACAGGTCAGGCAGTGTATGAAATGTCTACTGGGCACAGGTCAGGCAGTGTATGAAATATCTACTGGGCACAGGTCAGGCAGTGTATGAAATGTCTATTGGGCACAGGTCAGGGAGTGTATGAAATGTCTATTGGGCACAGGTCAGGTAGTGTATGAAATATCTACTGGGCACAGGTCAGGCAGTGTATGAAATATTTACTGGGCACAGGCCAGGCAGTGTATGAAATATCTATTGGGCACAGGTCAGGCAGTGTATGAAATATTTACTGGGCACAGGCCAGGCAGTGTATGAATTTTCTACTGGGCACAGGTCAGGCAGTGTATGAAATATTTAATGGGCACAGGTCAGGCAGTGTATGAAATATCTACTGGGCACATGTCAGGCAGTGTATGAAATATCTACTGGGCACAGGTCAGGCAGTGTATGTAATATTTACTGGGCACAGGTCAGGTAGTGTATGAAATATCTACTGGGCACAGGTCAGGCAGTGTATGAAATATCTACTGGGCACAGGTCAGGCAGTGTATGAAATATTTAATGGGCACAGGTCAGGCAGTGTATGATATATTTACTGAGCACAGGTCAGGCAGTGTATGAAATGTCTACCGGGCACAGGTCAGGCAGTGTATGAAATATCTACTGGGCACAGGTCAGGCAGTGTATGAAATGTCTATTGGGCACAGGTCAGGGAGTGTATGAAATGTCTATTGGGCACAGGTCAGGCAGTGTATGAAATATCTACTGGGCACAGGCCAGGCAGTGTATGAAATATCTACTGGGAACAGGTCAGGCAGTGTATGAAATATTGAATGGGCACAGGTCAGGCAGTGTATGAAATATCTACTGGGCACAGGTCAGGTAGTGTATGAAATATCTACTGGGCACAGGTCAGGCAGTGTATGAAATATTTACTGGGCACAGGTCAGACAGTGTATGAAATATCTACTGGGCACAGGTCAGGCAGTGTATGAAATGTCTGTTGGGCACAGGTCAGGCAGTGTATGAAATGTCTATTGGGCAAAGGTCAGGCAGTGTATGAAATATTTACTGGGCACAGGCCAGGCAGTGTATGAAATTTCTACTGGGCACAGGTCAGGCAGTGTATGAAATATTTAATGGGCACAGGCCAGGCTGTGTATGAAATATCTACTGGGCACAGGTCAGGCAGTGTATGAAATATTTAATGGGCACAGGTCAGGCAGTGTATGAAATATCTACTGGGCACATGTCAGGCAGTGTATGAAATATCTACTGGGCACAGGTCAGGCAGTGTATGAAATACTTACTGAGCACAGGTCAGGCAGTGTATGAAATGGATACTGGGCACAGGTCAGGCAGTGTATGAAATGGATACTGGGCACAGGTCAGGCAGTGTACGAAATATCTACTGGGCACAGGTCAGGTAGTGTATGAAATATCTACTGGGCACAGGTCAGGCAGAGTATGAAATATCTACTGGGCACAGGTCAGGCAGTGTATGAAATACTTACTGAGCACAGGTCAGGCAGTGTATGAAATGGATACTGGGCACAGGTCAGGCAGTGTTTGATATATCTACTGGGCACAGGTGAGGCAGTGTATGAAATGTCTACTGGGCACAGGTCAGGCAGTGTATGCAATGTCTACTGGGCACAGGTCAGGCAGTGTATGAAATGTCTATTGGGCACAGGTCAGGCAGTGTATGAATATCTACTGGGCACAGGTCAGGTAGTGTATCAAATATCGACTGGGCACAGGTCAGGCAGTGTATGAAATATTTACTGGGCACAGGTCAGGCAGTGTATGAAATATCTACTGGGCACAGGCCAGGCAGTGTATGAAATGTCTGTCGGGCACAAGTCAGGCAGTGTATGAAATGTCTATTGGGCAAAGGTCAGGCATTGTATGAAATATTTACTGGGCACAGGCCAGGCAGTGTATGAAATATCTACTGGGCACAGGTCAGGCAGTGTATGAAATATTTACTGGGCACAGGCCAGGCAGTGTATGAAATATCTACTGGGCACAGGTCAGGCAGTGTATGAAATATTTAATGTGCACAGGTCAGGCGGTGTATGAAATATCTACTGGGCACAGGTCAGGCAGTGTATGAAATGTCTATTGGGCACAGGTCAGGCAGTGTATGAAATGTCTAATGGGCACAGGTCAGGCAGTTTATGAAATATGTACTGGGCACAGGTCAGGTAGTGTATGAAATATCTACTGGGCACAGGTCAGGCAGTGTATGAAATATCTACTGGGCACAGGTCAGGCAGTGTATGAAATATTTAATGGGCACAGGTCAGGCAGTGTATGAAATATTTACTGAGCACAGGTCAGGCAGTGTATGAAATGTCTACTGGGCACAGGTCAGGCAGTGTATGAAATATCTACTGGGCACAGGTCAGGCAGTGTATGAAATGTCTATTGGGCACAGGTCAGGGAGTGTATGAAATGTCTATTGGGCACAGGTCAGGTAGTGTATGAAATATCTACTGGGCACAGGTCAGGCAGTGTATGAAATATTTACTGGGCACATGTCAGGCAGTGTATGAAATGTCTACTGGGCACAGGTCAGGCAGTGTATGAAATATTTACTGGGCACAGGTCAGGTAGTGTATGAAATATCTACTGGGCACAGGTCAGGCAGTGTATGAAATATCTACTGGGCACAGGTCAGGCAGTGTATGAAATATTTAATGGGCACAGGTCAGGCAGTGTATGATATATTTACTGAGCACAGGTCAGGCAGTGTATGAAATGTCTACCGGGCACAGATCAGGCAGTGTATGAAATATCTACTGGGCACAGGTCAGGCAGTGTATGAAATGTCTATTGGGCACAGGTCAGGGAGTGTATGAAATGTCTATTGGGCACAGGTCAGGTAGTGTATGAAATATCTACTGGGCACAGGTCAGGCAGTGTATGAAATATCTACTGGGCACAGGTCAGGGAGTGTATGAAATATCTACTGGGCACAGGCCAGGTAGTGTATGAAATGTCTACTGGGCACAGGTCAGGCAGTGTATGAAATGTCTATTGGGCACAGGTCAGGTAGTGTATGAAATATTTACTGGGCACAGGTCAGGCAGTGTATGAAATATTTACTGGGCACAGGTCAGGCAGTGTATGAAATATCTACTGGGCACAGGTCAGGTAGTGTATGAAATATCTACTGGGCACAGGTCAGGCAGTGTATGAAATATTTACTGGGCACAGGTCAGGCAGTGTATGAAATATCTACTGGGCACAGGTCAGGCAGTGTATGAAATGTCTGTTGGGCACAGGTCAGGCAGTGTATGAAATATCTACTGGGCACAGGTCAGGCAGTGTATGAAATATCTACTGGGAACAGGTCAGGCAGTGTATGAAATATCTACTGGGCACAGGCCAGGCAGTGTATGAAATATCTACTGGGAACAGGTCAGGCAGTGTATGAAATATTGAATGGGCACAGGTCAGGCAGTGTATGAAATATCTACTGGGCACAGGTCAGGTAGTGTATGAAATATCTACTGGGCACAGGTCAGGCAGTGTATGAAATATTTACTGGGCACAGGTCAGACAGTGTATGAAATATCTACTGGGCACAGGTCAGGCAGTGTATGAAATGTCTGTTGGGCACAGGTCAGGCAGTGTATGAAATGTCTATTGGGCAAAGGTCAGGCAGTGTATGAAATATTTACTGGGCACAGGCCAGGCAGTGTATGAAATTTCTACTGGGCACAGGTCAGGCAGTGTATGAAATATTTAATGGGCACAGGCCAGGCTGTGTATGAAATATCTACTGGGCACAGGTCAGGCAGTGTATGAAATATTTAATGGGCACAGGTCAGGCAGTGTATGAAATATCTACTGGGCACATGTCAGGCAGTGTATGAAATATCTACTGGGCACAGGTCAGGCAGTGTATGAAATACTTACTGAGCACAGGTCAGGCAGTGTATGAAATGGATACTGGGCACAGGTCAGGCAGTGTATGAAATGGATACTGGGCACAGGTCAGGCAGTGTACGAAATATCTACTGGGCACAGGTCAGGTAGTGTATGAAATATCTACTGGGCACAGGTCAGGCAGAGTATGAAATATCTACTGGGCACAGGTCAGGCAGTGTATGAAATACTTACTGAGCACAGGTCAGGCAGTGTATGAAATGGATACTGGGCACAGGTCAGGCAGTGTTTGATATATCTACTGGGCACAGGTGAGGCAGTGTATGAAATGTCTACTGGGCACAGGTCAGGCAGTGTATGCAATGTCTACTGGGCACAGGTCAGGCAGTGTATGAAATGTCTATTGGGCACAGGTCAGGCAGTGTATGAATATCTACTGGGCACAGGTCAGGTAGTGTATCAAATATCGACTGGGCACAGGTCAGGCAGTGTATGAAATATTTACTGGGCACAGGTCAGGCAGTGTATGAAATATCTACTGGGCACAGGCCAGGCAGTGTATGAAATGTCTGTCGGGCACAAGTCAGGCAGTGTATGAAATGTCTATTGGGCAAAGGTCAGGCATTGTATGAAATATTTACTGGGCACAGGCCAGGCAGTGTATGAAATATCTACTGGGCACAGGTCAGGCAGTGTATGAAATATTTACTGGGCACAGGCCAGGCAGTGTATGAAATATCTACTGGGCACAGGTCAGGCAGTGTATGAAATATTTAATGTGCACAGGTCAGGCGGTGTATGAAATATCTACTGGGCACAGGTCAGGCAGTGTATGAAATGTCTATTGGGCACAGGTCAGGCAGTGTATGAAATGTCTAATGGGCACAGGTCAGGCAGTTTATGAAATATGTACTGGGCACAGGTCAGGTAGTGTATGAAATATCTACTGGGCACAGGTCAGGCAGTGTATGAAATATCTACTGGGCACAGGTCAGGCAGTGTATGAAATATTTAATGGGCACAGGTCAGGCAGTGTATGAAATATTTACTGAGCACAGGTCAGGCAGTGTATGAAATGTCTACTGGGCACAGGTCAGGCAGTGTATGAAATATCTACTGGGCACAGGTCAGGCAGTGTATGAAATGTCTATTGGGCACAGGTCAGGGAGTGTATGAAATGTCTATTGGGCACAGGTCAGGTAGTGTATGAAATATCTACTGGGCACAGGTCAGGCAGTGTATGAAATATTTACTGGGCACATGTCAGGCAGTGTATGAAATGTCTACTGGGCACAGGTCAGGCAGTGTATGAAATATTTACTGGGCACAGGTCAGGTAGTGTATGAAATATCTACTGGGCACAGGTCAGGCAGTGTATGAAATATCTACTGGGCACAGGTCAGGCAGTGTATGAAATATTTAATGGGCACAGGTCAGGCAGTGTATGATATATTTACTGAGCACAGGTCAGGCAGTGTATGAAATGTCTACCGGGCACAGATCAGGCAGTGTATGAAATATCTACTGGGCACAGGTCAGGCAGTGTATGAAATGTCTATTGGGCACAGGTCAGGGAGTGTATGAAATGTCTATTGGGCACAGGTCAGGTAGTGTATGAAATATCTACTGGGCACAGGTCAGGCAGTGTATGAAATATCTACTGGGCACAGGTCAGGGAGTGTATGAAATATCTACTGGGCACAGGCCAGGTAGTGTATGAAATGTCTACTGGGCACAGGTCAGGCAGTGTATGAAATGTCTATTGGGCACAGGTCAGGTAGTGTATGAAATATTTACTGGGCACAGGTCAGGCAGTGTATGAAATATTTACTGGGCACAGGTCAGGCAGTGTATGAAATATCTACTGGGCACAGGTCAGGTAGTGTATGAAATATCTACTGGGCACAGGTCAGGCAGTGTATGAAATATTTACTGGGCACAGGTCAGGCAGTGTATGAAATATCTACTGGGCACAGGTCAGGCAGTGTATGAAATGTCTGTTGGGCACAGGTCAGGCAGTGTATGAAATGTCTATTGGGCAAAGGTCAGGCAGTGTATGAAATATTTACTGGGCACAGGCCAGGCTGTGTATGAAATTTCTACTGGGCACAGGTCAGGCAGTGTATGAAATATTTAATGGGCACAGGCCAGGCTGTGTATGAAATATCTACTGGGCACAGGTCAGGCAGTGTATGAAATATTTAATGGGCACAGGTCAGGCAGTGTATGAAATATCTACTGGGCACAGGTCAGGCAGTGTATGAAATGTCTATTGGGCACAGGTCAGGCAGTGTATGAAATATCTACTGGGCACAGGTCAGGTAGTGTATGAAATATCTACTGGGCACAGGTCAGGCAGAGTATGAAATATCTACTGGGCACAGGTCAGGCAGTGTATGAAATATTTACTGAGCACAGGTCAGGCAGTGTATGAAATGTATACTGGGCACAGGTCAGGCAGTGTATGAAATATCTACTGGGCACAGGTCAGGCAGTGTACGAAATATGTACTGGGCACAGGTCAGGTAGTGTATGAAATATTTACTGGGCACAGGTCAGGCAGTGTATGGAATAACTACTGGGCACAGGTCAGGTAGAGTATGAAATGTCTATTGGGCACTGGTCAGGCAGTCTATGGTATATTTACTGGGCACAGGTCAGGCAGTGTATGAAATATTTACTGGGCACAGGTCAGGCAGTGTATGAAATGTCTACTGGGCACAGGTCAGTTAGTGTATGAAATGTCTATTGGGCACAGGTCAGGCAGTGTATGAAATATCTACTGGGCACAGGTCAGGCAGTGTATGAAATACCTACTGGGCACAGGTCAGGTAGTGTATGAAATATTTACTGGGCACAGGTCAGGCAGTGTATGAAATACCTACTGGGCACAGGTCAGGTCGTGTATGAAATATCTACTGGGCACAGGTCAGGCAGTGTATGAAATATCTACTGGGCACAGGTCAGGTAGTGTATGAAATATTTACTGGGCACATGTCAGGCAGTGTATGAAATATCTATTGGGCACAGGTCAGGCAGTGTATGAAATATGTACTGGGCACAGGTCAGGTAGTGTATGAAATGTCTACTGGGCACAGGTCAGGTCGTGTATGAAATATCTACTGGGCACAGGTCAGGCAGTGTATGAAGTATGCACTGGGCACAGGTCAGGCAGTGTATGAAATATTTACTGGGCACATGTCAGGCAGTGTATGAAATATCTACTGGGCACAGGTCAGGCAGTGTATGAAATATTTACTGGGCACATGTCAGGCAGTGTATGAAATATCTACTGAGCACAGGTCAGGCAGTGTATGAAATGTATACTGGGCACAGGTCAGGCAGTGTATGAAATATCTACTGGGCACAGGTCAGGCAGTGTACGAAATATGTACTGGGCACAGGTCAGGTAGTGTATGAAATATTTACTGGGCACAGGTCAGGCAGTGTATGAAATATTTACTGGGCACAGGTCAGGCAGTGTATGAAATATTTACTGGGCACAGGTCAGGCAGTGTATGAAATGTCTACTGGGCACAGGTCAGTTAGTGTATGAAATGTCTATTGGGCACAGGTCAGGCAGTGTATGAAATATCTACTGGGCACAGGTCAGGCAGTGTATGAAATACCTACTGGGCACAGGTCAGGTAGTGTATGAAATATTTACTGGGCACAGGTCAGGCAGTGTATGAAATACCTACTGGGCACAGGTCAGGTCGTGTATGAAATATCTACTGGGCACAGGTCAGGCAGTGTATGAAATATCTACTGGGCACAGGTCAGGTAGTGTATGAAATATTTACTGGGCACATGTCAGGCAGTGTATGAAATATCTATTGGGCACAGGTCAGGCAGTGTATGAAATATGTACTGGGCACAGGTCAGGTAGTGTATGAAATGTCTACTGGGCACAGGTCAGGTCGTGTATGAAATATCTACTGGGCACAGGTCAGGCAGTGTATGAAGTATGCACTGGGCACAGGTCAGGCAGTGTATGAAATATTTACTGGGCACATGTCAGGCAGTGTATGAAATATCTACTGGGCAAAGTTCAGGTAGTGTATGAAATATTTCCTGGGCACAGGTCAGGCAGTGTATGAAAGATTTAATGGGCACATGTCAGGTAGTGTATGAAATGTCTACTGGGCACAGGTCAGGGAGTGTATGAAATATTTATTGGGCACAGGTCAGGCAGTGTATGAAATGTCTATTGGGCACAGGTCAGGCAGTGTATGAAATGTCTATTGGGCACAGGTCAGGTAGTGTATGAAATATTTACTGGGCACAGGTCAGGCAGTGTATGAAATGTCTACTGGGCACAGGTCAGTTAGTGTATGAAATGTCTATTGGGCACAGGTCAGGCAGTGTATGAAATGTCTATTGGGGCACAGGTCAGGTAGTCTATGAAATATTTACTGGGCACAGGTCAGGTAGTGTATGAAATGTCTACTGGGCACAGGTCAGGTCGTGTATGAAATATCTACTGGGCACAGGTCAGGTAGTGTATGAAATATTTACTGGGCACAGGTCAGGGAGTGTATGAAATATCTACTGGGCACAGGTCAGGCAGTGTATGAAATATCTACTGGGCACAGGTCAGGCAGTGTATGAAATATCTACTGGGCACAGGTCAGGTAGTGTATGAAATATTTACTGGGCACAGGTCAGGCAGTGTATGAAATATCTATTGGGCACAGGTCAGGTAGTGTATGAAATATTTACTGGGCACATGTCAGGCAGTGTATGAAATATCTACTGGGCACAGGTCAGGCAGTGTATGAAATATCTACTGGGCACATGTCAGGCAGTGTATGAAATATCTACTGGGCACAGGTCAGGCAGTGTATGAAATATCTACTGGGCAAAGGTCAGGTAGTGTATGAAATATTTCCTGGGCACAGGTCAGGCAGTGTATGAAATATTTAATGGGCACAGGTCAGGTAGTGTATGAAATGTCTATTGGGCACAGGTCAGGCAGTGTATGAAATGTCTACTGGGCACAGGTCAGGTGGTGTATGAAATATCTACTGGGCAAAGGTCAGGTAGTGTATGAAATATTTACTGGGCACAGGTCAGGCAGTGTATGAAATATTTACTGGGCACAGGTCAGGCAGTGTATGAAATGTCTATTGGGCACAGGTCAGGCAGTGTTTGAAATGTCTACTGGGCACAGGTCAGGTGGTGTATGAAATATCTACTGGGCAAAGGTCAGGTAGTGTTTGAAATATTTCCTGGGCACAGGTCAGGCAGTGTATGAAATATTTAATGGGCACAGGTCAGGTAGTGTATGAAATGTCTACTGGGCACAGGTCAGGGAGTGTATGAAATATTTATTGGGCACAGGTCAGGCAGTGTATGAAATGTCTACTGGGCACAGGTCAGGTAGTGTATGAAATGTCTATTGGGCACAGGTCAGGCAGTGTATGAAATGTCTATTGGGCACAGGTCAGGGAGTGTATGAAATGTCTATTGGGCACAGGTCAGGCAGTGTATGAAATGTCTATTGGGCACAGGTCAGGTAGTGTATGAAATGTCTATTGGGCACAGGTCAGGCAGTGTATGAAATGTCTATTGGGCACAGGTCAGGTAGTGTATGAAATATTTACTGGGCACAGGTCAGGCAGTGTATGAAATGTCTATTGGGCACAGGTCAGGCAGTGTATGAAATATTTACTGGGCACAGGTCAGGCAGTGTATTAAATATTTACTCGGCACAGGTCAGGCAGTGTATGAAATATTTACTCCCTCCCACAGCAGTGCGATTTGGCATCAGAGTGTACCATCTCCAGGGTGCACTGTAGCAATTGACTGAGGCTCACAAACACATTGCAAAGATGTCACTTTAACCATCTAGAAAGACAAAAACAGCACATCTATGGGTGTACCATCACCTGCAATTGCCCCTTCAAATCACCTACCTTTTTTTATATATCAGCATTCCTTCCATTTCCCTTCAACACGCTGGACCTCCCTCCTTAACATAGAGACATGGAAAATGGTAGCAGGTTACAGACCAGACCGGACTCCTCCAAAGACCCTAACCTTTCCTTATTTTTAAAAGTAAATGTGAGTGTCCGTGTTCCTGAGGCGATGCAACTGCTCAAACCACTTGACACTAAGCGAAACAATTTATTTAAACACTGTAGTTAAAATGCAACCAAACAAAGAGGAATTTAGAATAACTTAACTCTATTAGAAAACTTAACCCGAATAATAGATACAGTAACTATTACAAATCAACTGTTCCAATACGCTAACATCCCGTACATCCCATAGAGACACCCCTCGGCAAAAAGGAAAATTCAGACACAGATTTTCACATGCAGTTCTCCAATCCAGGAGGAAACGAAAACACATCAAGAGAAAATTCAGAGACAGCAGCAGCCAGGAAACATTCACTGAAGCTTCCAACTCTGTTCAGACCCCAATAGCTTCTGCTACTACTGAAAAAAAAACAAAACCCAGGAATCCTCATCTGGGAGAGCTGACCTCACCCTTTCCGCTGTTCAAACAAATCCCCAAGGCCTCCCAAGCAGTTTATTCTCAACTAGCCAGCTCCACGCCTCTGCCTTATGACCGCTCTTCAAAAGAAAACCAGGACAAAATGGCCTCTTAATGTGACAGCATCATCAAAAGTAGCAGGAGGCCATTCAGCCCTTCCAAGCCTGCTTTGCTATTCGATCTGTACATGGCTGATTGCCCACCTCAATGCCATACTCCCACCTTCTCCCCACACCCTATGATCCATTTTATATCAAAACAGAATCTATCTCTTTCTCGAGTAAACTCAGTGACCCAGACTCCACAGCCTGTCCACAGGTTGACCACCCTCTGATTGAAGAAATGTTGCCTCAGCTCATTCCCAAATGGCTTGCTCTGTCTCCTGAGACCATAACCCACCCTGGTTTTCGACTCCCCAACAACCTCCCTGTACCTAGTCGGTCTAGACCTGTCTAGAGAAAAAGAACAGGAAATGACATCACCACAGGAAATGACATCACCAACCCAGGGAAACCCAAACACAGAAGCAGAAAATGGGTCATGCCATCAGTGGTTCACCTGGAGGCTCACTGATGATGTTACCTAGTATGGTGACGAAACGTCTGAAAATGAACCTTCCAGCTCAGCAAACAAACCTACACCCAGAGATCTGTCCGAATATTATATGTTTCAATTAGATCCCCGCTTACCTTTATAAACTTTAATGATTACAGGCCCAGTCAAACCAATCTCTCCTCATAAAACTGCCTGCCATCCCTGGTATCAGCCTCGTGAACACTCTGCTGAACTCCCTCTGTGATAAGTATATCCTTTTATAGGTAGGGAGACTAAACCTACATGTAAAAACTCCAGGTATGGTCTCACCAAGCCCAAGGCATCCCAACCTTTCAACTCAAATCTTCAATTGCTCACTGCACCTGCCTGTCTACTTTAATTGACTTGTGTACAAGGTCACAGAGATTCCCTTGTACATCCCCACTCACCATTTAAGTCATGTTTTTTCCTTTTCGCTTCTCACCCAAGTGAATAACTTCATGTTTAGTCTCTTTCTCTTACTTCTGATATCTGTCTCAACTCATCACAATCACCTTGAACGCTGTTAACCTCCTCACAATTCATAAGACCCTGGTGACCTGGCGGCAGCCTTTAATTCCATTAATTTCCTTAACACCGTTTCCCTACTAATACTGATTTCTTTCAACTGGCACTGGACACTTGGTTCCCTAATATTTCTGGGAAATTATTTGTGAAGACAGGACAAAAAGACATGTTCAATTCTTCTACCATTTCTTCACTTTCCATGATCATTTCCCCAGCTTCCGACTGTACAAGACCTAAATTTGTCAGTGCTGGTCTTTTCTCCCTTCCCTGACTGAAAGAAGCTCTATTGGCTGGTTTCTATGCCCCCTGAAACTTTGCTCTCATTCTCCCCTTCTTGATCAGACATTTTAATCCTCTTTTGCTGAATTCTAAAATACTCCCGATCCTTAGGCATGCTGCTGACTCTGGGAATTTTATATGTCTCCTCCGTGGATCTGACATAATGTTTTTCGTAAGCAATGATTCAGCCACTTTTTCCCTTTTTGTTTTGCAGCGATTATGAGTGAATAATTGTTGTAATTCATGCACACTTTATTTAAATGGTCTGTTTCTGCGCTGTATGACTCTACCATGTTACCTAGTATGGTGACGAAACGTCTGAAAACGAACCTTCCAGCTCAGCAAACAAACCTACACCAAGAGATCTGTCAGAATATTATATGTTTCAATTAGATCCCCACTTACCTTTATAAACTTTAATGATTACAGGCCCAGTCAAACCAATCTCTCCTCATAAAACTGCCTGCCATCCCTGGTATCAGCCTCGTGAACCCTCTGCTGAACTCCCTCTGTGGTAAGCATATCCTTTCATAGCTACCCACCATCAAGCACATAGGAAAGCTCCCCACTCCATTCTTGTCAGTTGGGGGCCTGGTTCTTTCAAATCTCCCCTTTATTCACATTCAGCGCTGTGGATGCCCTTCCACCTCAAGGACTGCACTGGCTCAATAAGGCGGCTCCACACCACCCCTCCTCAGGGACAATGAGAGATGGGCAGCAAATGCCAGGCCTGGTCAGAGAAGCCTCCATTTTGTCAACGAGTTTGTTTTGAAATTGCTCTTGACCACAGTCGTGACATTTTCAAAGCCTAGGAAAATGATTATGCGGTTGAAGTATTTCCGAGTACCTCTGGTGCGAATGTTTGTGGAAAGTATATATTATGAGAAAAGAATTGCAAACAAATGAAGGCTTACTGACTGCAAGTGCGCAGCATAAGTGCCGGTTCTTCCTGTAATTAACCTTTTTTTTGTAAACCAGCCTGCCCTTTCTTCTGACCTCTCGCAGGCCTTCGGTTTTCAGCGGTCTGGGCCTGTACATCAGGTGCAGAGCCAAACAAACATTTGTGGTCTCAGCAAAGTTCCAGCCTCCTGCTGAGTTGACTACCTACAGTCCTCGAGGAGAAAGTGAGGACTGCAGATACTGGAGATCAGAGTTGAAGATGTGTTGCTGGAAAAGCGCAGCAGGTCAGGCAGCATCCAAGGAGCAGGAAAATCGACGTTTCGGGCCCAAAACATTGATTCTCCTGTTCCTTGGATGCTGCCTGACCTGCTGCGCTTTTCCAGCAACACATTTTCAACACCTACAGTCCTCTCCCATCCCCGTCTCTGGGGGCTGATCCAGGCCCACATCCCTTTGAACCCACGTTCCCCCCTTGCCCCTCAGCCCATGTACCCAATTGCAGCCCCCTCCCCCAGTACCTGCCATCCCCTGTCGATTGTAATCATTCCACTGCGAATGGCCTTTGACTGCCAGATGGTGGAGGCCCCTTCTTTGATTTCCCCAGCTCCTCTCTCTTTCTCTCTCTCTCTTTCCCAATTTCCACCGCCACGTCCTTTCTAATAACAAACCTCTCTGACAAAGCCTCAGCCCATCGAGATCTCTGACCTGGCTCTCCTATTGGCTGGACAAGCCTGGGAGATTTCGCTGCATTCTGGGGGCTACGCGAATGTGGTGGGCCCGCTGGATTGCCTTATTTCTCACGGGATTGAGGGAGGGGACAGGAGGGCGAGCGTGGGCTGACTGGCCTCCTCTCCCTCCTGTCCCCCTCAGCGGGGACCATCCTTCTGTCAAACCCTCCAGCGCGAGTATGCTCTTCGGCCTACCTCAGGGGCCCACTAAGTTCCACACCCCGATTCTTCGGGGATTAGCTTCACAGAGGTTGTCTCCCCTTCTGGGTGTGACTGAGACCAGAGGACAAAACATCTCAGAACAAAAGGGGCACCCATTAGAGACAGAGGTGAGGAGGAATCCCCTCTCTCGGTGAATCTGTGCAATTCTTAGAGAAAGTGAAGTTAAGGAGTAGCAGATCAGCTCTCACTGAATGGTGGAAGATACTGGATGGGCTGAACGGCCTACATCTGCTCCTATGCCTCCTGGACTTAACCTCACATTAACATTGCCTTGAACTAAGTGAATTGAATTGAATTGAACTGAATTTATTGTCATGTGTACCGAGACACAGTGAAAAGCTTTGTCTTGCTAGCAATGCAGGCAGATCACAGAGTTAAATAGCGTAGATAAGTAACTAATAGGTAAACGGCAGCAAAAACAAAAACACAGGTACAGGCGAATGTTAGGAGTTTGAGAGTCCATTCAGTATTCTAACAACAGTAGGGTAGAAACTGTTTTGAAACTGGCTGGTACTTTTTTGGGGCAGCACGGTGGCTCAGTGGTTAGCACTGCTGCCTCACAGTCCCTGGTTCAATTCCACTCTCAGGCGACTGACTGTGTGGAGTTTGCACGTTCTCCCCGTGTCTGCGTGGGTTTCCTCCGGGTGCTCCGGTTTCCTCCCACAGTCCAAAGATGTGCAGGTCAGGGTGAATTGGCCATGCTAGATTGCCCGTAGTGTTAGGTACATTAGTCAGAGGGAAATGGGTCTGGGTGGGTTACTCTTCGGAGGGTCAGTGTGGACTCGTTGGGCCGAAGGGCCTGTTTCCACACTGTAGGGGATCTAATCTAATCAAAGGCTTCTGTACCTTCTCCCTGATGGTAGAGGTTGTAGAAAAACATTGCCAGGATTGGATGGATCTTTGAGAATCCTGGCGGCCTTTCCTTGACAGCGAGCCTGGTAGATGGATTCTGTAGATGGGAGGTTGATCGTTGTGATTGTCGGGCCGAGGTCCTGCTGTAGCTTCTTTAATAAGCTCCTTTAACATTTTCTCGATGACTGGTCTTTAAAATAACTGGCCCGACGCTCCCTGCTCTGTCGCCTTCTCTTTTTGAATGAAGCAGTGACATTCATCATCTCATAATCTCTCAGGGCCATCCCTGATACAAGCAGGCCCTGGGTACTTACCGCACTCCTTGCTCTCAGCCGTACACAAAGTGACTGTGCTTTCGAATCTATCACTTTCACCCTCACTCAGACCCCACCTGCAAGCATAAGACCAGAAGAAATAGCAGCAGGAGTAGGCCGTTTGGCCCCCCCCGTTAATTCCTCATGTCCACTTTCCAGCACTTTCTCTGTAATTCCCTGACTGACCAAGAATCTATCTGTCTCAGCCTTAAGTATACACACGGAGTCTGCCCCCACAACTCTCTCTGCGGTAAGACGTTCCAAAGACCCTCAACCCCCTGTAAGGAGAAATTCCCCCTCATCTCAGTCGTGAATTGACACCCCTTTATACTGAGACCGTGCCCCTCTGGTCCTAGACTCCCCCATGAGGGGAAACATCCTCTCAGCCTTGACCCGGTCAAGCCCCCTTCCAAATCCTGCATGGTTCAATGAGATCCCCTCTCCTCCTCCTCAACTCCAGGGAGTAGAGTCAGCTTGGGTTGGAAGGTTGAGCTGGAAGGTTGGAACTGGGATGAGGTGAAGGGGTAATGAGGAAACTGGTGAAGTCCACATTGATGCCCTGGGGTTGAAGTGTTCCGAGGCAGAAGATGAGGTGTTCTTCCTCCAGGCGTCTGGTGGTGAGGGAGCGGCGGTGAAGTAGGCCCAGGACCTGGATGTCCTCGGCAGAACCAGTTCCAACCTTCCAGCTCAGCACTGTCCCCATGACCTGCCCTACCTGCCAATCTCCCTTCCCACCTATCCACTCCACCTTCCCCTCTGACCTATCACCTCCATCCCCACCCCCATTCACCTATTGTACTCTTTGCTACCTTCTTCCCACCCCTCCCCCCTCCCCATTTATCTCTCCACTCTGCAGGCACCCTGCCTCTATTCCTGTTGAAGGGCTTTTGCCCGAAACGTCGATTTTCCTGTTCCTGCTTTGCTTTTCCAGTATATTTTACCCATAAAGACAGCCCAGGGAATCACCTTAGTGAACCCTCCTCTGAACTGCTTCCAATAAAATAACGTTTTTTTCCCTTCAATAAGGAGGCCAAAGGTGCTCACAGTACTCCAGGTGTGGCCTCAGTATCATGCTGTGTGCCCTCCTGCTCTGCAGCTCGGTGAGGATGGTGTAGTTATGGGAGTTATGGTGCTGGTAAGAGCTTGGCCTGGCACATAGCAACGGTGCGGCAGCAATTGACGGGACTCAGATGCACTTGAGCTTTGACACGCAGGGCCCAGCCAATGAGGAAGAAGGTACGAAATCTGGTCTCCAGGACACTTTCGGGGCTCATTAGCCCTTGACGGAAACGTCCGTTTACATTCTGATGACAAGCCTCCCTCTGTTCTGGCAATTGGAGGACAGGAAATCCACAAGTGGCCAATCCGTTACGCAGCGAGAACAGTCAGGAAGGTCTGGAAATACAGATAACTCTCCTATAACGCCATGGTCGCATTCCAATGAAGCCTGGCTTCTTGGGAAATCGCTGAATAGAAATAATGCGGCCTACTGGAAAAGGGGCAGCCCAGCAAGAAATAACACTCATAATCGCTCAACGATCACCTAAAAGCCTAACACGTAATATAGGACAGCCTGAATCAAGATTTAAACCATATTTATTAACGAACCAAAAGTAAATTTAACACATTCCATTGAAAAACCATTGTTAATGCATGGACTGAGGGTCATCATCCTCACCACCTTCGGTGGTTGCAGAAGTGGATGGCTGTGGTTGACTGTCTTCTAACTGTTTCTTGGGACTTGGTTTAGATTGTGCGACACACAGGTACAAGAACAAATGAGAAAGGCACATGGAAAGTCTATGAGAATTGCAGGAATTATACAGGGCTTATACAGGAATTATACAGGGCTTATACAGGAATTATACAGGGCTTATACAGGAATTACACAGGATTTATGCAGGAATTACACAGGGCTTATGCAGGAATTACACAGGGTTTATGCAGGAATTACACAGGGTTTATGCAGGAAATACACAGGGCTTATGCAGGAAATACACAGGGCTTATGCAGGAATTACACAGGGCTTATGCAGGAATTACACAGGGCTTATGCAGGAATTACACAGGGCTTATGCAGGAAATACACAGGGCTTATACAGGAAATACACAGGGCTTATGCAGGAATTACACAGGGCTTATGCAGGAATTACACAGGGCTTATGCAGGAATTACACAGGGCTTATGCAGGAAATACACAGGGCTTATACAGGAAATACACAGGGCTTATACAGGAAATACACAGGGCTTATGCAGGAATTACACAGGGTTTATACAGGAATTACACAGGGCTTACACAGGAATTATACAGAGCGTATACAGGAATTACACAGGACTTATACAGGAATTATACAGGGCTTACACAGGAATTATACAGGGCTTACACAGGAATTATATAGGGCTTATACAGGAATTACACAGGGCTTATACAGGAATTACACAGGGTTTATACAGGAATTACACAAGAATATTCTTGCCTCAGAGGGACAGCAATGAACATGCATTCATTTAATTTTTGAAGTGAAGCTGCTCAGTGTCTCGCACTGTATCTCTCACGTGCTCTGACACTGGCATATGTGCAGAACGAAGTGTTCAAAATGATCACCGCCCGAATCGTGCTATTGCCAACAGAGGTAAGCGTTCTCGAAAATACCGCTTCCCACTGCTTCAGCGACATTGTAGCCAAATGGTGTTGCTGAAATGTGCTTTCTACCTGTCGTAATGAGGGTTCGGACGGCGAGAGAGGTGATGGCGGAGGGGAACACTCTCATGTCTTGAGTAATAAGGCCTGTGGGTTCAAAGAATCCTAACGGTGACTGGCTTTAATTTAAACCATCAGGCAAGCTGATATTTTGGTAAGTGAACTCAAGAGCGCTGATGGAATGTTCCAGAATCTGGCTGCATGATGCAGTTGTGAGTTTGAAATTCTCTGGATAGTGCAGCTTCTGCACTGCACAGTCCCATTCAGACCTCAGGGTGCAGTCTACACTCCTCACTGCCTTACAGTCATACCCAGTCCACAGGCTCGAAATACTTCACGGCAGGATTTAGCCGACTGCAAAAGGTCAGCCATCGCGTGACACCAGCCTGCCTTGCACTACGTAACACAGAAGGGGAAGCTGGCCCTTCGGTCCATTGCGAACATGCTGGTTTCAGCAGATTGAAATCATCAGCTCTTGCCCCATTGTCATTAACATGCAGTCTCTGCTTGTTTCCCAGCCACCCTTCACACACCCACCCATTACACACTCATCATTATGCACCTATTACACACCATTCATTATACACCAATTACACACCTGCCCATTACAGAACTATTACACACCCATCCATTACACACCCATTCCATTACACACCAATTACACATCCTCCCATTACACACCAATTACACATCCATTACACACCACTCATTACACAATTACACACCCATCCATTACACACCTATTACATACCCATCCATTATACACCTATTACATACACGTCCATTACACACACAACCATTAAACATCTATTAGACACACATCCATTACACACACGTCCATTAAACACCCATCCATTACACACCTATTACACACCACCCATCTATTACACACCTATTACACACTCTTCATTATACACACATCCATTACACACCTATTACAAAAATATCCATTACATATTGTACATTACACACACCTATTACACACCCATCCATTACACACCCATCTATCATGCATCATCCTTTACACACTCATAAATCATACACCACTGCTTTGCATTCCCTATACATTACGCACCCATCCAATACATACATACACATTAGACACCCAGAGATTTCACACTCATTCATTATTTCCTCATCCATTACACACCCATCCAATGCACATCTACCCATTACACACACCCATTATACATGCACCCATTACACACAGTTACTCATTCATTACACACCCACCTATTACATACCCATCCATCACACACCACCCAATTGCACCCATCATTTAAACACTCATTCATTACACACACATATCCATTACACACCCATCTGTTACACATCTATCTAAATCCATCCATCCATTACACATCCATTAAATATACACCTATGTATTGCACACCGCCTATTACACACGCAACTATTACATACCAGCCAATACACTCCCAATCAATGTACACCAGCCTATATTACACACGCTCATTACAAACCCATTCAGGATGAACACACCCTTGAAACATCTCCCCATTCCATACCTGCTCATGACAGACTCACCCATTTTACATTATACCTGCCAAGTATACACCTGGTTTTTGTAAACCCTCCCATTTTATACCTGCCAATTATATGCCCAGGTATTATAGATCTGCCCTTTACACATCCATATTTTACACTTGCCCATTACATGCTCAGTAAATAGACATTCAGTAGGATATACTTGCCTAGTACACACTAACACATTGGAGAAAAACATGCATTCACATTACAGACTCAGAATTATGCACCGGTCTGTTTCACAATTGACCCTTGCTAACCCATCCATTTACAATCCCGCCCATTTTTAATCACACCATTTACAAACCCGCCCATTTACAAACCCGCCCATTATAATCACGCCCATTTATAATACCGCCCATTTACAAAACCGCCCATTCACAAACCCTCACATTTATAATCCCGCCCATTTATAATCCCACCCATTTATAATCCCACCCATTTATAATCCCACCCATTTACAAACCCGCCCATTTACAAACCTGCCCATTTACAAACCTGCCCATTTACAAACCCGCCCATTTATAATCCCACCCATTTATAATCCCACCCATTTACAAACCCGCCCATTTATAATCCCACCCCATTTATACTCCCACCCATTTACAAATCTGCCCATTTCCAAAACCGCCCATTTACAAACCCGCCCATTTATAATCCCACCCCATTTATAATCCCACTTATTTACAACCCCGCCCATTTACAAACCCACCCATTTATAATCCCACCCATTTACAAACCCACCCATTTACAAACCCGACCATTAATAATCGCACCCATTTACAAACCCGCCCATTTACAAACCTGCCCATTGACAAACCTGCCCATTTACAAACCCGCCCATTTACAAACCCGCCAATTTATAATCCCACCCATTTACAAACCCACCCATTTACAATCCCACCCATCTACAATCCCACCCATCTACAAACCCACCCATTTACAAACCAACACATTTACAAACCCGACCATTAATAATCGCACCCATTTACAAACACACCCATTTACAAACCAACCCATTTACAAACCCGACCATTAATAATCGCACCCATTTACAAACCCACCCATTTACAAACCCGCCCATTTACAAACACACCCATTTACAAACCTGCCCATTTACAAACCCGCAAATATACAAACCCATCCATTTACAATCCCGCCCATTTATAATCCCGCCCATTTATAATCCCGCCCATTTATAATCCCGCCCATTTATAATCCCGCCCATTTACAAACACGTCCATTTACAAACACGTCCATTTATAATCCCATCCATTTACAAATCCAGCCATTTATAATCCCATCCATTTACAAACCCACCCATTTACAAAACTGCCCATTTAAAATCCCACCCATTTACAAACCAGGCCATTTATAATCCCATCCATTTACAAACCCGGCTGTTTATAATCCCGCCCATTTACAAACCCGCCAATTTATAATCCCACCCATTTACAAACCTACCCTTTTATAATCCCACCCATTTACAAACCCGCCCATTTACAAACCCGCCCATTTATAATCCCGCCCATTTACAAACCCACCCATTTACAAACCTGCCCATTTACAAACCTGCCCATTTACAAACCTGCCCATTTACGAACCTGCCCATTTACAAACCTGCCCATTTACAAACCTGCCCATTTACAAACCTGCCCATTTACAAACCCACACATTAACAAACTCGCCCATGTATACTCCTGCCCTTTTATAATCCCGCCCATTTACAAACCCGACCATTTACAAACCTGCCCATTTACAGACCCGCCCAATTACAAACCCGCCCATTTACAAACCCGCCCATTTGCAAACACGCCCATTTATAATCCCGCCCATTTATAATCCCGCCAATTTACAAACCCGGACATTTATAATCCCACCCATTTAAAAATCCCATCCATTTCCAAACCCACCCATTTTTAATCCCACCCATTAAAAACCCACCCATTGACAAACCCGCCCATTTATAATCCCACCCATTTACACTCCCGCCCATTTATTATCCCACCCATTTACAAACCAACCCATTTACAAACTTGCCCATTAATAATCCCACCCATTTATAATCCCACCCATTTAGAAACCCGCCCATTTATAGTCCCTCCCATTTACAAAGCCACCCATTTACAAACTCGCCCATTTATAATCCCGCCCATTTACAATTCTGCCCATTTCCAAAAACGCCAATTTTCAAACCCACCCATTTACAAACCAGCCTATTTACAAACCCGCCCATTTATAATCCCACCCATTTACAATCTCACTATTTACAAACCTGCCCATTTTCAAACCCACCCATTTACAAATCAGCCCATTTACAAACCCACCCATTTACAAACCAGCCTATTTACAAACCCACCCATTTATAATCCCACCCATTTACAATCTCACTATTTACAAACCTGCCCATTTACAAACCCACCCATTTACAAATCCGCCCATTTATAATCCTGCCTATTTATAATCCCGCCCATTTACAAACACGCACATTTACAAACCCACCCATTTTTAATCCCGCCCATTTACAAACCTGCCTATTTCCAAAACCGCCCATTTACAAACCCACCCATTTATGATCCCACCCATTTACAAACCCACCCATTTACAATCCCACCCATTTATAATCCCGCCAATTTACAAACATATCCAGTATAATCCCAACCATTTATAATCCCAAACATTTACAAACCCGCCAATTTATATACCACCCATTTATAATCCCAAACATTTATAAACCCGCTAATTTATAATCGCACCCATTTCCAAACCCGCCCATTTATAATTCCACACAATTACAAACTCGCCCATTTATAATAGCACTCAGTTCCAAACTCGCCCATTGTTAGTCCCGCCCATTTACAAACCCACCCATTTATAATTGCACCCATTTCCAAACCCGCCCATTTCCAAATCCGCCCATTTATAATCCCACACATTTACAAACTCGCCCGTTTATAATCGCACCCAGTTACAAACTCGACCATTTTTAGTCCCGCCCATTTACAAACCCGCCCATTTATAAACCCACACATTTATAATACCACCCATTTACAAACCCGCCAATTTAAAAACCCGCCAATTTACAAACCCGCCCATTTATAATCCCGCCCATTTACAAACACATCCATTTCTAATCCCTCCCATTTACAAACCCAGCCATTTATAATCCCATCCATTTACAAACCAGGCCGTTTATAATCCCGCCCATTTACAAATCCGCCCATTTATAATACCACCCATTTACAGACCCACCCATTTATAATACCACCAATTTACGATCCCGCCCATTTACAAACCCACCCATTTACAAACCGGCCGATTTACAAACCCGCCCATTTTTAATCCCACCAATTTACAAACCTGCCCATTTACAAAACCACCCATTTATAATCCCACCCATTTACAAACCTGCCCATTTACAAACCCACCCATTTATAATACCACCCATCTACAGACCCACCCATTTACAAACCAACACATTTACAAGCCCGACCATTAATAATCGCACCCATTTACAAACACACCCATTTACAAACCCATCTATTTACAAACCCACCCATTTACAAACCGGCCGATTTACAAACCCACCCATTTTTAATCCCACCCATTTACAAACCCGCCCATTTACAAAACCACCCATTTATAATCCCACCCATTTACAAACCCGCCCATTTACAAACCCGCCCATTTACAAACCCGCAAATTTACAAACCCACCCATTTACAAGCCCGCCCATTTATAATCCCGCCCATTTACAAACCCGCCCATTTACAAACCCGCCCATTTACAAACCCGCCCATTTACAAACCCACCCATTTACAAGCCCGCCCATTTATAATCCCGCCCATTTACAAACCCGCCCATTTACAAACCCGCCCATTTACAAACCCGCAAATTTACAAACCCACCCATTTACAAGCCCGCCCATTTATAATCCCTCCCATTTACAAACCCGCCCATTTACAAACCCGCAAATTTACAAACCCACCCATTTACAAGCCCGCCCATTTATAATCCCGCCCATTTATAATCCCGCCCATTTACAAACACGTCCATTTATAATCCCATCCATTTACAAATCCAGCCATTTATCATCCCGCCCATTTACAAACCAGCCCATGTACAAACCTGCCAATTTACAAACCCGCCCATTTCTAATCCCATCCATTTACAAACCCACCCATTTACAAACCCGCCCATTTACAAACCCACCCATTTACAAACCCACCCATTTACAAACCTGCCCATTTACAAACCCGCCTATTTTTAATCCCACCCATTTACAAAACTGCCCATTTACAAACCCACCCATTTATAATCCCACCCATTTACAAACCTGCCCTTTACAAACCCACCCATTTACAAACCTGCCCATTTACAAACCCACACATTTACAAACTCGCCTATTTATACTCCTGCCCTTTTATAATCCCGCCCATTTACAGACCCGCCCATTTACAAATCTGCCCATTTACAAACCAGCCCATTTATAATCCCACCCATTTACAAACCCACCCATTTACAAATCCGCCCATTTACAAACCCGCCCATTGATAATCCCACCCATTTACAAACCCACCCATTTACAAACCCACCCATTTACAAACCTGCCCATTTACAAACCAAGTCATTTACAAACCCGCCCATTTATATTCCCACCCATTTACAAACCCGCCCATTTACAAACCCGCCCATTTACAAAACCCACCTATTTACAAACCCACCTATTTACAAACCCGCCCATTTATGAACCCGCCCATTTATAATCACGCTCATTTACAAACCCGCCCATTTACAAACCCACCCATTTATAATCCCATCCATTTCCAAACCCACCCATTTTTAATCCCACCCGTTTAAAAACCCGCCCATTGACAAACCCGCCCATTTATTACCCCACCAATTTACAAACCCACCCATTTATAATCCCACCCATTTACAAACCCGCCCATTTGCAATCCCGCCCATTTACAAACCCACCTATTTACAAACCTGCCCATTTCCAAACCCGCCCATTTATAATCCCGCCCATTTACAAACCCACCCATTTACAAACCCGCCCATTTACAAACCCGCCCATTTAAAAATCCGCCCATTAATAATCCCACCCATTTAGAAACCCACCCATTTATAATACCGCCCATTTATAATCCCTCCCATTTACAAAGCCACCCATTTACAAACTCGCCCATTTATGATCCTTCCCGTTTATAATCCCGCTCATTTACAAACCCGCCCATTTACAAACCCACCCATTTAAAATCCCGCCAATTTACAAACATATCCAGTTATAATCCCACCCATTTATAATCCCACCCATTTACAAACCCGCCCATTTTCAATCCCATCCATTTAAAATCCCGCCAATTTACAAACATATCCAGTTATAATCCCACCCATTTATAAACCCAAACATTTATAAACCCGCCAATTTATAATCCCACCCATTTCCAAACCTGCCCATTTATATTTCCACACAATTATACACTCGCCCATTTATAATAGCACCCAGTTACAAACTCACCCATTGTTAGTCCCGCCGATTTGTAAACTCGTCCATTTATAATTGCACCCATTTACCAACCCGCCCATATTCATTCCTGCCCATTTATAATTGCACCCATTTCCAAACCCGCCCATTTCCAAACCCGCCCATTTATAATTGCACCCATTTCCAAACCCGCCCATTTCCAAACCCGCCCATTTACAAACCCGCCCATTTTCAATCCCATCCATTTATAATCCCGCCAATTTACAAATATATCCAATTATACTCCCACCCATTTATAAACCCGCACATTTATAATTACACCCATTTACAAACCCGCCCATTTCCAAACCCGCCCATTTATAATCTCACCCATTTACAAACCCGCCCATTTACAATCCCACCCATTTATAATCCCACCCATTTACAAACCCGCTCATTTTCAATCCCATCCATTTATAATCTCGCCAATTTACAAATATATCCAATTATAATCCCACCCATTTATAAACCCAAACATTTATAAACCCGCCAATTTATAATCGCACCCTTTTCCAAACCCACCCATTTATAATTCCACACAATTACAAACACGCCTATTTATACTAGTACTCAGTTACAAACCCGCCCATTGTTAGTCCCACCCATTTACAAACCCACCCATTTATACTCCCACCCATTTACAAACCCGCACATTTATAATTACACCCACTTACAAACTTGTCCATTTCCAAACCCGCCCATTTATAATCCCACACATTTACAAACCCGACCATTTATAATCCCACCCATTTACAAACTCACCCATTTCTCATCGCACCCAGTTACAAACTTGCCCATTTTTAGTCCCGCCCATTTACAAACCCGCCCATTTATAATACCACCCATTTCAAACGCGCCCATTTACCAACCCACCCATTTTTAATCCCGCCCATTTACTAATCTGCCCATTTCCAAACCCGCCCATTTACAAACCCACCCATTTACAAACCCACCCATTTACAAACCGGCCCATTTATGATCCCACCCATTTATAATCCCGCTCATTGACAAACCCACCCATTTACAAACCCATCCATTTATAATCCCGCCAATTTACAATCAAATCCAGTTATCATCCCACCCATTTATAATCCCACCCATTTACAAACCCGCCCATTTATAATCCCACCCATTTACAAACTCGTCCATTCATAATTGCACCCATTTACCAACCTGCCCATTTCCAAACCCGCCCATTTATAATCCCACCCATTTACAAACTCGCCCATTTATAATCGCACCCAGTTACAAACTCGCCCATTTTTAGTCCCGCCCTTTTACAAACCCACCCATTTACAAACCCACACATTTACAAATCCGCCAATTTACAAACCCGCCAATTTATAATCCCGCCCAGTTACAAACCCGCCAATTTACAAATGAGCCAATTTACAAACCCACCAATTTACGAACCCGCCCATTTCTAATCCCACCCATTTACAAACCCGCCCATTTAGAATCCCACCCATTTACAATCTCACTATTTACAAACCTGCCCATTTTCAAACCCACCCATTTACAAATCAGCCCATTTACAAACCCACCCATTTACAAACCAGCCTATTTACAAACCCACCCATTTATAATCCCACCCATTTACAATCTCACTATTTACAAACCTGCCCATTTACAAACCCACCCATTTACAAACCAGCCCATTTACAAACCCGCCCATTTATAATCCCACCCATTTACAAACACACAATTTACAAACCTGCCCATTTACAAATCCACCCATTTACAAACCCGCCCATTTATAATCCTGCCCATTTACAAACTCGCCCATTTATAATCCTGCCCATTTATAAACCCGTCCATTTACAGACCCGCCCATTTAAAAACCCGCCCATTTATGATCCAACCCATTTACAAACCCACCCATTTACAAACCTGCCCATTTACAAACCAAGTCATTTACAAACCCGCCCATTTACAAACCTGCCCATTTACAATCCCGCCCATTTACAAACCCGCCCATTTACAAACCCGCCCATTTACAAACCTGCCCATTTACAAACCCGCCTATTTACAAACACGCCCATTTATAATCCTGCCCATTTACAAACCTGCCCATTTACAAACCTGCCCATTTACAAACCCGCCCATTTACAAACCCGCCCATTTATAATCCCGCCCATTTACAAACCTGCCCATTTACAAACCTGCCCATTTACAAACCTGCCCATTTACAAACCTGCCCATTTACAAACCCGCCCATTTACAAACCTGCCCATTTATAATCCCGCCCATTTACAAACCCGCCCATTTATAATCCCACCCATTTACAAACCCGCCCATTTATAATCCCGCCCATTTACAAACCCGCCCATTTATAATCCCACCCATTTACAAACCCGCCCATTTATAATCCCGCCCATTTACAAACCCGCCCATTTACAAACCTGCCCATTTACAAACCCGCCTATTTACAAACCCGCCCATTTACAAACCCGCCCATTTAAAAATCCGCCCATTAATAATCCCACCCATTTAGAAACCCACCCATTTATAATACCGCCCATTTATAATCCCTCCCATTTACAAAGCCACCCATTTACAAACTCGCCCATTTATGATCCTTCCCGTTTATAATCCCGCTCATTTACAAACCCGCCCATTTACAAACCCACCCATTTAAAATCCCGCCAATTTACAAACATATCCAGTTATAATCCCACCCATTTATAATCCCACCCATTTACAAACCCGCCCATTTTCAATCCCATCCATTTAAAATCCCGCCAATTTACAAACATATCCAGTTATAATCCCACCCATTTATAAACCCAAACATTTATAAACCCGCCAATTTATAATCCCACCCATTTCCAAACCTGCCCATTTATATTTCCACACAATTATACACTCGCCCATTTATAATAGCACCCAGTTACAAACTCACCCATTGTTAGTCCCGCCGATTTGTAAACTCGTCCATTTATAATTGCACCCATTTACCAACCCGCCCATATTCATTCCTGCCCATTTATAATTGCACCCATTTCCAAACCCGCCCATTTCCAAACCCGCCCATTTATAATTGCACCCATTTCCAAACCCGCCCATTTCCAAACCCGCCCATTTACAAACCCGCCCATTTTCAATCCCATCCATTTATAATCCCGCCAATTTACAAATATATCCAATTATACTCCCACCCATTTATAAACCCGCACATTTATAATTACACCCATTTACAAACCCGCCCATTTCCAAACCCGCCCATTTATAATCTCACCCATTTACAAACCCGCCCATTTACAATCCCACCCATTTATAATCCCACCCATTTACAAACCCGCTCATTTTCAATCCCATCCATTTATAATCTCGCCAATTTACAAATATATCCAATTATAATCCCACCCATTTATAAACCCAAACATTTATAAACCCGCCAATTTATAATCGCACCCTTTTCCAAACCCACCCATTTATAATTCCACACAATTACAAACACGCCTATTTATACTAGTACTCAGTTACAAACCCGCCCATTGTTAGTCCCACCCATTTACAAACCCACCCATTTATACTCCCACCCATTTACAAACCCGCACATTTATAATTACACCCACTTACAAACTTGTCCATTTCCAAACCCGCCCATTTATAATCCCACACATTTACAAACCCGACCATTTATAATCCCACCCATTTACAAACTCACCCATTTCTCATCGCACCCAGTTACAAACTTGCCCATTTTTAGTCCCGCCCATTTACAAACCCGCCCATTTATAATACCACCCATTTCAAACGCGCCCATTTACCAACCCACCCATTTTTAATCCCGCCCATTTACTAATCTGCCCATTTCCAAACCCGCCCATTTACAAACCCACCCATTTACAAACCCACCCATTTACAAACCCGCCCATTTACAAACCCACCCATTTACAAACCGGCCCATTTATGATCCCACCCATTTATAATCCCGCTCATTGACAAACCCACCCATTTACAAACCCATCCATTTATAATCCCGCCAATTTACAATCAAATCCAGTTATCATCCCACCCATTTATAATCCCACCCATTTACAAACCCGCCCATTTATAATCCCACCCATTTACAAACTCGTCCATTCATAATTGCACCCATTTACCAACCTGCCCATTTCCAAACCCGCCCATTTATAATCCCACCCATTTACAAACTCGCCCATTTATAATCGCACCCAGTTACAAACTCGCCCATTTTTAGTCCCGCCCTTTTACAAACCCACCCATTTACAAACCCACACATTTACAAATCCGCCAATTTACAAACCCGCCAATTTATAATCCCGCCCAGTTACAAACCCGCCAATTTACAAATGAGCCAATTTACAAACCCACCAATTTACGAACCCGCCCATTTCTAATCCCACCCATTTACAAACCCGCCCATTTAGAATCCCACCCATTTACAATCTCACTATTTACAAACCTGCCCATTTTCAAACCCACCCATTTACAAATCAGCCCATTTACAAACCCACCCATTTACAAACCAGCCTATTTACAAACCCACCCATTTATAATCCCACCCATTTACAATCTCACTATTTACAAACCTGCCCATTTACAAACCCACCCATTTACAAACCAGCCCATTTACAAACCCGCCCATTTATAATCCCACCCATTTACAAACACACAATTTACAAACCTGCCCATTTACAAATCCACCCATTTACAAACCCGCCCATTTATAATCCTGCCCATTTACAAACTCGCCCATTTATAATCCTGCCCATTTATAAACCCGTCCATTTACAGACCCGCCCATTTAAAAACCCGCCCATTTATGATCCAACCCATTTACAAACCCACCCATTTACAAACCTGCCCATTTACAAACCAAGTCATTTACAAACCCGCCCATTTACAAACCTGCCCATTTACAATCCCGCCCATTTACAAACCCGCCCATTTACAAACCCGCCCATTTACAAACCTGCCCATTTACAAACCCGCCTATTTACAAACACGCCCATTTATAATCCTGCCCATTTACAAACCTGCCCATTTACAAACCTGCCCATTTACAAACCCGCCCATTTACAAACCCGCCCATTTATAATCCCGCCCATTTACAAACCTGCCCATTTACAAACCTGCCCATTTACAAACCTGCCCATTTACAAACCTGCCCATTTACAAACCCGCCCATTTACAAACCTGCCCATTTATAATCCCGCCCATTTACAAACCCGCCCATTTATAATCCCACCCATTTACAAACCCGCCCATTTATAATCCCGCCCATTTACAAACCCGCCCATTTATAATCCCACCCATTTACAAACCCGCCCATTTATAATCCCGCCCATTTACAAACCCGCCCATTTACAAACCTGCCCATTTACAAACCCGCCTATTTACAAACCCGCCCATTTATAATCCCGCCCATTTACAAACCTGCCCATTTACAAACCTGCCCATTTACAAACCTGCCCATTTACAAACCTGCCCATTTACAAACCCGCCCATTTACAAACCCGCCCATTTATAATCCCGCCCATTTACAAACCTGCCCATTTACAAACCTGCCCATTTACAAACCTGCCCATTTACAAACCTGCCCATTTACAAACCCGCCCATTTACAAACCTGCCCATTTATAAACCCCCCCATTTACAAACCTGCCCATTTACAAACCTGCCCATTTACAAACCTGCCCATTTACAAACCTGCCCATTTACAAACCTGCCCATTTACAAACCCGCCTATTTACAAACCCGCCCATTTATAATCCCGCCCATTTACAAACCTGCCCATTTACAAACCTGCCCATTTACAAACCTGCCCATTTACAAACCTGCCCATTTACAAACCCGCCCATTTACAAACCTGCCCATTTATAATCCCGCCCATTTACAAACCTGCCCATTTACAAACCTGCCCATTTACAAACCTGCCCATTTACAAACCTGCCCATTTACAAACCTGCCCATTTACAAACCCGCCTATTTACAAACCCGCCCATTTATAATCCCCCCATTTACAAACCCGCCCATTTACAAACCTGCCCATTTACAAACCTGCCCATTTACAAACCCGCCCATTTACAAACCTGCCCATTTATAATCCCGCCCATTTACAAACCCGCCCATTTATAATCCCACCCATTTACAAACCCGCCCATTTATAATCCCGCCCATTTACAAACCCGCCCATTTATAATCCCACCCATTTACAAACCCGCCCATTTATAATCCCGCCCATTTACAAACCCGCCCATTTATAATCCCGCCCATTTACAAACCCGCCCATTTATAATCCCACCCATTTACAAACCCGCCCATTTATAATCCCGCCCATTTACAAACCCGCCCATTTATAATCCCGCCCATTTACAAACCCGCCCATTTACAAACCCGCCAATTTACAAACCCGCCCATTTATAATCCCACCCATTTACAAACCCGCCCATTTACAAACCCGCCCATTTACAAACCCGCCCATTTACAAACCCGCCCATTTATAATCCTGCCCATTTACAAACCCGCCCATTTATAATCCTGCCCATTTACAAACCCGCCCATTTATAATCCTGCCCATTTACAAACCCGCCCATTTATAATCCTGCCCATTTACAAACCCGCCCATTTATAATCCTGCCCATTTACAAACCCGCCCATTTATAATCCCGCCCAATTACAAACCCGCCCATTTATAATCCTGCCCATTTACAAACCCGCCCATTTATAATCCTGCCCATTTACAAACCTGCCCATTTACAAACCTGCCCATTTACAAACCCGCCCATTTACAAACCCGCCCATTTATAATCCCGCCCATTTACAAACCCGCCCATTTATAATCCCGCCCATTTACAAACCCGCCCATTTATAATCCTGCCCATTTACAAACCTGCCCATTTACAAACCTGCCCATTTACAAACCCGCCCATTTACAAACCTGCCCATTTACAAACCCGCCCATTTACAAACCCGCCCATTTATAATCCTGCCCATTTACAAACCCGCCCATTTACAAACCCGCCCATTTACAAACCCGCCCATTTATAATCCTGCCCATTTACAAACCTGCCCATTTACAAACCCGCCCAATTACAAACCTGCCCATTTACAAACCCGCCCATTTATAATCCTGCCCATTTACAAACCTGCCCATTTACAAACCTGCCCAATTACAAACCTGCCCATTTACAAACCTGCCCATTTACAAACCTGCCCAATTACAAACCTGCCCATTTACAAACCTGCCCATTTACAAACCTGCCCATTTACAAACCTGCCCATTTACAAACCCGCCCATTTACAAACCTGCCCATTTACAAACCTGCCCATTTACAAACCCGCCCAATTACAAACCTGCCCATTTACAAACCTGCCCATTTACAAACCTGCCCATTTACAAACCTGCCCATTTACAAACCTGCCCATTTACAAACCCGCCCATTTACAAACCTGCCCATTTACAAACCTGCCCATTTACAAACCTGCCCATTTACAAACCCGCCCATTTACAAACCTGCCCATTTACAAACCCGCCCAATTACAAACCTGCCCATTTATAAACCTGCCCATTCACAAACACACACATTTTTAATCCCACCCATTTACAAACCCGGACATTTATAATCCCACCCATTTACAAACCCAATTTATAATCCCACACATTTACAAACCCGCCCATTTATAATCACACCCATTTACAAACCCAATTTATAATCCCACACATTTACAAACTCGCCCATTTATAATCACACCCAGTTACAAACCCGCCCATTTATAATCCCACCCATTTACAAACCTACCCATTTACAAACCTGCCCATTTATAATCCCGCCCATTTACAAACCCGCCCATTTATAATCACACCCATTTACAAACCCGCCCATTTATAATCCCACCCATTTACAAACCTACCCATTTACAAACCTGCCCATTTATAATCCCACCCATTTACAAACCTACCCATTTACAAACCCACTCATTTATAATCCCGCCCATTTACAAACCTACCCACTTATAATTCTGCCAAATTACAAACCCGTCCAGTTATAATCCCACCCATTTATAATCACAACCATTTACAAACTCGCCCATTTATAATCACACCCATTTAAAAACCCACCCATTTACAAACCCGACCATTAATAATCGCACCCATTTACAAACCCACCCATTTACAAACCCACCCATTTACAAACCCACCCATTTACAAACCCGCCAATTTACAAACCCGCCCATTTAAAATCCCACCCATTTACACTCCCGCCCATTTATAATCCCATGCATTTACAAACCAACCCATTTACAAACCTGCCCTTTTATAATCCCGCCCATTTACAAACCCACCCATTTATAATCCCGCCCATTTACAAACCCGCCCATTTACAAACCCGCCCATTTGCAAATCCGCCCATGTACAATCCCGCACATTTAAAAACACGACCATTTATAATCCCACTCATTTAAAAACCCACCCATTGACAAACCCGCCCATTTATTACCCCACCAATTTACAAACCCACCCATTCATAATCCCACCCATTTACAAACCCACCCATTCATAATCCCACCCATTTACAAACCCACCTATTTCCAAACCCGCCCATTTACAAACCCGCCCATTTACAATCCCTCCCATTTACAAACCCACCCATTTATAATCCCGCCCATTTATATCCACCCCCTTTACCATCCACTCATTTTACACATTCCCATTATAAATCAGCCTATTATACACTTACCTGTTATATTCCGACCCATGATATACTCACATATTACGTACTTGCACAGTATAAACCTGTTACGTTACAAAACTGTAAACTGTACACTTCCCTATTATACATTTGCCTGTGATACACCTGCTCAGTACCCACCTATTATACTCCCAGCTGTTATGCCCCACCTGTTAGACATCTGTCTAATGTAAACCCTTCTGTTATACCCTCGCCTGTTACACTCCGAAATATTACACACCTACCTGTTACACATTTGCTTGTTATACCCATCCATTAGATACCAATCTGTTACACAGTCATCATTGCACACCTTCTGTAACACCCATGTCCAATCCACATCTACCTGTTATAAACACCTGCCTGTTACACACCTGTCTGGTGCAGACCTGCCTGTTACCCACTGCCCATTGCACATCTGCGTGTTCTCCAGCCATTGCAACTGTTGCACATCAACCTATCACATACTCCGTCCTGTGCACACCCACTGATTACACACACCTCTGCCTCCGTTACAAACCTGCCTGTTGCACCCCAAATTCAGGTTACTTTCCACTACAGTTAAAATGTCAAAAGGGAACCTTGGTTTGGGAATGAGTGACGGAACAAATGTGCTTTCTAGGCAAAGAGCAAGACCATTCTTCATAGTGAAGCATTCTGGGAGACTGAGCAATAGAGTGAGGGACTGCAGGACAGAGAAGTGCTTAAAGAACGTGCGAGAGAGAGAGAGAGAGAAGCAGAATGGAAGTGAGAGGCAAGGAGTAGAGAGGGTGATAACCAGAGTTCAGGTGAGAGAGTGAGTGACGAAGGAAGGATAAAAGAGATTGGCAAAGAGACAAAGGTAGAGAGAGAAAGACCTAGAGGGAGTTAGATTGAGCAACACAGAAAAGAGACATATTGATGCAGATAGACAGTGAAGAAGGTCATCTAAGAGCACAAAGAGATCTTAATCAATTGGGTCAATGGGCTGAAGATTGGCAGATGGAGTTTAATGTGAATAAATGCAAGTTATTGTACTTTGATAAAACAAACAAAGGCAAGACATGCACAATTGATGGTAGAGCCCTGGGTAGTGATGTAGGACAGAGAAACCTAGGGGTTCAGGTACATAAGTCTTTGAAGTTTGCGTCACATATAGACAGGGAATTTAAGAAGGCATTTAGCATGTTTGCCTTGGTAGCTCAGACCTTGGAGTGTCGGGGTTGGGACGTCGCGTTGAGGTTGTACAGGACATTGGTGAGGCCTGGTCTGGAGGACTGTGTCCCGTTCTGGTCGCCCTGCTATAAGGAAAGACACTTTTAAGCTGAAGAGGGTTCAGAAGAGCTTTCCCAGGGTGTTGCCAGGAATGGAGGGTTTGCGTTATTAGGACAGGCCGGATAGGCTGGGAATGTTTTCACTGCAGCACAGAAGGCTGAGGGATGACCTTCCAGAGGTTTATAAAATCATGAGGGTATAGATAAGGTGAACGTCAGATAGCTTTTCCCTAGGGTTGGGGATTTCAAGACTAGGGGACATGTTTTTTTAAGGATAAAGATTTTTAAAAAGACACGAGGGGCAATATTTTTATACGGAGAGTGGTTTATGCGTGGAATGGCGTTTAAAAGACATTTGGATACGGACAGGAATAGGAAAGGTTTGGAGGGATATGGGCCAGGAGCAGGCAGGAGGGACGAGGTTAGTCAGGGAACATAAGTCAGCTTGGAATGAAGGGTCTGTTTCCATGCTGGGTGACTCTGTGAGACAGTCAGGCAGTCAGAAAAAAATGACAGATCCAAAGCCATGGAGAAACAGGACAGTGGGGCAGGAGGACGGAGCACGCGATTTGAGTGAGAGCATTGATCAAGAAAAGAATAGAGTGGCATTGGGATAGACAGAGGTCAGGACAGACTGAGAGAGGGAGAGAGAGAGAGAGAGAGACATAGAGATTGAAGGAGAGCAAGAGAATAAGAGACAGGGAGCAGTAGCAGAAATCAGAGTGAGGGAGAGGCTGAGAGAAAGAGTGAGACAAGGAGAGAAAAGAAAGACAGTGGCAGACACAAAGAGAGTCAGAGACAGAGAGAGTATTTGCAGCACTAAGAGTGACAGTGAGAGAAAGGTCAACAGCGGGAGAGACTGAGAGCAAGGGAAGTGGGGGAGAATGATACACAGATCCAGACAATAATTAACAGACACGGTGGAGCAGTCTGGAGGATCAGGATGTATTGCTGGGCAGGTTTCTCAAAACCTCTGCAGCCTCCCCTGAGGAGTCCCTGGGTGAGGCAGACAGCTGCGTACAGTAGCAGGAATCTCAATGATACCTCCATGTGTCACGGAACTGCCATTAGCTCCTAATAGGATTCAGATGTCCTCATTGCAGGCCGGCACGCTGAGGCGGAGAGCAGCCGATGGGAATAACAGCTCTCTTCACCTCCCCCCCCCAACCCGCAAACACACTATGCGTAAACTCGGCCTGTTTGCTCAGCTCCCTCAGTCAGACCCAAGACTGAAAGCAGCATTGAGATAGCGCCCCATCACCAGCTCCAGGAGAGATGTCCCCGGGGGAGCTCTGCAGCTCGCTGTTCATTCGTTACATGAGACTCTGCAGCCGGTTTTACAAGGCGCCCCGCGTAGCAGATCGACAGCCAATGGCAGCAGACGTCTTTGAGCACAGCACGATCCCACACCGGTCTGCACAGGCGATAGCGCACGCTGTTTCGATTCCAGTCGGTTTTGCTTCACCGAGTGCAGTCAGGACTGACGGAGTACCTCCCTCAGCCCTATCTCTGACAGCCGCTCCAGTATCTGAAACCTAAAAACGGGGTGTGGGGAGGGTGGGGGGGCGGTCAGCTCTCTGCCCAACCAGCTGACAGCACGGACCAGACTGACCATCTCGACAATGTTTCCAATCGCAGCTGTATTTTCTACTGGGGGGTGGGGCGGGGGGGGGGGGGGGGGGGGGGGGGGGGGGGGGTGGGGGGTGGGGGGGGGTGCTGGGTTCAGTCTGCTGACCTGAAATCGCAAACGGCAAAGGTACATTTACCTAGCACCTGTAACTCACTATCCCAAGATGCTTGGCAGGAGCGTGACAAAGCAAAAACATGACACAGAAAGGCATGTGACCACCCCCCACACCCCCCCCCCCATACACAACCGGGCCAAAGGTCTCATTTGGACTGCACGTGTTAAACAAGGAGGGAATCCCAGAGTTGTGGAGATATACAGAGCACGGAAACAGGCCCTTCAGTCCGACTTGTCCGTGCCGACCAGATATCCCAACCCAATCTAGTCCCACCTGCCATCACCCGGCCCATATCCCTCCAAACCCTTCCTATTCATATACCCATCCAAATGCCTCTTAAATGTTGCAATTGTACCAGCCTCCACCACATCCTCTGGCAACTCACTCCATACACGTACCACCCTCTGCGTGAAACAGTCACCCCTCGGGTCCCTTTTAAATCTTTCCCCTCTCATCTTAACCGCAGGCAGATGGAAGGCAGAGAGAACATTTTTTTTTTAATTCAGTCATGGGGTGAGCTCATTGATGGCTGTGCCAGTATTTATTGCCCATCCCTAATTACCCAGAGGGCAGTTAGGAGTCAACCCCATCAGTGTGGGTCTGGAGTCACGTGTAGGCCAGACCAGATAGGATAGCTGTTTCCTTCCCGAAAGGTCTGGGTGGGTTTTTTACAACATTCGATAGTGCTCTCAGCGTCGCCGTTAGACTCTTAATTCCAGGTTTTTAAAATCGATATTGGAGTATTAGAGGAGCTCAGAGCAGGTGGTTGGGAAGTTGCAGAGACAGCAAGCAAGGCAAAGCCAGGGAAGGTTTGGACGCGGGTTTGACTAGGAAGCCCTTGCCAGACTGGGAGCCAGCAGTCGGTCAGGGGGCACACGGGCTAACCAGGGGATGAGTCCGAGCTCGGCTTAGACATTAAACCCGTGATTTTCTCTCTCCACTGACGCTGACAGAGTTCCTCCAAGGACTCCTCAAAGTCTCCATTTAGAAAATGCCAACAGCTAAACAAAAACAGGTCACCTGCCCAACAGCCTGGACCCTGTGATCTCTCAAGATCATCAAAGCCCTCCCAGCCCCACCCCAGACAGTCTCTGCATTTCCCCAACAAGAAAGACAGACATGTGCCCTATCCCTTCACAGCATCAGACAGCACACCAACAGGCCATTCGGTCCATTGTGTCTTGCTGGCTGTTTGAAAAAGCACCTTCGCTTTCACCCATTGCCTAATAAATTAGTTCCTTCGGGCAATTATTCAATTCCTTTATAAAACTATACTCTCCTCATCACCCTCTCTGGGCTGCTGTGACAATTAGCTGCAAACAGTACCCATCCCTCCCCAGATGGAATCTGTGTTGGCATATTGAGGGAAAGTCAAACTGGTGACCTTCTTTGAACCCCTTTCCAACCAGCAAAACTTTACCTACCCCCCTTCCCCCTACTCCCACACCCCCCCCCACCCCCACCTACCCAACATCCCCCAAGGGTAGAGCAGCATGAAGCAAATAAGGTCTCATGCCCTATTACCCCAACATGACCTCTAACCTTCAGCCTGGCCTCTTATCCTAGCATGACTGGTAATCTTTAACCTAACCTCTTACTCCAGCATTACCAGTAATCATTAACCTAACCTGTTACCCCAGGGCAGACTGTACTCTTTAACCTAACCTGTTACCCCAGGGCGGACTGTACTGTTTAACCTAACCTGTTACCCCAGGGCGGACTGTACTGTTTAACCTAACCTGTTACCCCAGGGCAGACTGTACTGTTTAACCTAACCTGTTACCCAAGGGCAGACTGTACTGTTTAACCTAACCTGTTACCCCACGGCGGACTGTACTGTTTAACCTAACCTGTTACCCCAGGGCAGACTGTACTGTTTAACCTAACCTGTTACCCCAGGACGGACTGTACTCTTTAACCTAACCTGTTACCCCAGGGCGGACTGTACTGTTTAACCTAACCTGTTACCCCAGTGCGGACTGTACTGTTTAACCTAACCTGTTACCCCAGGGCAGACTGTACTGTTTAACCTAACTGTTACCCAAGGGCAGACTGTACTGTTTAACCTAACCTGTTACCCCAGGGCGGACTGTACTGTTTAACCTAACCTGTTACTCCAGTGCGGACTGTACTCTTTAACCTAACCTGTTACCCCAGGGCGGACTGTACTCTTTAACCTAACCTGTTACCCCAGGGCGGACTGTACTGTTTAACCTAACCTGTTACCCCAGGGCGGACTGTACTGTTTAACCTAACCTGTTACCCCAGGGCGGACTGTACTGTTTAACCTAACCTGTTACCCCAGGGCAGACTGTACTGTTTAACCTAACCTGTTACCCCAGGGCGGACTGTACTGTTTAACCTAACCTGTTACCCCAGGGCAGACTGTACTCTTTAACCTAACCTGTTACCCCAGTGCGGACTATACTGTTTAACCTAACCTGTTACCCCAGGGCGGACTGTACTGTTTAACCTAACCTGTTACCCCAGGTTGGACTGTACTCTTTAACCTAACCTGTTACCCCAGGGCGGACTGTACTGTTTAACCTAACCTGTTACCCCAGGTTGGACTGTACTGTTTAACCTAACCTGTTACCCCAGGGCGGACTGTACTGTTTAACCTAACCTGTTACCCCAGGTTGGACTGTACTGTTTAACCTAACCTGTTACCCCAGGGCAGACTGTACAGTTTAACCTAACCTGTTACCCAAGGGCAGACTGTACTCTTTAACCTAACCTGTTACCCCAGTGCGGACTGTACTCTTTAACCTAACCTGTTACCCCAGGACGGACTGTACTGTTTAACCTAACCTGTTACCCCAGGGCAGACTGTACTCTTTAACCTAACCTGTTACCCCAGGGCGGACTGTACTCTTTAACCTAACCTGTTACTCCAGGACGGACTGTACTGTTTAACCTAACCTGTTACCCCAGGGCAGACTGTACTCTTTAACCTAACCTGTTACCCAAGGGCAGACTGTACTCTTTAACCTAAACTATTACCCCAGGGCAGACTGTACTGTTTAACCTAACCTGTTACCCCAGTGCGGACTGTACTGTTTAACCTAACCTGTTACCCCAGGGCGGACTGTACTGTTTAACCTAACCTGTTACCCCAGGGCGGACTGTACTGTTTAACCTAAACTATTACCCCAGGGCAGACTGTACTGTTTAACCTAACCTGTTACCCCAGTGCGGACTGTACTGTTTAACCTAACCTGTTACCCCAGTGCGGACTGTACTCTTTAACCTAACCTGTTACATCAGGGTGGACTGTACTGTTTAACCTAACCTGTTACCCCAGGACGGACTGTACTGTTTAACCTAACCTGTAACACAAGGGCAGGCTGTACTGTTTAACCTAACCTGTTACCCCAGGGCGGACTGTACTGTTTAACCTAACCTGTTACCCCAGGGCGGACTGTACTGTTTAACCTAACCTGTTACCCCAGGTCGGACTGTACTGTTTAACCTAACCTGTTACATCAGGGTGGACTGTACTGTTTAACCTAACCTGTTACCCCAGGTCGGACTGCACTGTTTAACCTAACCTGTTACCCCAGGTCGGACAGTAATGTTTAACCTAACCTGTAACACAAGGGCAGACTGTACTGTTTAACCTAACCTGTTACCACAGGACGGACTGTACTGTTTAACCTAACCTGTTACCCCAGGGCGGACTGTACTGTTTAACCTAACCTGTTACCCCAGGTCAGACTGTACTGTTTAACCTAACCTGTAACACAAGGGAGGACTGTACTGTTTAACCTAACCTGTTACCCCAGGGCGGACTGTACTGTTTAACCTAACCTGTTACATCAGGGTGGACTGTACTGTTTAACCTAACCTGTTACCCCAGGTCGGACTGTACTGTTTAACCTAACCTGTTACCCCAGGTCGGACTGTACTGTTTAACGTAACCTGTTACATCAGGGTGGACTGTACTGTTTAACCTAACCTGTTACCCCAGGTTGGACTGTACTGTTTAACCTAACCTGTAACACAAGGGCGGACTGTACTGTTTAACCTAACCTGTTACCCCAGGGCGGACTGTACTGTTTAACCTAACCTGTTACATCAGGGTGGACTGTACTGTTTAACCTAACCTGTTACCCCAGGTCGGACTGTACTCTTTAACCTAACCTGTAACACAAGGGGGGACTGTACTGTTTAACCTAACCTGTTAACCCAGGGCACACTGTACTGTTTAACCTAACCTGTTACATCAGGGTGGACTGTACTGTTTAACCTAACCTGTTACCCCAGGTCGGACTGTACTGTTTAACCTAACCTGTTACCCCAGGGCGGACTGTACTGTTTAACCTAACCTGTTACCCCAGGTCAGACTGTACTGTTTAACCTAACCTGTAACACAAGGGCGGACTATACTGTTTAACCTAACCTGTTACCCCAGGGCAGACTGTACTGTTTAACCTAACCTGTTACTCAATGGCAGACTGTGCTGTTTAACCTAACCTGTTACCTCATGGCGGACTGTACTCTTTAACCTAACCTGTTACCCCAGTGCGGACTATACTGTTTAACCTAACCTGTTACCCCACGGCGGACTGTACTGTTTAACCTAACCTGTTACCCCAGGGCAGACTGTACTGTTTAACCTAACCTGTTACTCCAGCATGACCTTTAATCTTTAACCTAACCTCTTACCCCACCCTGACCTCTTACCCCAGCATGACCTGTCTGGCTAAAGATTACAGGTCATGTTGTGGTACGAGATCAGATTCAAGGTTAGATGTCATGCTGGGGTAAGAGGTCAGGCTAAAGGTTACAAGTCAGGTTGGGGTAACAGGTCAGGCTGAAGATTACAGGTCGGGCTGGGGTAAGAGGTCAGGCTGAAGGTTACAGGTCAGGTTGGGATAAGAGGTCAGGCTGAAGGTTACAGGTCAGGCTGGGGTAAGAGGTCAGGCTGAAGGTTACAGGTCAGGCTGGGGTAAGAGGTCAGGCTGAAGGCTACAGGTCAGGCTGGGGTAAGAGGTCAGGCTGAAGGTTACAGGTCAGGCTGGGGTAAGAAGTCAGGCTGAAGGTTACAGGTCAGGCTAGGGTAAGAAGTCAGGCTGAAGGTTACAGGTCAGGCTAGGGTAAGAAGTCAGGCTGAAGGTTACAGGTCAGGCTGGGGTAAGAAGTCAGGCTGAAGGTTACAGGTCAGGCTGGGGTAAGAAGTCAGGCTGAAGGTTACAGGTCAGGCTGGGGTAAAAGGTCAGGCTGAAGGTTACAGGTCAGGCTAGGGTAAGAAGTCAGGCTGAAGGTTACAGGTCAGGCTGGGGTAAGAGGTCAGGCTGAAGGTTACAGGTCAGGCTGGGGTAAGAAGTCAGGCTGAAGGTGAGAGTCCCAGTGGCAGGCTGATGCTGGGAAGGCAGGCCAAGGGTAGGTAATAGGTTATGTTAAAGATAGAAGATCACATCAAGACCAGGGGTCAGGTTGGAACTGATGGCTCACATTGGAAGCTCTGCGTGGATTGGTGGGCTGTGGTTAAAGCTAGTTTGGGATGGGTTTGGGAGGCTATTGAGAAGGGTAGATGATGTGAGGCAGTGTGTATCTAGACGCCCTTAAAGGGACAAGACCGGCAAACAAAGTGCTGCAGGAAACACATGGAATATTTTCCTAAATGAGGCACAGAATAGCAACGTATGAACTGGTTAAGACACTGGTTAGGCACCGGCTGGGGTTTGGTTTACAATTCAGGCCAGGAAGGACAATCATTGGAGAACACAGAGGGGGGATTACAAGAATTTTGCCAGGATTTGAAAATCGCAGCTATGAGGAAAGACTGGACGGGCCGGGTCAAACAGAGGGGGGGAGGCCGAGGGGTAATTTGTTTGTGGTGTACAAAATGGTGAGGGGCTTGGACGGACGACAGGGAGAGGGCCCGTTTTTGCTAGGGGAGGGAGGGGGGGGGGGGAGTTAATGCGAAGGAGGCCCAGATGGACGGTGGAAGGAACGGAAGGAGCATGAGGAGAAACGTCTTCGCCCGGCAGTGGTGTTCAGCAAGGACTGCACTACCCAGTTTCGTGGTCAAGTCAGAACTCATCAGCAGCGGAGCCTGGGTGCGCCCATGCGGGACTATAAGCTCCAGGGTGCATTCACAACGGGCAGCTCGTTCATCTGTCTGTCTATCGGCGAACACACAACAGCCTGAATGATCTTTCCAAGTGGAGTACTGGAATGGGTGGCTGGCCTTACGAGACAGGCTGGGCCTGGTGTAGAGTCATAGAGGTCTACAGCATGGAAACAGGCCCTTCAGCCCATCCCTCCACACCTATCCCATCCATGCACCTGTCCAAATGTTTCTGAGATATCAGAATTGTATTCGCCTCCACCACTACCTCTGGCTGTCCGTTCCAGACCCTCACCAGCCTCTGTGTGAGAAAAACCGCCCTTTCCTGACTCTTTTGTGTCAATCCCCTCTCACCTTAAACCTATGCCCACTAGGTTTCGATTCCCCTACCCCTGGGGATAAGCTGTTGGCTACCTATCTTATCCACGCCCCTCATGATTTCACAGACCGCTGTAAGGTCACCACTCAGTCTCCTACGCTCCAGGGAAACAATGTACCAGCTGATCCAACCTCTCTTTACAACCCAAACCTTCCAATCTGGGTAGCATCCTAGTAAATCTTCTCTGCACTCTTTCTTGTTTCATAGTATCATTTCTGCAGTAGGGCGACCAGAACTGCACACAGTGCTCCAAATGTGGCCTCTCCAGCGTCTTGCGCAGATGCAACAAGACAACCCAACTCCTCTCCTCAATGCTCTGACTGATGAAAGCAGATGGTCAAGGTCCTCAGGTTTTACAGGACATTGGTGAGGCCTGTCTACCTGTGACTCCACTTTCAAGGAGCTATGAACCTGTACTCCTCGATCTCTTTGTTCAATACACACTCCCCAGGGCCATTCCTCAGGACAGTGGAGGAGTCAGGGTGGCTTCATTAAAATATTTAAGGCCCAGCATCTTACAGTCACATAGCACGGGGACTAGTCCACACCGACCATGTTCCCAAACTATGCTCCTGGCCCATATCCCTCCAAACCTTTCCAATACATGGACTTATCCAAGTGCCTTTTAAATGTTGTCATTGTATCTGCACCCATCACTTCCTCTGGCAGTTCATAACCACACACCAACCACCAAAAAGATTGCCCCCATGTCCATTCTAAAACCTTATCGTCTCTCCTTCGAAACATACCTCGCCCCGCCCCCAAACCAGATTTGAACTCCCTCAGCCGAAGGAAAAGACCCGTGCTATTTACCTTATATCTTTATCTATTTACCTTATATACAGCCTTCACGATTTTATAAACCTCTCTGAGGTCGCCGCTCAACCTCTTACATTCCAGTGAAAAATGTCGCAGTCTTTCCAGTCTGTTTTAATATCACAAACCCCTCCCTCCAGGTAAATCTTTTCCAAACCCTCTCCAGTTCAATAATACCCTTCTGGTAACAGAGCAGCCAGAGCTATACACAGTACTCCAGATTAGGCCTCACCCGTGTCCTGTAAAACCTCAGAGATCTTGACCATCTGGATGGGTATATGAATAGGAAGGATTTGGAGGGATATGGGCCGGGCGCTGGCAGGTAGGACTAGATTGGGTTGGGATATCTGGTTGGCATGGACGGGTTGAACCGAAGGGTCTGTTTCCATGCTGTACATCTCTCTGACTCTATGACCAGATGAATGTTGAAAGATCTTATGGGACAATCGAGACCTGAGGGTCCCAGTTTGAAAATAAGGGAGTGCCCATTTAAGACAGAGATGAGGGAACATTTTTCTTCTGTGTCAAAGAGCTTGGAAATGCTTTCCTCAAAAGGAAGCTGAATCTTTCAATATTTTGAACGCACTGTGGCTCAGTGGTTAGCACTGCTGCCTCAGGGACCCAGATTCAATCCCACCCTCAGGCGACTGTCTGTGTGGGGTTTGCATGTTCTGCCCGTGTCTGTGTGGGTTTCCTCTGGGTGCTCCGGCTTCCTCCCACAGTCCAAAGATATGCAGGTCAGGGTGGATTGACAATGGGAAATGCAAGGGTACAGGGATGGGGTGGGTCTGGATGGGACGGTATGGGATGGGCGGAATGGCCTGCTTCCACACTGTAGGGGGTTCGATGACACTAGCGCAATCTCCGTGCCCTCATCCCTCTTCCACACACGTGGCCCAGAGTAGGGCAGACAGAGTAGAGCAGAGGGAGACATAGAGTGGTGTATTTGTATACTGGGGGGGGTTGGAGAGGGAAAGGCACAGGGAGGTTGAGATGTGAAGTCTGGTTTGTCTATGACCACTGCACCTAACAAACTCTTCCCCCCACCTCACCCCCACACCCCCACCTCTCTCCAATTTGGGAGATTTCTGGCAACTTGGCCACACCTGGCACCCTGTAACCGCCAAAGATCCACAAACAGGGCGGAAAAGGCTATCACACAGCCACCTCAAATCACAGGCCTGGGCCTAAATTAAACGCTCCGGGTTGCTTCAGGCTTGGGCCTGACCCAGGCCACTGAGGGCGTGGTTAAGCCAAAACTGGGATTGTGGGATCCCGCACTTCACTGCTGCTTGTAATTTAGCCTCCCTGAGCTATAATCTGGCAGCAATTTAAATGTGGTTAGACGGTCATTTACAGATATATATAACACACACAGAGGAACCTCGATTATCTGAAGGGCACGGGCGGGAAGTATTTTGCTCGGTTAATCGAATGCCGGATAACGTAGTTTAGCCGAGCATCAGGACCTTGCGATCTTGCCGGATAATCCGATATTTGGATAACCGAATGCCAGATGATCGAGGTTCCTCTGTGTACGTATTTACACGTGTGCGTCTGAGTGTGTCATTCCTATAGCTCAACAGGTGTTATCCCTGTCTTGGAACCATGAGCTCTGGGGTCCATAAATCCCTGAGGCATGAAAGGCCTGATTGTTAAATCTATCCGATACCAAGCGTGCGCCAGTTAGGTGACTTGGCCATGCAAAATTGGCCATTGGGTTCAGGGATGTGTAGGTTAGGTACATTTGTCAGGAGTAAATAGGTTTGGGGTATGGGTTACACTTTGGAGGGTCGGTGTGGACTTGTCGGGCCTAATGGCCTGTTTCTACACTGCAGGGATTCTGGGTGGCTGTTGAGTGAGGGCCCCTCAACGTGTTAGCCTCTATCTGGAGGTGAGCATCCTGCCTGAGAGGACTGTGCCTGCCTTGCCTAACGGGTCAGGCGGACATGTTGGGGGGTGTCAAAGGTCATGAGGTTTCCAAAGAGGCCAGTTGGTGCCGTCTGCGTTGTAATTTTTTATGTGGGAGCGGCTGGTGGGCCAGCAGTTACTGCCCGTCCCTCATTGCCCAGGGGGTGGTTAAGAGTCAACCACATCACATGTAGGCTAGACCAGGTGGGGACGGCAGATTTCCTTCCCTGAGGGACATTAGTGAAAGCAAAGGGTTTAGACCAGCGTCGACAATCGTTGCACGGCAACTGTTGCATGAACCTAATGTTCGATTCCAAAGTTCAGGCGAAAGTGGGTACTGCAGATGCTGGAGATCAGAGTCAAGATTAGAGTGGTGCTGGAAAAGCACAGCAGGTCAGGCAGCATCCCAGGAGCATTCCTGATGAAGGGCTTTTGCCCGAAATGTCGCTTTTCCTGCCCCTCGGATGCTGCCTCACCTGCTGTGCTTTTCCAGCACCACTCTAATCTTGACTCTAATTTTGACTTCAAAATTCAGGGTCAGGCTCAAATTTCAACCCCCTTTCCCCACCCCGGATGTGCTTTACCGTGGTCTTTTCACGGTAAAGGTGAACTCACCATTGTATAGAGCTGAAAATGTGTTGCTGGAAAAGCGCAGCAGGTCAGGCAGCATCCCAGGAGCAGGAGAATCGACGTTTCGGGCATGAGCCCTTCTTCTCCTGCTCCTTGGATGCTGCCTGACCTGCTGCGCTTTTCCAGCAACACATTTTCAGCTCTGATCTCCTCACTTTCTCCTCACCATTATATCGGGCTGCTTCTCTCATTGGGCGGAGACGGTAGTGGCTTAAGCTGAGGGTCACCAGGCGAGGGGCGAGGTTGAGAAGGAAGGTCTTTCGTGGTGACCTCAGCCAGTGCGGGAATTGAAGCCGCGCTGTCGGTGTTACCCCTGCACCGCAAACCTGCCATCCAGGCTTACCAGACGCCATCACCGTGCCTGGGACTAGCTTTCCATTTCAGAGCGTCCATCTGAACTGTAGATTTCAACCGTGGCAGGGTTTGAACCCATGTCCCCACAACATTCACCTGGCCTTCTGGCTTACCCGCCCAGCACCTCAATGAGTGCTCCCTCCGGTCATGGGTTGACAACGTTGTAATCCACAGGGAGGCGCTATTGGCCATTCCCCAGTCCAAATCCAAGCCTTCCTTAGGTGTTGGCCTTTGCGAGGGGGAGAGTCAGTGTGCCCTTCCCTGTTCAACAGTACAGCCGGACTCAGTCAGGAAAGGGTTAAACCGGGGTGGGGGAGGGAGAGCTCGCTTCAGCGAGAGTTCGGGAGGGGGAGTGGTGACCCAGTCGAGCTGTTTAAAGTGGTTTACAGAATGCGAATTCGGGCAGTAGGTGAAAGACTGTCTCCCTGCTGTGCAAGAATTCAGAACAATGCTGAACTTAAAGAGCTGGCATTGTCTGGTGGTGTAATCAGTGAGGAAGTCATAAAGATGTACAGCACAGAAACAGACCCTTCAGTCCAACTCGTCCATACTGATCAGATTTCCTAAACTAATCCAGTCTCATTTGCCAGTACTTGGCCCACATCCCTCTAAACCCTTCCTATTCATAATGCCTTTTAAGTATAATTGTACCAGCCTCCACCACTTCCTCTGGCAGCTCATTCCTCACACACACACACACACACACCACCCTCTGTTTGAAAAAGTTACCCCTTAGGTCCCTTTTTAAATCTTTCTCCTCTCACTCTCAACCTGTCCCGTCTAGATTTGCCCCTCATGATTTTATAAACCTCTATGGGGTCACTCCCTCAGCCTCCGACGCTCCTGGGAGAACAACCCTAGCCTGTTCAGCCTCTCCCGGTAGCTCAAACCCTCCAACCCTGGCAACCTCCTTGTCAATCTTTTCAGAACCCAAGCTCAGATGATTGGCGTCGAGGGAGGGGACAGGGAGATAAGAGAGATCAATGGACTTACCGCAGCCATTATATAGTGGAATGGAATGGCTGGGGTGGGAATGAATGGCCTCCTCTAAGTCAGATTGCTCCACATACCAGCCAGGCCTCACTAGGTAGCGGTCTTGTCTCTGAGCTAGTAAATCAAGTGACACCCCCCCCCCAACCACCCCTCCTCGTGCCCCCTGCAAGACACCTGGGTAAAGAGCAACGGTTGACAATGTAAGGTCCACCTCTCAGATGTGATTCGGAGATGCCAGTGTTGGACGGGGGTGGACCAAGTTAAAAATCACACAACACCAGGTTATAGTGCAACAGGTTTAATTGGAAACACTAGCTTTCGGAGCGTCGCTCCTTCATCAGGAAAGCCAGTGCTTCCAAATAAACCTTTTGGACTATAACCTGGTGTTGTCTGATTTTTACCTCTGTACATCTCTCAGATGAGATGCTAAATTTGGGGGTGGGTCTATCTACCCTCACACCTACTAGGGGCAACGTTTTGAAAAGAGGGCAGTTCTCGATTCCCGAGGCAAAAGTGAGGACTGCAGATGCTGGAGATTAGGGTCAAGATCAGAGTGGTGCTGGAAAAGCACAGCAGGTCAGGCAGCATCCGAGCAGCAGGAAAAATCGACGTTTCGGGCAAAAGCACTTCCTCGTTCCTGGTGAAGGGCACCTGCCTGAAACGTCGATTTTCCTGCTCCTCGGATGCTGCCTGACCTGCTGTGCTTTTCCAGCACCACACTAATCTTGACTCTAGTTCTCGAATCCCACCCACCCCAGACAGTATGCCGACTGAATAATCTTCCTGCAGACAGTATCACTGTAATCCAGATGGTTTGGTCATGAGGCCTGTTGTCTGCGGGAGCCTGCTATGAGCAAAATGGCCGCTCGGTCTTCTGTATACAGGGCCAGAAAAGATTAAACACACCCTACAGGTCAGAGGACATCTCTGGGTGAGAGAGCGAAAGAGATTTAATGTGAGGGAATGGGTGTAAGGTGAGAGGGGAAAAATTTAAAAGGGACCTGAGGGGTAACTTTTCTCACACAGAGGGTGGGAATAAGATGCCAGAGGAAGTGGTGGAGGCTGGTACAATGATGACATTTAAAAGGCATCTGGGTGGGTATATGAATAGGAAGGGTTTGGAGGGATATGGGCCGGGGGCTGGCAATTGGGGGGAAGGTTGGTTTAAGGACGAGTTGGGCCGAAGGGTCTGTTTCTGTGCTGGACAACAACAGGCAGGTAACCAGGCCGGTGCCCAGGCGGTGGGGGCTTCTGAAGAGACAGTGGGAAGGGTCTCAGCCACAACACCGTCTCCCCCCAGTCGCCCCCGGCAACCCCCTTGAGAGGGCTCTCCACACATTTTGAGGCAATAAGGCGGGGTTGGGGAATAACGATGGACTGTGCCCCTCCCAGGTTCAGGCACAGAGACGGATTGTATATCCACGGTGAGGAGCTGGCTGAGGGGCAACTTGACAGAGGTTCCCAACACCCGTGTGTTCACAGCAAGGGACGGGGGTTGGGGGCAGTGGAGGTGGTGGTGGATGACCGTCACCACGGGGTGGAAAGATCCGGAAACAGGAGTACACGTGGCTTGAGCCTATTGCCAAGAGAGGCAAACGGGCGTGCGCAGAGGAATGGTCCGGCACACAGCGGGCGCTTGGAATTCTGGGACGCGCTACCCGAGGAGGGGGCAGGTTCAGTCAAGGTGTTGGAGAGAGAGGGGAGGGAGAGAAGTGGAGGGCGGCTTAGGGGCAGAAAGTGGAATGCAGGCACGTCAGCCTTCGGGGGAATGGCCTCTTTCTGTGACGCAATCCCATGATTCAGTTCAGTGGTTGTGACCCTTGTCGTTTAGTTGACTGCTTCTGGCCGCCATTCATTCCCGAGGAGGTGTTTCCATGGCGATGGGGGTTGGGGGAGGTAGCGGTGAGGGGGAGGAGAGTCCATTTCCAACGTGACACGCTTTTCCATGGACCATACTTCAAGGAGGGCCTGAGACCTTGGGAATACAGGAGGAAGGGAGACTGGGAGAGAGAATGAGGCGGGAGACTGACAGGAGCTCAGCCTGCAGCGAGGAATTTCTGACTGGCAGGCTTGAGAATGCAGCTGGCAGGAGGCCCTGGTTGAACTTATGACACAGGCTGCAATGGCCCATTCTCACTGGGTCTGGGCACCTCCTCTGCTCGTTCGAGGCCTACTATTAGCGTCCAAAAGGAAGAAAGCAGCTGATCAAACACACCAGCACAGGAGATTAAAGCAGGAGGAAGGGCAGAGGGGATGGGTTTAAAACTCAGACACACACACACACACCCCACTGACCCTTCACTCAGACCTCCAGCTCCCTGGCCTCAGCAGCGCGCTGTGGGAACACTAAGGGAGCCCCGACCATCTGCATTGACAAATACTACGAGGATGGAGCGGATTAGTGTAAAAGGACTAATGGCTAGGCCGATCCAGTGACCGGCCAATATAACAGGCCACACGGCGCTACACTGAAGGGAAGAGATCAGAAGGTGAGGTAATCACCGAAACGTCCAAAGGTGATTCAAAAAAACTCTCCTTTCCAGATTGTTGTATTCGAGAACTCACCACAACAGATTCTGCACCTCTGACAGTGTGGCACTCCCACAGTACTGACCCTCTGACAGTGCGGCACTCCCTCAGTACTGACCCTCTGACAGTGTGACACTCCCTCAGTACTGACCCTCTGACAGTGCGGCACTCCCTCAGTACTGACCCTCTGACAGTGCGACACTCCCTCAGTACTGACCCTCTGACAGTGCGACACTCCCTCAGCACTGACCCTTTGACAGTGCGTCCCTCCCTCAGCACTGACCCTCTGACAGTGTGACACTCCCTTAGTACTGACCCTCTGACAGTACACCTCTCCCTCAGTACTGACCCTCTGACAGTGCGGCACTCCCTCAGTACTGACCCTCTGAAAGTGCGGCTCTCCCTCAGTATTGACCCTCTGACAGTGCAGCTCTCCCTCAGTACTGACCCTCTGACAGTGCGGCACTCCCTCAGTACTGACCCTCTGACAGTGCGTCCCTCCCTCAATACTGACCCTCTGACAGTGCGGCACTCCCTCAATACTGACCCTCTGATAGTGCGGCACTCCCTCAATACTGACCCTCTGACAGTGCGGCCCTCCCTCAATACTGACCCACTGACAGTGCGGCACTACCTCAGTATTGACCCTCTGACTGTGCGGCACGAACTCAGTACTGACCCTCTGACAGTGTGGCACTCCCTCAGTATTGACCCTCTGACAGTGCGGTACGCCCTCAGGACTGACCCTCTGACAGTGCAGCACTCCCTCAGTACTGACCATCTGACAGTGCGGCACTCCCTCAGTACTGACCTCTGACAGTGCGGCACTCCCTCAATACAGACGCACTGGCAGTGCGGCACTCCCTCAGTACTGACCCTCTGACAGTGCGGCACTCCCTCAGTACTGACCTTCTGACAGTGCGGCACTCCCTCAATACTGACCGACAGTGCGGCACTACATCAGTACTGACCCTCTGACAGTGCGGCGCTCCCTCAGCAATGACCATCTGACAGTGTGACACTCCCTTAGTACTGACCTTCTGACAGTGCGGCTCTCCCTCAGTACTGACCCTCTGACAGTGCGGCACTCCCTCAGTACTGACCCTCTGACAGTGCGGCCCTCCCTCAATACTGACCCTCTGATAGTGCGGCACTCCCTCAATACTGACCCTCTGATAGTGCGGCCCTCCCTCAGTACTGACCCTCTGACAGTGCGGCCCTCCCTCAATACTGACCCTCTGACAGTGCGGCACTCCCTCAGTATTGACCCTCTGACAGTGCGGCTCTCCCTCAGTACTGATCCTCTGACAGTGCAGCACTCCCTCAGTACTGACCCTCTGACAGTGCGGCCCTCCCTCAATACTGACCCTCTGACAGTGAGACACTCCCTCAATACTGACCCTCTGACAGTGCGGCCCTCCCTCAATACTGACCCTCTGACAGTGTGGCACTCTCTCAGTATTGACTCTCTGACAGTGCAGCTCTCCCTCAATACTGACCCTCTGACAGTGCGGCACTACCTCAGTATTGACCCTCTGACTGTGCGGCACGCCCTCAGTACTGGCCCTCTGACAGTGCGGCCCTCCCTCAATACTGACCCTCTGACAGTGCGGCATTCCCTCTGTATTGACCCACTGACAGTGCGGCACTACCTCAGTATTGACCCTCTGACTGTGCGGCACGAACCCAGTACTGACCCTCTGACAGTGTGGCACTCCCTCAGTATTGACCCTCTGACAGTGCGGTACGCCCTCAGGACTGACCCTCTGACAGTGCAGCACTCCCTCAGTACTGACCATCTGACAGTGCGGCACTCCCTCAGTACTGACCTCTGACAGTGCGGCACTCCCTCAATACAGACGCACTGGCAGTGCGGCACTCCCTCAGTACTGACCCTCTGACAGTGCGGCACTCCCTCAGTACTGACCCTCTGATAGTGCGGCCCTCCCTCAGTACTGACCCTCTGACAGTGCGGCCCTCCCTCAATACTGACCCTCTGACAGTGCGGCACTCCCTCAGTATTGACCCTCTGACAGTGCGGCTCTCCCTCAGTACTGATCCTCTGACAGTGCGGCACTCCCTCAGTACTGACCATCTGACAGTGCGGCCCTCCCTCAATACTGACCCTCTGACAGTGAGACACTCCCTCAGTACTGACCATCTGACAGTGCGGCCCTCCCTCAATACTGACCCTCTGACAGTGAGACACTCCCTCAATACTGACCCTCTGATAGTGCGGCACTCCCTCAGTACTGACCATCTGACAGTGCGGCACTCCCTCACTACTGACCATCTGTCAGTGCGGCAATCCCTCAGGACTGACACGCTGACAGTGCGGCACTCTCTCAGTACCGACCCTCTGACAGTGCGGCACTCCCTCAATACTGACCCTCTGACAGTGCGGCACTCCCTCAATACTGACCCTCTGGCAGTGCGGCACTCCCTCAATACTGACCCTCTGATAGTGCGGCACTCCCTCAGTACTGAACCTCTGACAGTGCAGCTCTCCCTCAATACTGACCCTCTGACAGTGCGGCACTACCTCAGTATTGACCCTCTGACTGTGCGGCACGCCCTCAGTACTGGCCCTCTGAGAGTGCGGCCCTCCCTCAATACTGACCCTCTGACGGTGTGGCACTCCCTCAGTATTGACCCTCTGACAGTGCAGTACGCCCTCAGGACTGACCCTCTGACAGTGCAGCACTCCCTCAGTACTGACCATCTGACAGTGCGGCACTCCCTCAGTACTGACCTCTGACAGTGCGGCACTCCCTCAATACAGACGCACTGGCAGTGCGGCACTCCCTCAGTACTGACCCTCTGACAGTGCGGCACTCCCTCAGTACTGACCCTCTGACAGTGCGGCACTCCCTCAGTACTGACCACATGACAGTGCGGCACTCCCTCAGTACTGACCCTCTGACAGTGCAGCACTCCCTTAGTACTGACGCACTGGTAGTGAGGCACTCCCTCAGTACTGACCCTCAGACAGTTCGGCACTCCCTCAGTACTGACCCTCTGACAGTGTGACACTCTCTCAGTACTGACCCTCTGACAGTGCGACACTCCCTCAGTACTGACCCTCTGACAGTGCGGCACTCCCTCAGTACTGATCCTCTGACAGTGCGGCACTCCCTCACTACTGACCATCTGTCAGTGCGGCAATCCCTCAGGACTGACACGCTGACACTGCGGCACTCTCTCAGTACCGACCCTCTGACAGTGCGGCACTCCCTCAATACTGACCCTCTGACAGTGCGGCACTCCCTCAGTACTGACCCTCTGACAGTGCGACACTCCCTCAGCTCTGACCCTTTGACAGTGCGTCCCTCCCTCAGCACTGACCCTCTGACAGTGTGACACTCCCTTAGTACTGACCCTCTGACAGTACACCTCTCCCTCAGTACTGACCCTCTGACAGTGCGGCACTCCCTCAGTACTGACCCTCTGACAGTGCGGCCCTCCCTCAATACTGACCCTCTGATAGTGCGGCACTCCCTCAGTACTGACCCTCTGACAGTGCGGCTCTCCCTCAGTATTGACCCTCTGACAGCGCAGCTCTCCCTCAGTACTGACCCTCTGACAGTGCGGCACTCCCTCAGTACTGACCCTCTGACAGTGCGGCCCTCCCTCAATACTGACCCTCTGACAGTGCGGCACTCCCTCAATACTGACCCTCTGACAGTGCGGCCCTCCCTCAATACTGACCCTCTGACAGTGCGGCACTACCTCAGTATTGACCCTCTGACTGTGCGGCACGCCCTCAGTACTGGCCCTCTGACAGTGCGGCACTCCCTCAATACTGACCCTCAGACAATGCGGCATTCCCTCAGTATTGACCCACTGACAGTGCGGCACTACCTCAGTATTGACCCTCTGACTGTGCGGCACGACCTCAGTACTGACCCTCTGACAGTGTCGCACTCCCTCAGTATTGAACCTCTGACAGTGCGGTACGCCCTCAGGACTGACCCTCTGACAGTGCAGCACTCCCTCAGTACTGACCTCTGACAGTGCGGCACTCCCTTAGTACTGACGCACTGGTAGTGAGGCACTCCCTCACTACTGACCCTCTGACAGTGTGGCACTCCCTCAGTACTGACCACATGACAGTGCGGCACTCCCTCAGTACTGACCCTCTGACAGTGCAGCACTCCCTTAGTACTGACGCACTGGTAGTGAGGCACTCCCTCAGTACTGACCCTCAGACAGTTCGGCACTCCCTCACTACTGACCCTCTGACAGTGTGGCACTCCCTCAGTACTGACCCTCTGACAGTGCGGCACTCCCTCAGTACTGACCACATGACAGTGCGGCACCCACTCAGTACTGACCCTCTGACAGTGCAGCACTCCCTTAGTACTGACCCTCTGACAGTGCAGCACTCCCTCAGTACTGACGCACTGGTAGTGAAGCACTCCTTCAGTACTGACCCTCAGACAGTGTGGCACTCCCTCAGTACTGACCCTCTGACAGTGCGACACTCCCTCAGTACTGACCCTCTGACAGTGTGGCACTCCCTCAGTACTGACCCTCTGACAGTGCGGCACTACCTCAGTATTGACCCTCTGACTGTGCGGCACGCCCTCAGTACTGACCCTCTGACAGTGTGGCACTCCCTCAGGACTGACCATCTGACAGTGCGGCACTCCCTCAGGACTGACCACATGACAGTGCGGCACTCCCTCAGTACTGACCCTCTGACAGTGTGACACTCCCTCAGTATTGACCCTCTGACAGTGCGGCTCTCCCTCAGTACTGATCCTCTGACAGTGCGGCACTCCCTCAGTACTGACCCTCTGACAGTGCGGCCCTCCCTCAATACTGACCCTCTGACAGTGAGACACTCCCTCAGTACTGACCCTCTGATAGTGCGGCCCTCCCTCAATACTGACCCTCTGACAGTGCGGCACTACTTCAGTATTGACCCTCTGACTGTGCGGCACGCCCTCAGTACTGGCACTCTGACAGTGCAGCACTCCCTCAGTACTGACCCTCTGACAGTGCGGCCCTCCCTCAATACTGACCCTCTGACAGTGCGGCACTCCCTCAGTACTGACCCTCTGACAGTGCGGCTCTCCCTCAGTATTGAACCTCTGACAGTGCAGCTCTCCCTCAGTACTGACCCTCTGACAGTGCGGCACTCCCTCAGTACTGACCCTCTGACAGTGCGGCCCTCCCTCAATACTGACCCTCTGACAGTGCGGCACTCCCTCAATACTGACCCTCTGATAGTGCGGCACTCCCTCAGTACTGACCCTCTGACAATGCGGCCCTCCCTCAATACTGACCCTCTGACAGTGCGGCACTACCTCAGTATTGACCCTCTGACTGTGCGGCACGCCCTCAGTACTGGCCCTTTGACAGTTCGGCCCTCCCTCAATACTGACCCTCTGACAGTGCGGCATTACCTCAGTATTGACCCTCTGACAGTGCGGCACTCCCTCAGTACTGATCCTCTGACAGTGTGGCACTCCCTCAGTATTGACCCTCTGACAGTGCGGTACGCCCTCAGGACTGACCATCTGACAGTGCAGCACTCCCTCAGTACTGACCATCTGACAGTGCGGCACTCCCCCAATACTGACCGACAGTGCGGCACTACATCAGTACTGACCCTCTGACAGTGCGGCACTCCCTCAGCAATGACCCTCTGACAGTGTGACACTCCCTTAGTACTGACCCTCTGACAGTGCGGCTCTCCCTCAGTACTGACCCTCTGACAGTGCGGCACTCCCTCAGTACTGACCCTCTGACAGTGCGGCCCTCCCTCAATACTGACCCTCTGACAGTGCGGCACTCCGTCAGTACTGACCCTCTGACAGTGCAACACTCCCTCAGTACAGACACTCTGACAGTGCAGCGGTCCCTCAGTACTGACCCACTGACAGTGCGGCACTCCGTCAGTACTGACCCACTGACAGTGCGGCACTCCCTCAGTACTGATCCACTGACAGTGCGGCGCTCCCTCAGTACTGACCACATGACAGTGTGGCACTCCCTCAGTACCGACCCTCTGACAGTGCGGCACTACCTCAGTACTGACCCTCTGACAGTGCGGCACTCTCTCAGTACTGACCCTCTGACAGTGCGGCACTCCCTCAATACTGACACTCCGACAGTGCGCCTCTCCCTCAGTACTGACCCTCTGACAGTGCGGCACTCCCTCAGTACTGACCCTCTGACAGTGAGGCCCTCCCTCAATACTGACCCTCTGACTGTGCGGCACGCCCTCAGTACTGGCCCTCTGACAGTGTGGCACTCCCTCAGTACTGACCCACTGACAGTGCGGCACTCCGTCAGTACTGACCCACTGACAGTGCGGCACTCCCTCAGTACTGACCCTCTGACAGTGCGGCACTTCCTCAGTACTGACCCTCTGACAGTGCGGCACTCCCTCAGTACCGACCCTCTGACAGTGCGACACTTCCTCAGTACTGACCCTCTGACAGTGCGGCACTCCCTCAGTACCGACCCTCTGACAGTGCGGCACTACCTCAGTACTGACCCTCTGACAGTGCGGCACTCTCTCAGTACTGACCCTCTGACAGTGCAGCACTCCCTCAGTACTGACCCTCTGACAGTGTGACACTCCCTCAGTACTGACCTTCTGACAGCGCGGCACTCTCTCAGTACTGACCCTCGCACAGTGCAGCACTCCCTCAGTACTGACCCTCTGACAGTGTGACACTCCCTCAGTACTGACCCTCTGATATTGCGGCATTCCGTCAGTACTGACCCTCTGACAGTGCAACACTCCATCAGTACTGACACTCTGACAGTGCAGCGATCCCTCAGTACTGACCCTCTGACAGTGCGGCACTCTCTCAGTACTGACCTTCTGACAGTGCGGCACTCTCTCAGTACTGACCCTCTGACAGTGCAGCACTCCCTCAGTACTGACCCTCTGACAGTGTGACACTCCCTCAGTACTGACCCTCTGACAGTGCAACACTCCCTCAGTACTGACACTCTGACAGTGCAGCGGTCCCTCAGTACTGACCCACTGACAGTGCGGCACTCCGTCATTACTGACCCACTGACAGTGCGGCACTCCCTCAGTACTGATCCACTGACAGTGCGGCACTCCCTCAGTGCTGACCACATGACAGTGTGGCACTCCCTCAGTACCGACCCTCTGACAGTGCGGCACTGCCTCAGTACTGACCCTCTGATAGTGCGGCACTCTCTCAGTACTGACCCTCTGACAGTGCGGCACTCCCTCAATACTGACACTCCGACAGTGCGGCTCTCCCTCAGCACTGACCCTCTGACAGTGCGGTCCTCCCTCAATACTGACCCTCTGACTGTGCGGCACGCCCTCAGTACTGGCCCTCTGACAGTGTGGCACTCCGTCAGTACTGACCCACTGACAGTGCGGCACTCCCTCAGTACTGACCCTCTGACAGTGCGGAACTACCTCAGTACTGGCCCTCTGACAGTGCGGCACTACCTCAGTACTGACCCTCTGACAGTGCGGCACTCTCTCAGTACTGACCCTCTGACAGTGCAGCACTCCCTCAGTACTGACTCTCTGATATTGCGGCACTCCCTCAGTACTGACCCTCTGACAGTGCGGCACTCCCTCAGTACTGACCCTCTGACAGTGCAGCACTCCCCCAGTACTGACCCTCTGACAGTGCAACACTCCCTCAGTACTGACACTCTGACAGTGCAGCGGTCCCTCAGTACTGACCCACTGACAGTGGTGCGGCACTCCGTCAGTACTGACCCACTGACAGTACGGCACTCCCTCAGTACTGATCCTCTGACAGTGCGGCGCTCCCTCAGTACTGACCACATGACAGTGCGGCACTCCCTCAGTACTGACCTCTGACAGTGCGGCACTCCCTCAATACAGACGCACTGGCAGTGCGGCACTCCCTCAGTACTGACCCTCTGACAGTGCGGCACTCCCTCAGTACTGACCCTCTGATAATGCGGCCCTCCCTCAGTACTGACCCTCTGACAGTGCGGCCCTCCCTCAATACTGACCCTCTGACAGTGCGGCACTCCCTCAGTATTGACCCTCTGACAGTGCGGCTCTCCCTCAGTCCTGACCCTCTGACAGTGCGGCACTCCCTCAGTACTGACCCTCTGACAGTGCGGCACTCCCTCAGTACTGACCCTCTGACAGTGCGGCCCTCCCTCAATACTGACCCTCTGACAGTGCGGCACTCCGTCAGTACTGACCCTCTGACAGTGCAACACTCCCTCAGTACAGACACTCTGACAGTGCAGCGGTCCCTCAGTACTGACCCACTGACAGTGCGGCACTCCGTCAGTACTGACCCACTGACAGTGCGGCACTCCCTCAGTACTGATCCACTGACAGTGCGGCGCTCCCTCAGTACTGACCACATGACAGTGTGGCACTCCCTCAGTACCGACCCTCTGACAGTGCGGCACTACCTCAGTACTGACCCTCTGACAGTGCGGCACTCTCTCAGTACTGACCCTCTGACAGTGCGGCACTCCCTCAATACTGACACTCCGACAGTGCGCCTCTCCCTCAGTACTGACCCTCTGACAGTGCGGCACTCCCTCAGTACTGACCCTCTGAGAGTGCGGCCCTCCCTCAATACTGACCCTCTGACTGTGCGGCACGCCCTCAGTACTGGCCCTCTGACAGTGTGGCACTCCCTCAGTACTGACCCACTGACAGTGCGGTACTCCGTCAGTACTGACCCACTGACAGTGCGGCACTCCCTCAGTACTGACCCTCTGACAGTGCGGCACTTCCTCAGTACTGACCCTCTGACTGTGCGGCACTCCCTCAGTACCGACCCTATGACAGTGCGAAACTTCCTCAGTACTGACCCTCTGACAGTGCGGCACTCTCTCAGTACTGACCCTCTGACAGTGCAGCACTCCCTCAGTACTGACCCTCTGACAGTGTGACACTCCCTCAGTACTGACCTTCTGACAGCGCGGCACTCTCTCAGTACTGACCCTCTGACAGTGCAGCACTCCCTCAGTACTGACCCTCTGACAGTGTGACACTCCCTCAGTACTGACTCTCTGATATTGCGGCATTCCGTCAGTACTGACCCTCTGACAGTGCAACACTCCCTCAGTACTGACACTCTGACAGTGCAGCGGTCCCTCAGTACTGACCCACTGACAGTGCGGCACTCCGTCAGTACTGACCCACTGACAGTGCGGCACTCCCTCAGTACTGATCCACTGACAGTGCGGCGCTCCCTCAGTACTGACCACATGGCAGTGTGGCACTCCCTCAGTACTGACTCTCTGACAGTGCGGCACTCTCTCAGTACTGACCTTCTGACAGTGCGGCACTCTCTCAGTACTGACCCTCTGACAGTGCAGCACTCCCTCAGTACTGACCCTCTGACAGTGTGACACTCCCTCAGTACTGACCCTCTGACAGTGCAACACTCCCTCAGTACTGACACTCTGACAGTGCAGCGGTCCCTCAGTACTGACCCACTGACAGTGCGGCACTCCGTCAGTACTGACCCACTGACAGTGCGGCACTCCCTCAGTACTGATCCACTGACAGTGCGGCACTCCCTCAGTGCTGACCACATGACAGTGTGGCACTCCCTCAGTACCGACCCTCTGACAGTGCGGCACTGCCTCAGTACTGACCCTCTGATAGTGCGGCACTCTCTCAGTACTGACCCTCTGACAGTGCGGCACTCCCTCAATACTGACACTCCGACAGTGCGGCTCTCCCTCAGCACTGACCCTCTGACAGTGCGGCACTCCCTCAGTACTGACCCTCTGACAGTGCGGCCCTCCCTCAATACTGACCCTCTGACTGTGCGGCACGCCCTGAGTACTGGCCCTCTGACAGTGTGGCACTCCGTCAGTACTGACCCACTGACAGTGCGGCACTCCCTCAGTACTGACCCTCTGACAGTGCGGCACTTCCTCAGTACTGACCCTCTGACAGTGCGGCACTCCCTCAGTACCGACCCTCTGACAGTGCGGCACTACCTCAGTACTGGCCCTCTGACAGTGCGGCACTACCTCAGTACTGACCCTCTGACAGTGCTGCACTCTCTCAGTACTGACCCTCTGACAGTGCAGCACTCCCTCAGTACTGACCCTCTGATATTGCGGCACTCCCTCAGTACTGACCCTCTGACAGTGCGGCACTCCCTCAGTACTGACCCTCTGACAGTGCAGCACTCCCTCAGTACTGACCCTCTGACAGTGCAACACTCCCTCAGTACTGACACTCTGACAGTGCAGCGGTCCCTCAGTACTGACCCACTGACAGTGCGGCACTCCGTCAGTACTGACCCACTGACAGTGCGGCACTCCCTCAGTACTGATCCTCTGACAGTGCAGCGCTCCCTCAGTACTGACCACATGACAGTGTGGCACTCCCTCAGTACCGACCCTCTGACAGTGCGGCACTACCTCAGTACTGACTCTCTGACAGTGCGGCACTCTCTCAGTACCGACCCTCTGACAGTGCAGCAATCCCTCAATACTGACCCTCTGACAGTGCGGCACTCTCTCAGTACTGACCCTCTGACAGTGCGGCACTCCCTCAATACTGACCCTCCGACAGTGCGGCACTCTCTCAGTACTGACCCTCTGACAGTGCAGCACTCCCTCAATGCTGACCCTCTGACAGTGCGACACTCTCTCAGTACTGACCCTCTGATAGTGCAGCACTCTCTCAGTACTGACCCTCTGACAGTGCGGCACTCCCTCAATACTGACACTCCGACAGTGCGCCTCTCCCTCAGTACTGACCCTCTGACAGTGCGGCACTCCCTCAGTACTGACCCTCTGACAGTGCGGCCCTCCCTCAATACTGACCCTCTGACTGTGCGGCACGCCCTCAGTACTGGCCCTCTGACAGTGTGGCACTCCCTCAGTACTGACCCACTGACAGTGCGGCACTCCGTCAGTACTGACCCTCTGACAGTGCGGCACTTCCTCAGTACTGACCCTCTGACAGTGCGGCACTCCCTCAGTACCGACCCTCTGACAGTGCGACACTTCCTCAGTACTGACCCTCTGACAGTGCGGCACTCCCTCAGTACCGACCCTCTGACAGTGCGGCACTACCTCAGTACTGACCCTCTAACAGTGCGGCACTACATCAGTACTGACCTTCTGACAGTGCGGCACTCCGTCAGTACTGACCCACTGAGAGTGCGGCACTCCCTCAGTACTGATCCACTGACAGTGCGGCGCTCCCTCAGTACTGACCACATGACAGTGTGGCACTCCCTCAGTACTGACTCTCTGACAGTGCGGCACTCTCTCAGTACTGACCTTCTGACAGTGCGGAACTCTCTCAGTACTGACCCTCTGACAGTGCAGCACTCCCTCAGTACTGACCCTCTGACAGTGTGACACTCCCTCAGTACTGACCTTCTGACAGCGCGGCACTCTCTCAGTACTGACCCTCTGACAGTGCAGCACTCCCTCAGTACTGACCCTCTGACAGTGTGACACTCCCTCAGTACTGACTCTCTGATATTGCGGCATTCCGTCAGTACTGACCCTCTGACAGTGCAACACTCCCTCAGTACTGACACTCTGACAGTGCAGCGGTCCCTCAGTACTGACCCACTGACAGTGCGGCACTCCGTCAGTACTGACCCACTGACAGTGCGGCACTCCCTCAGTACTGATCCACTGACAGTGCGGCGCTCCCTCAGTACTGACCACATGACAGTGTGGCACTCCCTCAGTACTGACTCTCTGACAGTGCGGCACTCTCTCAGTACTGACCTTCTGACAGTGCGGCACTCTCTCAGTACTGACCCTCTGACAGTGCAGCACTCCCTCAGTACTGACCCTCTGACAGTGTGACACTCCCTCAGTACTGACCCTCTGACAGTGCAACACTCCCTCAGTACTGACACTCTGACAGTGCAGCAGTCCCTCAGTACTGACCCACTGACAGTGCGGCACTCCGTCAGTACTGACCCACTGACAGTGCGGCACTCCCTCAGTACTGATCCACTGACAGTGCGGCACTCCGTCAGTGCTGACCACATGACAGTGTGGCACTCCCTCAGTACCGACCCTCTGACAGTGCGGCACTGCCTCAGTACTGACCCTCTGATAGTGCGGCACTCTCTCAGTACTGACCCTCTGACAGTGCGGCACTCCCTCAATACTGACACTCCGACAGTGCGGCTCTCCCTCAGTACTGACCCTCTGACAGTGCGGCACTCCCTCAGTACTGACCCTCTGACAGTGCGGCCCTCCCTCAATACTGACCCTCTGACTGTGCGGCACGCCCTGAGTACTGGCCCTCTGACAGTGTGGCACTCCGTCAGTACTGACCCACTGACAGTGCGGCACTCCCTCAGTACTGACCCTCTGACAGTGCGGCACTTCCTCAGTACTGACCCTCTGACAGTGCGGCACTCCCTCAGTACCGACCCTCTGACAGTGCGGCACTACCTCAGTACTTGCCCTCTGACAGTGCGGCACTACCTCAGTACTGACCCTCTGACAGTGCTGCACTCTCTCAGTACTGACCCTCTGACAGTGCAGCACTCCCTCAGTACTGACCCTCTGATATTGCGGCACTCCCTCAGTACTGACCCTCTGACAGTGCGGCACTCCCTCAGTACTGACCCTCTGACAGTGCAGCACTCCCTCAGTACTGACCCTCTGACAGTGCAACACTCCCTCAGTACTGACACTCTGACAGTGCAGCGGTCCCTCAGTACTGACCCACTGACAGTGGTGCGGCACTCCGTCAGTACTGACCCACTGACAGTGCGGCACTCCCTCAGTACTGATCCTCTGACAGTGCAGCGCTCCCTCAGTACTGACCACATGACAGTGTGGCACTCCCTCAGTACCGACCCTCTGACAGTGCGGCACTACCTCAGTACTGACTCTCTGACAGTGCGGCACTCTCTCAGTACCGACCCTCTGACAGTGCAGCACTCCCTCAATACTGACCCTCTGACAGTGCGGCACTCTCTCAGTACTGACCCTCTGACAGTGCGGCACTCCCTCAATACTGACCCTCCGACAGTGCGGCACTCTCTCAGTACTGACCCTCTGACAGTGCAGCACTCCCTCAATGCTGACCCTCTGACAGTGCGACACTCTCTCAGTACTGACCCTCTGATAGTGCAGCACTCTCTCAGTACTGACCCTCTGACAGTGCGGCACTCCCTCAATACTGACACTCCGACAGTGCGCCTCTCCCTCAGTACTGACCCTCTGACAGTGCGGCACTCCCTCAGTACTGACCCTCTGAGAGTGCGGCCCTCCCTCAATACTGACCCTCTGACTGTGCGGCACGCCCTCAGTACTGGCCCTCTGACAGTGTGGCACTCCCTCAGTACTGACCCACTGACAGTGCGGCACTCCGTCAGTACTGACCCTCTGACAGTGCGGCACTTCCTCAGTACTGACCCTCTGACAGTGCGGCACTCCCTCAGTACCGACCCTCTGACAGTGCGACACTTCCTCAGTACTGACTCTCTGACAGTGCGGCACTCCCTCAGTACCGACCCTCTGACAGTGCGGCACTACCTCAGTACTGACCCTCTGACAGTGCGGCACTACCTCAGTACTGACCTTCTGACAGTGCGGCACTCCGTCAGTACTGACCCACTGAGAGTGCGGCACTCCCTCAGTACTGATCCACTGACAGTGCGGCGCTCCCTCAGTACTGACCACATGACAGTGTGGCACTCCCTCAGTACTGACCCACTGACAGTGCGGCCCTCTCTCAGTACTGACCTTCTGACAGTGCGGCTCTCCCTCAGTACTGACCCTCTGACAGTGCGGAACTCTCTCAGTACTGACCCTCTGACAGTGCAGCACTCCCTCAGTCCTGACCCTCTGACAGTGTGACACTCCCTCAGTACAGACACTCTGACAGTGCAGCGGTCCCTCAGTACTGACCCATTGACAGTGCGGCACTCCGTCAGTACTGACCCACTGACAGTGCGGCACTCCCTCAGTACTGATCCACTGACAGTGCGGCGCTCCCTCAGTGCTGACCACATGACAGTGTGGCACTCCCTCAGTACCGACCCTCTGACAGTGCGGCACTGCCTCAGTACTGACCCTCTGACAGTGCGGCACTCTCTCAGTACTGACCCTCTGACAGTGCGGCACTCCCTCAATCCTGACACTCCGACAGTGCGGCTCTCCCTCAGCACTGACCCTCTGACAGTGCGGCACTACCTCAGTATTGACCCTCTGACTGTGCGGCACGCCCTCAGTACTGGCCCTCTGACAGTGCAGCCCTCCCTCAATACTGACCCTCTGACAGTGCGGCATTCCCTCAGTATTGACCCACTGACAGTGCGGCACTACCTCAGTATTGACCCTCTGACAGTGTGGCACTCTCTCAGTACTGACCCTCTGACAGTGCAGCACTCCCTCAGTACTGACCCTCTGACAGTGCAGCGGTCCCTCAGTACTGACCCACTGACAGTGCGGCACTCCGTCAGTACTGACCCACTGACAGTGCGGCACTCCCTCAGTACTGACCCTCTGATATTGCGGCACTCCCTCAGTACTGACCCTCTGACAGTGCGGCACTACCTCAGTACTGACCCTCTGACAGTGCAGCACTCCCTCAGTACTGACCCTCTGACAGTGCAACACTCCCTCAGTACTGACACTCTGACAGTGCAGCGGTCCCTCAGTACTGACCCACTGACAGTGCGGCACTCCGTCAGTACTGACCCACTGACAGTGCGGCACTCCCTCAGTACTGATCCTCTGACAGTGCGGCGCTCCCTCAGTACTGACCACATGACAGTGTGGCACTCCCTCAATACTGACCCTCTGACAGTGCGGCACTCTCTCAGTACTGACCCTCTGACAGTGCGGCACTCCCTCAATACTGACCCTCTGACAGTGCGGCACTCCCTCAGTACTGACCCTCTGACAGTGCGACACTCCCTCTGCTCTGACCCTTTGACAGTGCGTCCCTCCCTCAGCACTGACCCTCTGACAGTGTGACACTCCCTTAGTACTGACCCTCTGACAGTACACCTCTCCCTCAGTACTGACCCTCTGACAGTGCGGCACACCCTCAGTACTGACCCTCTGAAAGTGCGGCCCTCCCTCAATACTGACCCTCTGGTAGTGCGGCACTTCCTCAGTACTGACCCTCTGACAGTGCAGCTCTCCCTCAGTACTGACCCTCTGACAGTGCGGCACTCCCTCAGCACTGATCCTCTGACAGTGCGGCCCTCCCTCAATACTGACCCTCTGACAGTGCGGCACTCCCTCAATACTGACCCTCTGACAGTGCGGCCCTCCCTCAATACTGACCCTCTGACAGTGCGGCACTACCTCAGTATTGACCCTCTCACTGTGCGGCACGCCCTCAGTACTGGCCCTCTGACAGTGCAGCCCTCCCTCAATACTGACCCTCTGACAGTGCGGCATTCCCTCAGTATTGACCCACTGACAGTGCGGCTCTACCTCAGTATTGACCCTCTGACTGTGCGGCACGACCTCAGTACTGACCCTCTGACAGTGTGGCACTCCCTCAGTATTGAACCTCTGACAGTGCGGTACGCCCTCAGTACTGACCCTCTGACAGTGCGGCACTCCCTCAGTACCGACCCTCTGACAGTGCGGCACTACCTCAGTACTGGCCCTCTGACAGTGCGGCACTACCTCAGTACTGACCCTCTGACAGTGCGGCACTCTCTCAGTACTGACCCTCTGACAGTGCAGCACTCCCTCAGTACTGACCCTCTGATAGTGCGGCACTCCCTCAATACTGACACTCCGACAGTGCGCCTCTCCCTCAATACTGACACTCCGACAGTGCGCCTCTCCCTCAGTACTGACCCTCTGACTGTGCGGCACTCCCTCAGTACTGACCCTCTGACAGTGCGGCCCTCCCTCAATACTGACCCTCTGACTGTGCGGCACGCCCTCAGTACTGGCCCTCTGACAGTGTGGCACTCCCTCAGTACTGACCCACTGACAGTGCGGCTCTCCGTCAGTACTGACCCACTGACAGTGCGGCACTCCCTCAGTACTGACCCTCTGACAGTGCGGCACTTCCTCAGTACTGACCCTCTGACAGTGCGGCACTCCCTCAGTACCGACCCTCTGACAGTGCGACACTTTCTCAGTACTGACCCTCTGACAGTGCGGCACTCCCTCAGTACCGACCCTCTGACAGTGCGGCACTACCTCAGTACTGACCCTCTGACAGTGCGGCACTACCTCAGTACTGACCTTCTGACAGTGCGGCACTCCGTCAGTACTGACCCACTGAGAGTGCGGCACTCCCTCAGTACTGATCCACTGACAGTGCGGCGCTCCCTCAGTACTGACCACATGACAGTGTGGCACTCACTCAGTACTGACTCTCTGACAGTGCGGCACTCTCTCAGTACTGACCTTCTGACAGTGCAGCACTCCCTCAGTACTGACCCTCTGACAGTGTGACACTCCCTCAGTACTGACACTCTGACAGTGCAACACTCCCTCAGTACTGACCCATTGACAGTGCGGCACTCCGTCAGTACTGACCCACTGACAGTGCGGCACTCCCTCAGTCCTGATCCACTGACAGTGCGGCGCTCCCTCAGTGCTGACCACATGACAGTGTGGCACTCCCTCAGTACCGACCCTCTGACAGTGCGGCACTGCCTCAGTACTGACCCTCTGACAGTGCGGCACTCTCTCAGTACTGACCCTCTGACAGTGCGGCACTCCCTCAATACTGACACTCCGACAGTGCGGCTCTCCCTCAGCACTGACCCTCTGACAGTGCGGCACTCCCTCAGTACTGACCCTCTGACAGTGCGGCCCTCCCTCAATACTGACCCTCTGACAGTGCGGCACTCCCTCAGTACCGACCCTCTGACAGTGCGGCACTACCTCAGTACTGACCCTCTGACAGTGCGGCACTACCTCAGTACTGACCTTCTGACAGTGCGGCACTCCGTCAGTACTGACCCACTGAGAGTGCGGCACTCCCTCAGTACTGATCCACTGACAGTGCGGCGCTCCCTCAGTACTGACCACATGACAGTGTGGCACTCCCTCAGTACTGACTCTCTGACAGTGCGGCACTCTCTCAGTACTGACCTTCTGACAGTGCAGCACTCCCTCAGTACTGACCCTCTGACAGTGTGACACTCCCTCAGTACTGACACTCTGACAGTGCAACACTCCCTCAGTACTGACCCATTGACAGTGCGGCACTCCGTCAGTACTGACCCACTGACAGTGCGGCACTCCCTCAGTACTGATCCACTGACAGTGCGGCGCTCCCTCAGTGCTGACCACATGACAGTGTGGCACTCCCTCAGTACCGACCCTCTGACAGTGCGGCACTGCCTCAGTACTGACCCTCTGACAGTGCAGCACTCTCTCAGTACTGACCCTCTGACAGTGCGGCACTCCCTCAATACTGACACTCCGACAGTGCGGCTCTCCCTCAGCACTGACCCTCTGACAGTGCGGCACTCCCTCAGTACTGACCCTCTGACAGTGCGGCCCTCCCTCAATACTGACCCTCTGACTGTGCGGCACGCCCTCAGTACTGGCCCTCTGACAGTGTGGCACTCCCTCAGTCCTGACCCACTGACAGTGCGGCACTCCGTCAGTACTGACCCACTGACAGTGCGGCACTCCCTCAGTACTGACCCTCTGACAGTGCGGCACTTCCTCAGTACTGACCCTCTGACAGTGCGGCACTCCCTCAGTACCGACCCTCTGACAGTGCGGCACTACCTCAGTACTGGCCCTCTGACAGTGTGGCACTCTCTCAGTACTGACCCTCTGACAGTGCAGCACTCCCTCAGTACTGACCCTCTGATATTGCGGCACTCCCTCAGTACTGACCCTCTGACAGTGCGGCACTACCTCAGTACTGACCCTCTGACAGTGCAGCACTCCCTCAGTACTGACCCTCTGACAGTGCGGCACTACCTCAGTACTGACCCTCTGACAGTGTGGCACTCTCTCAGTACTGACCCTCTGACAGTGCAGCACTCCCTCAGTACTGACCCTCTGATATTGCGGCACTCCCTCAGTACTGACCCTCTGACAGTGCGGCACTACCTCAGTACTGACACTCTGACAGTGCAGCGGTCCCTCAGTACTGACCCACTGACAGTGCGGCACTCCGTCAGTACTGACCCACTGACAGTGCGGCACTCCCTCAGTACTGATCCTCTGACAGTGCGGCGCTCCCTCAGTACTGACCACATGACAGTGTGGCACTCCCTCAGTACCGACCCTCTGATAGTGCAGCACTCCCTCAATACTGACCCTCTGACAGTGCAACACTCCCTCAGTACTGACACTCTGACAGTGCAGCGGTCCCTCAGTACTGACCCTCTGACAGTGCGGCACTCTCTCAGTACTGACCCTCTGACAGTGCGGCACTCCCTCAATACTGACCCTCTGACAGTGCGGCACTCCCTCAGTACTGACCCTCTGACAGTGCGACACTCCCTCAGCTCTGACCCTTTGACAGTGCGTCCCTCCCTCAGCACTGACCCTCTGACAGTGTGACACTCCCTTAGTACTGACCCTCTGACAGTACACCTCTCCCTCAGTACTGACCCTCTGACAGTGCGGCACTCCCTCAGTACTGACCCTCTGAAAGTGCGGCCCTCCCTCAATACTGACCCTCTGGTAGTGCGGCACTCCCTCAGTACTGACCCTCTGACAGTGCGGCTCTCCCTCAGTATTGACCCTCTGACAGTGCAGCTCTCCCTCAGTACTGACCCTCTGACAGTGCAGCACTCCCTCAGTACTGACCCTCTGACAGTGCAACACTCCCTCAGTCCTGACCCTCTGACAGTGCGGCACTACCTCAGTACTGACCCTCTGACAGTGTGGCACTCTCTCAGTACTGACCCTCTGACAGTGCAGCACTCCCTCAGTACTGACCCTCTGATATTGCGGCACTCCCTCAGTACTGACCCTCTGACAGTGCGGCACTACCTCAGTACTGACCCTCTGACAGTGCAGCACTCCCTCAGTACTGACCCTCTGACAGTGCAACACTCCCTCAGTACTGACACTCTGACAGTGCAGCGGTCCCTCAGTACTGACCCACTGACAGTGCGGCACTCCCTCAGTACTGATCCTCTGACAGTGCGGCGCTCCCTCAGTACTGACCACATGACAGTGCGGCACTCCCTTAGTACTGACGCACTGGTAGTGAGGCACTCCCTCACTACTGACCCTCTGACAGTGTGGCACTCCCTCAGTACTGACCCTCTGACAGTGCGGCACTCCCTCAGTACTGACCACATGACAGTGCGGCACTCACTCAGTACTGACCCTCTGACAGTGCAGCACTCCCTTAGTACTGACCCTCTGACAGTGCAGCACTCCCTTAGTACTGACGCACTGGTAGTGAGGCACTCCCTCAGTCCTGACCCTCAGACAGTGTGGCACTCCCTCAGTACTGACCCTCTGACAGTGCGACACTCCCTCAGTACTGACCCTCTGACAGTGTGGCACTCCCTCAGTACTGACCCTCTGACAGTGCGGCACTACCTCAGTATTGACCCTCTGACTGTGCGGCACGCCCTCAGGACTGACCATCTGACAGTGCGGCACTCCCTCAGGACTGACCACATGACAGTGCGGCACTCCCTCAGTACTGACCCTCTGACAGTGTGACACTCCCTCAGTATTGACCCTCTGACAGTGCGGCCCTCCCTCAATACTGACCCTCTGACTGTGCGGCACGCCCTCAGTACTGGCCCTCTGACAGTGTGGCACTCCCTCAGTACTGACCCACTGACAGTGCGGCACTCCGTCAGTACTGACCCACTGACAGTGCGGCACTCCCTCAGTACTAACCCTCTGACAGTGCGGCACTTCCTCAGTACTGACCCTCTGACAGTGCGGCACTCCCTCAGTACCGACCCTCTGACAGTGCGACACTTCCTCAGTACTGACCCTCTGACAGTGCGGCACTCCCTCAGTACCGACCCTCTGACAGTGCGGCACTACCTCAGTACTGACCCTCTGACAGTGCGGCACTCCCTCAGTACTGACCTTCTGACAGTGCGGCACTCCGTCAGTACTGACCCACTGAGAGTGCGGCACTCCCTCAGTACTGATCCACTGACAGTGCGGCGCTCCCTCAGTACTGACCACATGACAGTGTGGCACTCCCTCAGTACTGACTCTCTGACAGTGCGGCACTCTCTCAGTACTGACCTTCTGACAGTGCGGAACTCTCTCAGTACTGACCCTCTGACAGTGCAGCACTCCCTCAGTACTGACCCTCTGACAGTGCGGCCCTCCCTCAATACTGACCCTCTGACAGTGCGGCACTACCTCAGTATTGACCCTCTGACTGTGCGGCACGCCCTCAGTACTGGCCCTCTGACAGTTCGGCCCTCCCTCAATACTGACCCTCTGACAGTGCGGCATTCCCTCAGTATTGACCCTCTGACAGTGCGGCATTCCCTCAGTACTGACCATCTGAATGTGCGGCACTCCCTCAGTACTGACCTCTGACAGTGCGGCCCTCCCTCAATACTGACCCTCTGACAGTGCGGCACTCCCTCAGTACTGACCCTCTGACAGTGCGGCACTCCCTCAGTACTGACCCTCTGACAGTGCGGCACTCCCTTAGTACTGACCACATGACAGTGAGGCACTCCCTCAGTACTGACCCTCAGACAGTTCGGCACTCCCTCACTACTGACCCTCTGACAGTGTGGCACTCCCTCAGTACTGACCCTCTGACAGAGCGACACTCCCTCAGTACTGACCCTCTGAAAGTGTGGCACTCCCTCAGTACTGACCTTCTGACAGTGCGACACTCCCTCAGTACTGACTCTCTAACAGTGCGGCACTCCCTCAGTACTGACCCTCTGACAGTGCGGCACTCCCCCAATACTGACCGACAGTGCGGCACTACATCAGTACTGACCCTCTGACAGTGCGGCACTCCCTCAGCAATGACCCTCTGACAGTGTGACACTCCCTTAGTACTGACCCTCTGACAGTGCGGCTCTCCCTCAGTACTGACCCTCTGACAGTGCGGCACTCCCTCAGTACTGACCCTCTGACAGTGCGGCCCTCCCTCAATACTGACCCTCTGACAGTGCGGCACTCCGTCAGTACTGACCCTCTGACAGTGCAACACTCCCTCAGTACAGACACACTGACAGTGCAGCGGTCCCTCAGTACTGACCCACTGACAGTGCGGCACTCCGTCAGTACTGACCCACTGACAGTGCGGCGCTCCCTCAGTACTGACCACATGACAGTGTGGCACTCCCTCAGTACCGACCCTCTGACAGTGCGGCACTACCTCAGTACTGACCCTCTGACAGTGCGGCACTCTCTCAGTACTGACCCTCTGACAGTGCGGCACTCCCTCAATACTGACACTCCGACAGTGCGCCTCTCCCTCAGTACTGACCCTCTGACAGTGCGGCACTCCCTCAGTACTGACCCTCTGACAGTGCGGCCCTCCCTCAATACTGACCCTCTGACTGTGCGGCACGCCCTCAGTACTGGCCCTCTGACAGTGTGGCACTCCCTCAGTACAGACCCACTGACAGTGCGGCACTCCGTCAGTACTGACCCACTGACAGTGCGGCACTCCCTCAGTACTGACCCTCTGACAGTGCGGCACTTCCTCAGTACTGACCCTCTGACAGTGCGGCACTCCCTCAGTACCGACCCTCTGACAGTGCGACACTTCCTCAGTACTGACCCTCTGACAGTGCGGCACTCCCTCAGTACCGACCCTCTGACAGTGCGGCACTACCTCAGTACTGACCCTCTGACAGTGCGGCACTACCTCAGTACTGACCTTCTGACAGTGCGGCACTCTCTCAGTACTGACCCTCTGACAGTGCAGCACTCCCTCAGTACTGACCCTCTGACAGTGTGACACTCCCTCAGTACTGACACTCTGACAGTGCAGCGGTCCCTCAGTACTGACCCACTGACAGTGCGGCACTCCGTCAGTACTGACCCACTGACAGTGCGGCACTCCCTCAGTACTGATCCACTGACAGTGCGGCGCTCCCTCAGTACTGATCCACTGACAGTGCGGCACTCTCTCAGTACTGACCTTCTGACAGTGCAGCACTCTCTCAGTACTGACCCTCTGACAGTGCAGCACTCCCTCAGTACTGACCCTCTGACAGTGTGACACTCCCTCAGTACTGACCCTCTGACAGTGCAACACTCCCTCAGTACTGACACTCTGACAGTGCAGCGGTCCCTCAGTACTGACCCACTGACAGTGCGGCACTCCCTCAGTACTGACCCACTGACAGTGCGGCACTCCCTCAGTACTGACCCTCTGACAGTGTGGCACTCCCTCAGTACTGGCACTCTGACAGTGCAGCACTCCCTCAGTACTGACCCTCTGACAGTGCGGCCCTCCCACAATACTGACCCTCTGATAGTGCGGCACTCCCTCAGTACTGACCCTCTGACAGTGCGGCTCTCCCTCAGTATTGACCCTCTGACAGTGCAGCTCTCCCTCAGTACTGACCCTCTGACAGTGCGGCACTCCCTCAGTACTGACCCTCTGACAGTGCGGCCCTCCCTCAATACTGACCCTCTGACAGTGCGGCACTCCCTCAATACTGACCCTCTGATAGTGCGGCACTCCCTCAGTACTGACCCTCTGACAGTGCGGCATTCCCTCAGTATTGACCCTCTGACAGTGCGGCACTCCCTCAGTACTGATCCTCTGACAGTGTGGCACTCCCTCAGTATTGACCCTCTGACAGTGCGGTACGCCCTCAGGACTGACCATCTGACAGTGCAGCACTCCCTCAGTACTGACCATCTGAATGTGCGGCACTCCCTCAGTACTGACCTCTGACAGTGCGGCACTCCCTCAATACAGACGCACTGGCAGTGCGGCACTCCCTCAGTACTGACCCTCTGACAGTGCGGCACTCCCTCAGTACTGATCCTCTGACAGTGCGGCGCTCCCTCAGTACTGACCACATGACAGTGTGGCACTCCCACAGTACTGACCCTCTGACAGTGCAACACTCCCTCAGTACTGACCCTCTGACAGTGTGACACTCCCTCAGTATTGACCCTCTGACAGTGCGGCCCTCCCTCAATACTGACCCTCTGACTGTGCGGCACGCCCTCAGTACTGGCCCTCTGACAGTGTGGCACTCCCTCAGTACTGACCCACTGACAGTGCGGCACTCCGTCAGTACTGACCCACTGACAGTGCGGCACTCCCTCAGTACTAACCCTCTGACAGTGCGGCACTTCCTCAGTACTGACCCTCTGACAGTGCGGCACTCCCTCAGTACCGACCCTCTGACAGTGCGACACTTCCTCAGTACTGACCCTCTGACAGTGCGGCACTCCCTCAGTACCGACCCTCTGACAGTGCGGCACTACCTCAGTACTGACCCTCTGACAGTGCGGCACTCCCTCAGTACTGACCTTCTGACAGTGCGGCACTCCGTCAGTACTGACCCACTGAGAGTGCGGCACTCCCTCAGTACTGATCCACTGACAGTGCGGCGCTCCCTCAGTACTGACCACATGACAGTGTGGCACTCCCTCAGTACTGACTCTCTGACAGTGCGGCACTCTCTCAGTACTGACCTTCTGACAGTGCGGAACTCTCTCAGTACTGACCCTCTGACAGTGCAGCACTCCCTCAGTACTGACCCTCTGACAGTGCGGCCCTCCCTCAATACTGACCCTCTGACAGTGCGGCACTACCTCAGTATTGACCCTCTGACTGTGCGGCACGCCCTCAGTACTGGCCCTCTGACAGTTCGGCCCTCCCTCAATACTGACCCTCTGACAGTGCGGCATTCCCTCAGTATTGACCCTCTGACAGTGCGGCATTCCCTCAGTACTGACCATCTGAATGTGCGGCACTCCCTCAGTACTGACCTCTGACAGTGCGGCCCTCCCTCAATACTGACCCTCTGACAGTGCGGCACTCCCTCAGTACTGACCCTCTGACAGTGCGGCACTCCCTCAGTACTGACCCTCTGACAGTGCGGCACTCCCTTAGTACTGACCACATGACAGTGAGGCACTCCCTCAGTACTGACCCTCAGACAGTTCGGCACTCCCTCACTACTGACCCTCTGACAGTGTGGCACTCCCTCAGTACTGACCCTCTGACAGAGCGACACTCCCTCAGTACTGACCCTCTGAAAGTGTGGCACTCCCTCAGTACTGACCTTCTGACAGTGCGACACTCCCTCAGTACTGACTCTCTAACAGTGCGGCACTCCCTCAGTACTGACCCTCTGACAGTGCGGCACTCCCCCAATACTGACCGACAGTGCGGCACTACATCAGTACTGACCCTCTGACAGTGCGGCACTCCCTCAGCAATGACCCTCTGACAGTGTGACACTCCCTTAGTACTGACCCTCTGACAGTGCGGCTCTCCCTCAGTACTGACCCTCTGACAGTGCGGCACTCCCTCAGTACTGACCCTCTGACAGTGCGGCCCTCCCTCAATACTGACCCTCTGACAGTGCGGCACTCCGTCAGTACTGACCCTCTGACAGTGCAACACTCCCTCAGTACAGACACACTGACAGTGCAGCGGTCCCTCAGTACTGACCCACTGACAGTGCGGCACTCCGTCAGTACTGACCCACTGACAGTGCGGCGCTCCCTCAGTACTGACCACATGACAGTGTGGCACTCCCTCAGTACCGACCCTCTGACAGTGCGGCACTACCTCAGTACTGACCCTCTGACAGTGCGGCACTCTCTCAGTACTGACCCTCTGACAGTGCGGCACTCCCTCAATACTGACACTCCGACAGTGCGCCTCTCCCTCAGTACTGACCCTCTGACAGTGCGGCACTCCCTCAGTACTGACCCTCTGACAGTGCGGCCCTCCCTCAATACTGACCCTCTGACTGTGCGGCACGCCCTCAGTACTGGCCCTCTGACAGTGTGGCACTCCCTCAGTACAGACCCACTGACAGTGCGGCACTCCGTCAGTACTGACCCACTGACAGTGCGGCACTCCCTCAGTACTGACCCTCTGACAGTGCGGCACTTCCTCAGTACTGACCCTCTGACAGTGCGGCACTCCCTCAGTACCGACCCTCTGACAGTGCGACACTTCCTCAGTACTGACCCTCTGACAGTGCGGCACTCCCTCAGTACCGACCCTCTGACAGTGCGGCACTACCTCAGTACTGACCCTCTGACAGTGCGGCACTACCTCAGTACTGACCTTCTGACAGTGCGGCACTCTCTCAGTACTGACCCTCTGACAGTGCAGCACTCCCTCAGTACTGACCCTCTGACAGTGTGACACTCCCTCAGTACTGACACTCTGACAGTGCAGCGGTCCCTCAGTACTGACCCACTGACAGTGCGGCACTCCGTCAGTACTGACCCACTGACAGTGCGGCACTCCCTCAGTACTGATCCACTGACAGTGCGGCGCTCCCTCAGTACTGATCCACTGACAGTGCGGCACTCTCTCAGTACTGACCTTCTGACAGTGCAGCACTCTCTCAGTACTGACCCTCTGACAGTGCAGCACTCCCTCAGTACTGACCCTCTGACAGTGTGACACTCCCTCAGTACTGACCCTCTGACAGTGCAACACTCCCTCAGTACTGACACTCTGACAGTGCAGCGGTCCCTCAGTACTGACCCACTGACAGTGCGGCACTCCCTCAGTACTGACCCACTGACAGTGCGGCACTCCCTCAGTACTGACCCTCTGACAGTGTGGCACTCCCTCAGTACTGGCACTCTGACAGTGCAGCACTCCCTCAGTACTGACCCTCTGACAGTGCGGCCCTCCCACAATACTGACCCTCTGATAGTGCGGCACTCCCTCAGTACTGACCCTCTGACAGTGCGGCTCTCCCTCAGTATTGACCCTCTGACAGTGCAGCTCTCCCTCAGTACTGACCCTCTGACAGTGCGGCACTCCCTCAGTACTGACCCTCTGACAGTGCGGCCCTCCCTCAATACTGACCCTCTGACAGTGCGGCACTCCCTCAATACTGACCCTCTGATAGTGCGGCACTCCCTCAGTACTGACCCTCTGACAGTGCGGCATTCCCTCAGTATTGACCCTCTGACAGTGCGGCACTCCCTCAGTACTGATCCTCTGACAGTGTGGCACTCCCTCAGTATTGACCCTCTGACAGTGCGGTACGCCCTCAGGACTGACCATCTGACAGTGCAGCACTCCCTCAGTACTGACCATCTGAATGTGCGGCACTCCCTCAGTACTGACCTCTGACAGTGCGGCACTCCCTCAATACAGACGCACTGGCAGTGCGGCACTCCCTCAGTACTGACCCTCTGACAGTGCGGCACTCCCTCAGTACTGATCCTCTGACAGTGCGGCGCTCCCTCAGTACTGACCACATGACAGTGTGGCACTCCCACAGTACTGACCCTCTGACAGTGCAACACTCCCTCAGTACTGACACTCTGACAGTGCAGCGGTCCCTCAGTACTGACCCACTGACAGTGCGGCACTCCGTCAGTACTGACCCACTGACAGTGCGGCACTCCCTCAGTACTGATCCACTGACAGTGCGGCACTCCCTCAGTGCTGACCTCATGACAGTGTGGCACTCCCTCAGTACCGACCCTCTGAGAGTGCGGCACTGCCTCAGTACTGACCCTCAGATCGTGCGGCACTCTCTCAGTACTGACCCTCTGACAGTGCGGCACTCCCTCAATACTGACACTCCGACAGTGCGGCTCTCCCTCAGCACTGACCCTCTGACAGTGCGGCACTCCCTCAGTACTGACCCTCTGACAGTGCGGCCCTCCCTCAATACTAACCCTCTGACAGTGTGGCACTCCCTCAGTCCTGACCCACTGACAGTGCGGCACTCCGTCAGTACTGACCCACTGACAGTGCGGCACTCCCTCAGTACTGACCCTCTGACAGTGCGGCACTTCCTCAGTACTGACCCTCTGACAGTGCGGCACTCCCTCAGTACCGACCCTCTGACAGTGCGGCACTACCTCAGTACTGGCCCTCTGACAGTGCGGCACTACCTCAGTACTGACCCTCTGACAGTGCGGCACTCTCTCAGTACTGACCCTCTGACAGTGCAGCACTCCCTCAGTACTGACCCTCTGATATTGCGGCACTCCCTCAGTACTGACCCTCTGACAGTGCGGCACTCCCTCAGTACTGACCCTCTGACAGTGCAGCTCTCCGTCAGTACTGACCCTCTGACAGTGCAACACTCCCTCAGTACTGACACTCTGACAGTGCAGCGGTCCCTCAGTACTGACCCACTGACAGTGCGGCACTCCGTCAGTACTGACCCACTGACAGTGCGGCATTCCCTCAGTACTGATCCTCTGACAGTGCGGCGCTCCCTCAGTACTAACCACATGACAGTGTGGCACTCCCTCAGTACCGACCCTCTGACAGTGCGGCACTACCTCAGTACTGACTCTCTGACAGTGCGGCACTCTCTCAGTACCGACCCTCTGACAGTGCGGCACTCTCTCAGTACTGACCCTCTGACAGTGCGGCACTCCCTCAATACTGACCCTCCGACAGTGCGGCACTCTCTCAGTACTGACCCTCTGACAGTGCAGCACTCCCTCAATGCTGACCCTCTGACAGTGCGGCACTTTCTCAGTACTGACCCTCTGATAGTGCAGCACTCCCTCAGTACTGACCCTCTGACAGTGCGGCACTCCCTCAATACTGACACTCCGACAGTGCGCCTCTCCCTCAGTACCGACCCTCTGACAGTGCGGCACTACCTCAGTACTGACTCTCTGACAGTGCGGCACTCTCTCAGTACCGACCCTCTGACAGTGCGGCACTCTCTCAGTACTGACCCTCTGACAGTGCGGCACTCCCTCAATACTGACCCTCCGACAGTGCGGCACTCCCTCAGTACTGACCCTCTGACAGTGCGGCCCTCCCTCAATACTGACCCTCTGACTGTGCGGCACGGCCTCAGTACTGGCCCTCTGACAGTGTGGCACTCCCTCAGTACTGACCCACTGACAGTGCGGCACTCCGTCAGTACTGACCTACTGACAGTGCGGCACTCCCTCAGTACTGACCCTCTGACAGTGCGGCACTTCCTCAGTACTGACCCTCTGACAGTGCGGCACTCCCTCAGTACCGACCCTCTGACAGTGCAACACTTCCTCAGTACTGACCCTCTGACAGTGCGGCACTCCCTCAGTCCCGACCCTCTGACAGTGCGGCACTACCTCAGTACTGACCCTCTGACAGTGCGGCACTACCTCAGTACTGACCCTCTGATATTGTGGCATTCCGTCAGTACTGACCCTCTGACAGTGCAACACTCCCTCAGTACTGACCCTCTGACAGTGCAACACTCCCTCAGTACTGACACTCTGACAGTGCAGCGGTCCCTCAGTACTGACCCACTGACAGTGCGGCACTCCGTCAGTACTGACCCACTGACAGTGCGGCACTCCCTCAGTACTGATCCACTGACAGTGCGGCGCTCCCTCAGTACTGACCACATGGCAGTGTGGCACTCCCTCAGTACTGACTCTCTGACAGTGCGGCACTCTCTCAGTACTGACCTTCTGACAGTGCGGAACTCTCTCAGTACTGACCCTCTGACAGTGCAGCACTCCCTCAGTACTGACCCTCTGACAGTGTGACACTCCCTCAGTACTGACCCTCTGACAGTGCAACACTCCCTCAGTACTGACCCACTGACAGTGCGGCACTCCGTCAGTACTGATCCACTGACAGTGCGGCGCTCCCTCAGTGCTGACCACATGACAGTGTGGCACTCCCTCAGTACCGACCCTCTGACAGTGCGGCACTGCCTCAGTACTGACCCTCTGACAGTGCGGCACTCTCTCAGTACTGACCCTCTGACAGTGCGGCACTCCCTCAATACTGACACTCCGACAGTGCGGCTCTCCCTCAGCACTGACCCTCTGACAGTGCGGCACTCCCTCAGTACTTACCCTCTGACAGTGCGGCCCTCCCTCAATACTGACCCTCTGACTGTGCGGCACGCCCTCAGTACTGGCCCTCTGACAGTGTGGCACTCCCTCAGTCCTGACCCACTGACAGTGCGGCACTCCGTCAGTACTGACCCACTGACAGTGCGGCACTTCCTCAGTACTGACCCTCTGACAGTGCGGCACTTCCTCAGTACTGACCCTCTGACAGTGCGGCACTCCCTCAGTACCGACCCTCTGACAGTGCGGCACTACCTCAGTACTGGCCCTCTGACAGTGCGGCACTACCTCAGTACTGACCCTCTGACAGTGCGGCACTCTCTCAGTACTGACCCTCTGACAGTGCAGCACTCCCTCAGTACTGACCCTCTGATATTGCGGCACTCCCTCAGTACTGACCCTCTGACAGTGCGGCACTACCTCAGTACTGACCCTCTGACAGTGCAGCACTCCCTCAGTACTGACCCTCTGACAGTGCAACACTCCCTCAGTACTGACACTCTGACAGTGCAGCGGTCCCTCAGTACTGACCCACTGACAGTGCGGCACTTCGTCAGTACTGACCCACTGACAGTGCGGCACTCCCTCAGTACTGATCCTCTGACAGTGCGGCGCTCCCTCAGTACTGACCACATGACAGTGTGGCACTCCCTCAGTACCGATCCTCTGACAGTGCGGCACTACCTCAGTACTGACTCTCTGACAGTGCGGCACTCTCTCAGTACCGACCCTCTGACAGTGCAGCACTCCCTCAATACTGACCCTCTGACAGTGCGGCACTCTCTCAATACTGACCCTCTGACAGTGCGGCACTCCCTCAATACTGACCCTCCGACAGTGCGGCACTCTCTCAGTACTGACCCTCTGACAGTGCGGCACTCCCTCAATACTGACCCTCTGACAGTGCGGCACTCTCTCAGTACTGACCCTCTGACAGTGTGGCACTCCCTCAATACTGACCCTCCGACAGTGCGGCACTCTCTCAGTACTGACCCTCTGACAGTGCAGCACTCCCTCAATACTGACCCTCCGACAGTGCGGCACTCTCTCAGTACTGACCCTCTGACAGTGCGGCACTCCCTCAGTACTGACCCTCTGACAGTGTGACACTCCCTCAGTACTGACCCTCCGACAGTGCGGCACTCTCTCAGTACTGACCCTCTGACAGTGCGACACTCTCTCAGTACTGACCCTCTGACAGTGCGGCACTCCCTCAATACTGACCCTCTGACAGTGCGGCACTCTCTCAGTACTGACCCTCTGACAGTGCAGCACTCCCTCAATACTGACCCTCTGACAGTGCGGCACTCTCTCAGTACTGACCCTCTGACAGTGTGACACTCCCTCAGTACTGACCCTCTGACAGTGTGACACTCCCTCAGTACTGACCCTCTTACAGTGCTGCCCTGCATCAGAATTCGGGGAGTGGTGTTAGACAATGGAAGGAGTGTTGTGAATAGTATTGAAACGTGGGCCCTGGTAATGAAAATGGGGTGATTGGAGAGGAGTTGGAAATATAGTAGTGATTGAGGCGGGTGAATAGAGGGAGTGAGGAATGGGGGTGGGGAATGGAGGTACCATGAAATGAGGCAGTGGGGAATGGTGTGGGTGGGGAATGGAGTAAGTTGTGGATGGAGAGGTTGGGCAATGGAGGGGGTGGGAAATAGTGGGCGTGGGGAATGGAGGGAGTGGTGAATGGTGGGAGTGGGGAATGGAGGGGGTGGGGAATGGAGGGGGTGCGGAGTGAAGGGAGTGGGGAATGTAGGGGGTGGGGAATGGAGGGGGTGGGGAGTGAAGGGAGTAGGGAATGTAGGGGGTGGGGAATGGAGGGGGTGGGGAGTGAAGGGAGTGGGGAATGTAGTGGGTGGGGAATGGAGGGGTTGGGGAGTGAAGGGAGTGGGGAATGGAGGGTGTGGGGAATGGAATGTGCGGGGAATGTAGGGGGTGGGGAATGGAGTGGGTGGGGAATGGAGTTGGTAGGGAATGGAGGGAGTAGGGAATGGAGGGAGTGTGGAATGGAGGGAGCGGGGAATGGAGGGGGTGGGGAATGTAGGGGTGGGGAATGGAGGGGTTGCGGATGGGTGGGAGCGGGGAATGAAGGTGGTGGTGAATGGAGGGGTTGGGGAATGGAGGAGGTGTGGAATTGAGGGGGTGGGGAATGGAGGGGGTGGGGAATGGAGGAGGTGTGGAATTGAGGGGGTGGGGAATGGAGGGGTGGGGAATGGAGGGAGTGGGGAATAGTGTGGGTGGGGAAAGGAAGAAGTGGGGAATGGAGAGGGTCGGGAATGGAGGGGTGGTGTATTGATGGGGTGGGGAATGGAGGGGGTGTGGAATGGAGTGAGTGGGGAATGGAGGGGTGGGCAATGGAGGGGGTGGGGAACGGAGGGAGTGGGGAATGGAGGGGTGGGGAATCAAAGTGGAGGGGCATGGAGGGGATTGGGAATGGAGGGAGTGGGAAATGGAGGGAGTGGGTAATGTAGGGAGTGAGGGATTGAGGGTTGGCGAATGGAGGGAGTGGAGAATGGAGGGAGTGGGGAATGGAGGGTGCGGGGATGGAGGGAGCGGGGAATGGAGGGGGTGGGCGATGGAGTGGGTGGGGAATGGAGGGAGCGGGGAATGGAGGTGGTGGGGGATGGAGGGAGAGGGGAATGGAGGGGTGGGCGATGGAGGGAGTGGGGAATGGAGGGAGTGGGGAATGAAGGGGGTGGGGAATCAAAGTGGAATGGCATGGAGGGGATTGGGAATGGAGGGAGTGGGGAATGGAGGGAGTGGGTAATGTAGGGAGTGAGGGATTGAGGGGTTGGGGAATGGACGGAGTGGAGAATGGAGGGAGTGGGGAATGGAGGGAGTCGGCGATGGAGTGGATGGGGAATGGAGGGAGCGGGGAATGGAGGTGGTGGGGGATGGAGGGAGAGGGGAATGGAGGAGGTAGGGAATGGAGGGACTGCGGAATGGAGGGGCTGGAGGATGGAGGGAGAGGGAAATAGAGGGAGAGAAGAATACAGCGGGTTGGGAATGGAGGGAGTGGGGAATGGAGGGGCTGGGCGATGGAAGAGGTGGGGAATGGAGAGGGTGGGGAATGGAGGGGGTGGGCGATGGAGGGAGTGGGGAATGGAGGGTGTGGGCGATGGAGGGGGTGGGGAATGGAGGGGGTGGGCGATGGAGGGAGTGGGGAATGGAGGGGGTGGGGAATGGAGGGAGTGGGGTATGGAGGGGGGTGGGCGATGGAGGGGGTGGGGAATGGAGGGGGTGGGCGATGGAGGGAGTGGGGAATGGAGGGGGTGGGGAATGGAGGGAGTGGGGGATGGAGGGAGTGGGGTATGGAGGGGGGTGGGCGATGGAGGGGGTGGGGAATGGAGGGGTGGTGAATGAAGGGATTGGGGAATGGAGGGGGTGGGAAATGGAGGGAGTGAGGAATGGAGGGTGTGGGGGATGGAGGGAGAGGGGAATGGAGGGGGTGGGGAATGGAGGGAATGGGGAATGGATGAGGTGGGAATGGAGGGGGTGGGGAATGGAGGGGGTGTGGAATGGAGGGAGAGAAGAATACAGGGGGTTGGGAATGGAGGGATTGTGGAATGGAGGGGCTGGGCGATGGAGTGAGGAATGGAGGAGGTGGGGAATGGAGCGAGTGGGGAATGGAGGGGGTGTGGAATGGAGGGGTTGGGCGATGGAGGGGGTGGGGAATGGAGGGGGTGGGTGATGGAGGGGTAGGGAATGGAGGGGGGTGGGGAATGGAGGGGTAGTGAATGGAGGGATTGGGAAATGGAGGGGGTGGGGAATGGAGCGAGTGGGGAATGGACGGAGTGGGGAATGGAGGGGTTGGGCGATGGAGGGGGTGGGGAATGTAGGGGGTGGGTGATGGGAGGGGCGGGGAATGGAGGGAGTGGGGAATGGAGGGAGAGGGGAATGGATGAGGTGGGGATGGAGGGAGTGGAGAATGTAGGGGGTGGGTGATGGGAGGGGGGAATGGAGGGGGTGGGGAATGGAGGGAGTGAGGACTGGAGGGTGTGGGGAATGGAGGGTGTGGGGAATGGAGGTGGTGGGAATGGAGGGAGAGGGGAATGGAGGGGGTGGGCGATGGAGGGGGTGGGGAGGGAGGGAGTGGGGAATGGAGGGTCTGGGCAATTGAGTGGGTGGAGGTTGGAGGGGTGGGGAATGGAGGGAGTGGGGGATGGAGGGGGCGGGGTTGGAGGGGATGGGGAATGGAGGGAGTGGGGGATGGAGGGCATGGGGAATGGAGGGTGTGGGGGGTGGAGGGAGAGGGGACTGGAGGGAGTGGTGAATGGAGGGGGAGGGGGATGGAGGGAGCGGGGAATGGAGGGGGTGGGGGTGGAGGGAGAGGGGACTGGAGGGAGTGATGAATGGAAGGGGAGGGGGATGGAGGGAGCGGGGAATGGAAGGGTTGGGCAATGGAGGGAGTGGTGAATGGAGGGGGTGGGCAATGGAGAGAGTGGGGAATGGAGGGGCTGGGGAATGAAGGGAGAGGGGAATGGAGGGGGAGGGCGATGGAGGGGGTGGGGAGGTAGGGAGTGGGGAACGGAGGGTCTGGGCGATGGAGGAGTGGGGTTTGGAGGGGGTGGGGAATGGAGGGAGAAGGGAAAGGAGGGGATGGGGAATAGAGGGGGTGGGGAATGGAGGGAGTGGAGGATGGAGGGGGGCGGGGATGGAGGGGGTGGGGGGTGGAGAGGGTGAGCGATGGAGGGGGTGGGAATGGTGGGAATGGAGGGGGTGGGGATGGAGGGATGGGGAATGGAGGGAGTAGGGGATGGAGGGGGTAGGGAATGGAGGCAGTGGGGAATGGAAGGGGTGGTGAAGGGAGGGG